>NC_044032.1:526597309-526908930 GCF_901765095.1 Microcaecilia unicolor
TCTTAAATAGAGGAAAACCCAATATAAATTGATCCTTGAATTGAAAAGTCTTTGTAAAGGATGATATGGAGACATGAATCAAGCAACTGAAAAGAGACTTCTCCGTAAATAATTTTAAATATAAAACATGATATTTTAAAAATAATTCAAGCAGATACTGGAAGCCAATGTAAATTCTTAATTATTGGGGAATCTTGATGCCGCATTGAGCCTGCCATGAGTGGGAAAGCGCGGGGTACAAGTGTAACAAAAAAAAATATCCATGTTTTGAAGGAGTTGAATTTTCCTTAACAATTTCTGTGAAATCCTGGTGTATTCTTAATTGCAATAATCCAATTACATTAAAATCAAACTTTAAACTAAAAGACAAAAATTATCTTTATTTTGAACAGTTGTTAGCTATCAGCCTATATAATATGTTTTCTTTCAGCTTTCTCATCTTTCTGCTTTCCTGTTTGCGAAACATATTATAGGAAACCAAGGTAGTGTTCCCATGACTATTAGCTCTTCATGAAGGAATGTCTGTATTTCTCAGTACATTTCAGGTATAATTTGCTTATCTTAAGATTGCTTCTTCTTTATCTCCTGTTTGAAGTCTTGGATCCATTATTATTGTGGACTGGAGTAATATTTCTTTTGAAATGGAATCAATGATTCTATAAGGTATATCGCTTTATTTATTTTTGCTTTGTAATATTTCACTTTTCTGTACAAGTGTATTGCTTGGTTGGAAAATTTTAAAAAATGATAAATATTTTTTTAGAAACATTGAACAGATCTAAGCTTCTAATTCTTGTGGTAACATCATCAAGGATGAATCTAAAAAAAACCAAACACTAAACCTTCAGTAATATGAATAAAATAATTTGCCATTTTTCTTCACTTTTATATTGCCTACAAATCAGAAACTTGGAAAGCTAATTAAATGCTATCCCAGTCATATCCAATTCACTCAATTTTGCCAATAGCAATATGTGATCAACTGAGTCAAAAGCCACTGATATATAAAATTGCTGAAGTATAATTTGATTATCATAACTCAATACTATCCTCACTTCAGATATCTTCTTTTAAAAATTCTTTATTTATAAATTTGCAAAATTAAGGGCCCCTTTTATCAAGTGGTGGTAAAAGTGGCCCTGTGATGGCATCAGTGCATCGGTTTGCTGTCTGCTGAAGCCCCCTGGAATGTCATCTGCAATTGTGGCCACTGCATCTCAAAAAAGATACAGTGGAATTAGGAAAGGTACAGAGAAGGGTGACACAAATGTTAAAGGGTATGGGATGACTTCCCTATGAGGAAAGGCTAAAACGACTAGGTATTTTCAGCTTGGAGAAAAGACTACTGAGTGAGATATGATAGAGGTCTATAAAATAAAGAGTGAAGTGCAACGGGTAGACGTGAATCGCTTGTTTACTCTTTCCAAAAATACTAGGACTAGGGGACACACAATGAAGCTATAAAGTAGTAAATTTAAAACAAATTGGAAAAAGAATCTTCACTAAACATGTAATTAACTCTGGAATTCATTGCCAGAAAATATAGTAAAAGCAGTTAGCTTAGTGGGGTTTAAAAAAAGGTTTGGATAACTTCCTAAAAGAAAAGTCCATAAGCCATTACTAAAATGGACTTGGGGAAAATCCACTGCTTCTTTCTAGGCTAAGCAGCGTAAAATGTATTGTACTGCCTTGGGATCTTGCCAGGTTTTTGTAACCTGTATTGGCCACTGTTGGAAACAGGATGCTGGGCTTGATAGACCTTCCATCTGATCCAGTATGGCAATACTTATGTACTTACGTACTTATGAAGTCTAAAGCCGCTCTCAGTATGAACTTGAATGTTCCTTCTGTTTCTATATTTTTAGCTTGAGGTGGAGATAAATTAGTATTGTCTGAGGAGAGCATGTTTCTTTCCTCATCTCAATCTTTCAAATCCTGTGATTTATTCAGGGTTTGAGACTCGCTTAACCGTGACACCTCCAATATGAAGACTAGTTGCTAAGATAGAAATGGTCTTGTCTGGTTGTTTTTCCTGAATATGTATATTTTCTGGGGAAACTGCTAAGAAAAATAGTATCCCTGGAAAAGGATGTGAGTGGTCAAAGGAGGGAGTTGGCTGAAATCAAGAACTGGCGGTTTTTTACATTGAGCTAATTACACTTTAATTAAAGGCAATACTCTTTTGGAATATATATTAGGAAATGTTTAAAATGCTCCTAGAGCTACTAAGTTGAGATTGTTGAATTTTCCTGTCTGTAGTTTAATTTCCATTCATGACATACATCTTCCGTACCCTGGTACAGTCAATGGTAATAAGTCATCTGGACTACTGCAACGCATTATACGCGGGCTGCAAAAAACAGACTATCAAAAAACTCCAAACTGCCCAGAATACTGCCGCCAGACTCATATTTGGAAAAACTAAATATGAAAGTGCAAAACCCTTAAGAGAGAAGCTCCACTGGCTCCCACTTAAAGAACGCATTGCGTTCAAGATCTGCACGATTGTTCATAAAATCATTCACGCAGACTCCCCAATCTACATGCTAAACCTCATGGACTTACCTCCAAGAAACGCCACAAGATCATCCCGCAAATTTCTCAACATACACTTTCCCAGCTGTAAAGGACTAAAATACAAGCTGATGCATGCCACTACCTTCTATTACATAAGCACGCAATTATGGAATGCATTACCTACAGACCTGAAAACAATCGACGAAACAACTATCTTTCGCAAATCTCTGAAGACATATCTCTTCAACAAGGCCTACAATGAGAACCTATAGCCACACTAATCCACCTCACCAACCCACTCAGTTAAGAAAGCCCACCTTTTATAATTACCCTAATCACGCCCTTCCTTCTTCTTTCTTCCCTTACTTAATCTCGGCACAATACTAAATGTATCTGTTATCCTGTAATGACAATGTTAACAAAACTATGTAAGCCACATTGAGCCTGCAAATAGGTGGGAAAATGTGGGATACAAATGCAATAAATATATAATATAAATATAAATATAAAAACAGATTTCTTTTTTCAAGTTTTCACTTTGATTCTGTATCTCTTCCTTTGGTGGTGGTGACTTTCTATGCCCCAGGATCTGTCAGGAGACTGGGGTGAGAAGATTTAGATTAAAGTGATGTTAGCAGTTTAACTGAGGTCCAGGATATACCTTTACAGATCACCAATAGGGATAATTTGGTGGTCACCTTTCAGAATCTTTAGGATCAAAATCTGGTGCTATCTGCTTTTTTTTTTTTTTTTTTTTAAAGTATAGTCCATGCCTGATTTGGGTATTCATCTAGGTGACTGTCTAGTCAGGACTCTAGAGTATGAGCATGGCCTGTTACACAGTATTATTTATTTTGGGGACATGAGCTGGGACTGGAAGGAGTTCTAGGAGGCCGGAAAGACTGTTCCACATGATTCAAGTTTCCCCACTCTTATAAGCAATAACAGAGACAACACCACTGTATTGCTCTGAACCACTTTACTTTACTTGATAATGTCAGAATGAAATAGAGATGAGACAGCAGAGGCAACACTAATTATTTCCAGCATTTACACAGGCTTCAGACTTCTCTTGAATTCTTTACTCCTTAGAAAGGACAGAATGTTCTCTATTACTCTTCACAGAAATAGAATTTAACATCAATAGTGCTTAAGATTAAATATTGGAACATAGTTACAGTCCATGCTGATCTCTTCTCTTCTCTCTCTCTCTCTCTCTCTCTCTCTTCCTCTGGCACAGCAACTCAGTGTACTTCAGCCTCCCTCTCTTAGGAGATGGTAACACAGTATCCTTTGAAATAGGGATACCAAGAATCTGCAGTAATATAGCTATTCCTTTCCTCAGCCTCAGATTAGCAATGGGAACTAACGATATGGTAGAGTCCCTGGGTTTGGCCCAGCTGGAACTACCAGTGGAAACAGTGTACTACCTATTTCTTCTTCAGTCTTACAGAGGGGTGAAAGGGGATTCTGGGTCCCAAACACCCAAATCAGGGCAGAGGTCTCTGCAGCTTCTAGTTCTGGTCTGGCTTCTGTAAAGGTGTCAGCTTTTTTTTTTTAAATTTATCATTTTACTTAATTACATTCACATTTATCACATAAATGTAAGGGAAAACAGAAACTGATATTAAAAAAGAAAACATTTTCTCCCACCAATATATGTTATATAATCGTCCACAACTGGGAGATCCAAGATCAGGAAAACAATCTCAAAGAAAATAAGAAAAACTCAAAATGGTTAATCTTACAATTCACTTTTTCTGAGGGAGGAAGGTTAATTGGTAATTGCAGCCGGTACAGTGGTAAATAAAAGAAGTTGCTGCAGAGGGTTCTTCATCTATTCTTTCAACTCCACAAACTCTTGTAATTTCTTAGGCTCAACAAATAAGTAATTATTAAAATTCAAAGAAATAGAACACTTACAAGGGAATCGTACTAGGAAGGTCCCACTTAGCGCAACGATCTTTGGCTTAAAAGCCAAGAGTTCACACCTCCTAGTCTGCGATTCCCCTGATAAGTCAGGAAATATATTTATCTTTGAACCCAAAAAACTATCAACCATATGTCGGAAATACAATTTCAAAACATTATTCCTATCTAAATCAAAGGCGAAAGTCACTAGTAATATAGCTTTTCCAAAATATCAATTAAGTTCACATCTCTTTTCTCTGATAAAGAAGATTATTTAGGGGACATATAAATCGCTTTAGACACCGGAGGGTGGCTATCAGAAAATGTTTGCAAATTATCAGAGAAATATTTCTTCAACAGTTCAATAAAAGAAAAAATTCCATAGTCAAAGTCTCTATTTTTATATCTTGGACTTCCACTTTGTTAGATAAGTATTGATATAAATTCTTTAATTCACATGTTTATTCCTGAACAATTTTAAACATCTGAAGAAGAAAGTTATTCACACTCTGCAGCGCTTCTCATAATGCGTCCATTGTGACATTTTTTGGCTTCACCAGGTCCAATTTCTCCACAGAAACCGCTCCAGATATTTTCAGGGGGAAGAGCTCACTCTCCAATTCCCCAGTTGGTTTATTATCCGGAGTCGATGCTGCGCCAGGACCTCCTCAGGTTGCGTGAAAATCCTGACCCACTTCGGGCGTTTCCACTGTCGACCTCCATAGCGAAGCATTACTGTTTCCGGGTCTTGGAGGGGTCGTGTCAACAGGGGGACTCAAAGTCACTCCCTCTCCACTGAGATTCGGCAATAAAGCCTTGCTGTTCCCCGAAGCAGGAACCAATATCCCCAACGTTATGACCCCGAATCTCTCCAAAGTAGGCTGAGAAGTGGTGGGAACCCCAGCCGTGTTCGAGGAGGACAACACCACGGCTTTACCTTTTCTCTTCCCCATTCTTCTTCAGGTATTCTGGCGTAAAACGGGAACTCAACTAACATACGTCCTCCCTCAACACCATCTTGGATCCTCCAGTTTTGGACACTCTTTGTCTGGTTTCTCCTCAGAGGCCTATCTGATATGGGTAACCCTACAGCATAGCCCTCTGAGTCAGTGGCGTACCAAGGGGGGGGGGCGGTGGGGGCGGTCCACCCCGGGTGCACGCCGCTGGGGGGTACCGCGGCACGCGCCTGCTACGAGAGTTCACTAACTTCTCTCGTTCACTGCAGCTCCCTCTGCCCCGGAACAGGTTACTTCCTGTTCCGGGGCAGAGGGAGCTGCAGCGAACGAGCATGCACCGGGGGGGCTCTTTCGCGGGGGGGTGTCTTTCACCGGGGAGGTCCACGCTGCATCGGGGGGGGGGGGTGCTGCACCCGGGGGGGCGGGGTGCCGCTCCGGGTGTCCGCCCCCTAGGAACGCCACTGCTCTGAGTCATTGAAACACTGAAGCCCCTCCACCATGACACGGTGGTGTCCCTTCGGAGGGGAAAGGTATCAGCTTTTATATACTTACCCCAAAGTTTTGTATATGGCGTCCAAAGATGTGTGCACTGTGCACTATGCTGGTTTGTGTGCATATCAAAATTAACTGACAAGCTAATCAGCGTTGATAATTGACTGCTAATGAACAATTATTAACACTAATTGGCATTAATTGGGTTTTATGCTCACGTCTCTCTATGTGTACTCTATAAAGTGCTATGGACTATGGTTGTGGGTTGAAATCCCAGAGAAATCAGCTGTAAAACATCAACATCCCCAAAAGGAGGAATCAAATGCCTTGGTACTTTTTTTTCCAGTGCAGAACTGGCAACCACAACGCATTCTGATGATGTCTGAATTCTGCGTCAAAATTTGTACTTGTATTTGCAATTCATAGGGGGCCAGGGTTAGTGATGTTTATTCCCTTGGGATTCAAACACTGTGTCACCATGTTTTATGAACATAAGAATAGCCATTCTAGGTCAAATCAATAGTCCATCTAGCCCAGTATACTGCTTCCAACAGAGGCACATTCAGATCACAAGTACCTGGCAGAAACCCAATTAGTAACAGCATTCCATGCTACCAATCCCAGGGCAAGCAGTGGCTTCCTCCATGTCCATCTCAATAACAGACTATGGACTTTTCCTCCAGGAACTTTTCCAAACCTTTTTGTTTTAATCCAGATAGGCTAACTGCTGTTACCACATCCTCTGGCAAGGAGTTCCAGAGCTTAACTATTCTTTAAGTGAAAAAAAATATTTCCTCCTACTTGTTTTAAAAGTATTTCCATGTAATTTCATTGTGTCCCTTGGTGTTTGTACTTTTTGAAAGCGTGCAAAATTGATTCTCTTTTACTTGTTCTACACCACTCAGGATTTTGTAGTTCTCAGTCATACCCCACCCCCCCCCCCCCCCCCCCCCCCCCAGCTATCTCTTTTCCAAGCTGAAGAGCCCTAACCTCTTTAGCATTTGCTCATATGAGAGGAGTACCATTCCCTCTATCATTTTGGTTGCTCTTCTTTGAACCTTTTCTACATCTGATATATCTTGACCTCAGGTCTAGACTGTTCAACCAAAGCTCTAGCACTCGGCTGCATATCCCACAAACCTGATTAACTTTTTGTGCTGGTTTCAAGGCATGTTTAATCAATGAATTAGCATAGGCTACTTTAGCAGCATTCAACTGAGCTGTGTAAGATCGCTGTTGTTGTACCAGCTCTATCTGAACCCCATCGTCTTCCACCTTCTTTCTAATCTTCTTAACTGTCATCTTAGCACTACCAACCCAGCACAATTTCAAGGACTCTTTTCCTTCTTTATTTTCCCTGCACTCACCATGGGATTTCCTGTTCAACCATCATAGTCAAAACCCTCTGCCACTCCACCACTTGTTCAATCAATGTCCCATCATAAAAATGGTCGGAAAATTGATCTTTCAAAGGTACCAAATTTACTCCTTCCAGAAGTTGTGCTGCTTCAGTGATCTGTTAAAAGCTGCTAGTTTTATGCTATTTATTTATTTTTTATTCTGAACTAAATTAAATAGTAGATATCCAGATCAAACTGTAATTTCAATTTTAAGTGAAATAGAGATTAATTTTTGATGGAAATGAATATTAAGCAATATTGCTAGAAATGACTGTACTTGTTGCTCCTCTGCAAGTTGAACTAGTGATCTGAGAAAACATCAATAGTTTTTTTTCCTCTCCTTTTCCATCACAGCAGATCTATTGAGACAAAATTAGAGAAAAGTCTAGCAATTTTGGTTGTCATATTTCATCCAACAGTATTGTCTTCATTTCTACATTAAACAAAAAAGCCTTAGCAAGCCAGGCAGAGGTATGATAGCTATTAAAGCACTGCTATGAAGATGGGCATTTAAACATAAGTTACATGTTTTTCACAAAAAGTATAAAAGCTTTAAATAGTAATGTGCAGAGTAACATATGGAATATGGGAGGTCTTTTATGACTGATTGCAACAAAGCCTAGAAGTGACTATCCAGCTTATAATCGAAAGACAAAAACGCCTATATTGCGACCTAAATCGGGAGATAGGCGTTTATCTCCCAAAAAAGAATAACGCGGTATAATCGAAAGCCGAACTTGGACGTTTTCAACTGCACTCCATCGCGGAAGCGTACAAAGTTGACGGGGGCGTGTCAGAGGCATGGTGAAGGCGGGACTGGGGCGTGGTTATCACCCGAACAGAGATGGGCGCCTTTCGCCGATAATGGAAAAAAAGTATGCGTTTGTAGCTAGAATTTAGGGCACTTTTCCTGGACCCTGTTTTCTTCACGAATAAGGCCCCAAAAAGTGCCCTAAATGACCAGATTACCACCAGAGGGAATCGAGGATGACCTTCCCTGACTCCCCCAGTGGTCACTAACCCCCTCCCACCACAAAAAATGATGTTTCACAACTTTTTATTTTCACCCTCAAATGTCATACCTACCTCCCTGGCAGCAGTATGCAGGTCCCTGGAGCAGTTGTTAGGGGGGTGCAGTGGACTTCAGGCAGGTGGACCCAGGCCCATCCCCCCTACCTGTTACAATTGTGCTGCTTAATGCTTAGTCGTCCAACCCCCCCCCCCAAACCCACTGTACCCACATGTAGGTGCCCCCCTTCACCCCTTAGGGCTATAGTAATGGGGTAGACTTGTGGGCAGTGGGTTTTGAGGGGGATTTGGGGGGCTCAACACACAAGGGAAGGGTGCTATGCACCTGGGAGCTCTTTTACCTTTTTTTTTGTTTTTGTAAAAGTGCCCCCTAGGGTGCCCGGTTGGTGTCCTGGCATGTGAGGGGGACCAGTGCACTACGACTCCTGGCCCCTCCCACGAACAAATGCCTTGGATTTATTCATTTTTGAGCTGGGCGCTTTCATTTTCCATTATCACTGAAAAACAAAAACGCCCAGCTCACAAATTGTCAAATAAAACATGGACGTTTATTTCTTTCGAAAATACGGTTTGGTCCGCCCCTTCACGGACCCGTTCTCGGAGATAAACGCCCATGGAGATAGATGTTTTCGTTCAATTATGCCCCTCCACACGTTTTAGAAAGTCCTGGCTTGCTGAGGCTTTTCCTCCCTGTGATTTTATTAATATATAGTAGATTTCTACAAAGTATTTGATTTATACTAGGATAGATATATTATATATTAGTTTTGATTAATAGCTCATTTCCTTTAAAAAATATTTTATAGAGCAACATAGGTACCCATCTGTTTTTAGAATATACTTGCACATATTGCAACCCTGTAGTTTATTTGTTTTTTTTTACCTGGGTCCAGGAGGATAAAATGGCTCCAGGTGCTGGTGGCACTTGCAAGTGCTACTGGTGCTACTTGAAAGGGGGGGGGAGCAGAGGCTGTAGGGAGACCCACAGCTCAGGGCAGTTTATATCACATGTCATGGCTGTCTTCTGGGTCTCTGGGCCAGGTGTGGGGAGCTGTGTCTTGTGTGTGTGTGTGTGTGGAAGAAGAGAACCAGCTGGCAGGGCAGGTGCAGTAGTGGTTTACCGAGTGCATGGTCCAGCGGTGCCCATGCATACACAGCACAACTATCAGACTGTATCTGAATTCAAGTATGTGATAAACATATCAGATCTCTAATGGAGTGGAATAGATTGTAGAGCTTTGTAGTTGGTGTGAATGAACATGTTGTCATTACCTGCTGCTATTTTCTCTGTTTCTATATTTCTATTGCAAGTGCTGATTTGTGTCAAGGAATGGTTTCTTTAACCAGATGTAGTATATATTAAGGAATCTTGCTTAGCAGATGCAAATACAACTATTGTATTTGCATCTGTGGATCAAATTTTTCCACCTAATTATTTAGCCTTTTTTTTCAGACCCAGTCTAGGAAATGAGGGGGATAACTCCTGGGATATTTAGGGAGAGATTAGGATTACAGAACAAACCTTTAGCTCTTAATAATGGTATTGATACACTGTACCTTTCTTCTTTTTGTTTAATCAACTTTTTTCTGACTTGCTCCATTCTGACTATTCTCCTCAGACGGAAGCAATGATTTCACAGAGTTTCAGCATATATGTTTTTTTTTTTAAGGAAAATTTAATTTACATGTAGATTTATTAGGTCAGGATTATGTGGTAACTGACTTCCTCTAGGTGCTTGTTGACCTGGGATGGCATCAATTAGTCAATGTGCCTACTCATGTAGCTGACCTCACTTTAGATGTATTTTTTGTCAGTAGTAAATTATTGACCTCTTAACATACAGGCATCTGGATTAATACTCTTCAATTGTCAGTTCATTCACAAGATTCATTGTAATTGAGAGATATCTTTAAGTGAGGCTTCTGATTGGTGTTCTAATGCACCATGGTTCACAGATCATTTGGATGTGCTGTCTTTTTATACAGTGAGACTGGTGGAATATCCCTTGAATATCTTTCAGGTTGGAGGGCCATTATTATGGAATGCTTTGCCTGTTGAATTAAGGACTATTGAGCTATTTAAAACATATCTATTCAAAAAAGCTTTTGATTGAACCATGGCCAAGTTGCTTCTGTAATTTTAGATTAGAATTGATACCAAATGACTGAATATGATAGGTCTATTGAGCTTGCATTATTACATTTTTATCTATTGTAGTTGTATAATATTTTAATTGATATTCTATTATGTATGTTTTATTTGTTATTCTTTGAAAATTGCATTTTATATGGAATATACATTTTTAAATTAAATTAAAATAAATAAACTGGATACTTATTCTTATTCTGTGCTGAGGCCTGGGTCAGGTATAACTCAGAACACCTGGGCTGTTTGATTTTATTAGACACTTATGCATTGGGATGACTTTCTCCAACTTATTAGGCAGCGATTGGTGGATTTAGTTTATCTTCATGTCATGGTCCACTGTAGTCCTAATATAATGTGAATGTTGGAGGTAAGAGCTTTTTTTAATTACATTATTGAGTCTATGTGATATCTAATTGACATTGTAATATGATTAACACCAAAAACTGGGGTCCAACTTTTACCATATTATTAGTAGTCTAGTGTTATATGAAGAAATCTGTCCTATGGTGGTGAAGGGGGGATTCTATAGATGACATCCAAAATTAAGGTAGGAGAAGAGTTGAAACAGAATCAGGCTCTTCAGAAATAGACCAAAGACGCTCAATGTAGATATTAAAATTTAATAAAGGATGACCCAACACGGTACCATGTTTCAGCACTGAAAGTACCTTCTTCAGGAGGCTTGGTAAACATATCTAACAATCCTTTTAATAATGTCTTCACTCAGCCGAAACATGGTGCAGTGTTGAGTCATCCTTTAATGCATTTTAATATCTACTTTCTATTTTCTACCGCGTGGTGCTAACCTGGCGGTAATCGGCAGTGTATGCTCACAGACGATTACTGCCCAGTTAACACGTGAGACCTTACTTCTAAGTCAATGGGTGGCAGTAAAGTCTCAGGCCCAAAATGAACATGCTGATTTTTATTTTGCCACACGTCCATTTTCATTTTTAAAAAAGGGCCTTTTTTTGCAGGTGCTGAAAAATGGACCTGCACACATTCAATACATGTGCCTACACCAGCATAGGCCATTTTTTGGCATGCCTTAGTAAAAGGGCCCCTAGGTTGGTTCAGGGGGAAGCACTTGTAAGAACAAATGGGCCTTAAGTATAGCTTTAAACTGTAGGAGGGACAGTTCAGTACTCAGGAGAAGTGGGATATTAATCCAAAGAGTGAAGGAAACAACCAAATAATAAGAATTCCTAGCAAGATATGAATGGACTTGGAGGTACATTGAAATGACTAGGAGTTGCTGATCTGAGGTTCATAAAGAACGCATGTGAGTGTAAGTTATGAGATGATCGAAAAGAAAGAGGAATTTTCATTTAAAATTTTAGCCACCTCTTAGCAAGTACTTGATAACACATACATCTGCAATTGGATCTTCTTGGATTTGTTGTGGACCAGCAAATAATAAGTCCCAGTTGTTGTATGTGGCCCGTGTATAAAAACTCTTGATAGATATCTTCTGTATTCCAAGTCTGAAAATATCTCCGGGGCTTGAGTCTTAAAAATGAAATTCTCTGTGCAAATTTTTCTAAAGTGCAGAAACTGGGAATTAGGTACTCTCTTTAAGGCTCCTAGGATGGCAACTGCCAAAAGTCAGCATTGTATTGCGGCCAGTAGATTTCTTAGAGACATTAGTAGAAAAATGGGTGTCAACCTGCATGATGTCAATATCCAAAAAATGAATATGTTCCATGGAACTTTCCAAAGTAAAATGAATAGCTGGATTATGCTTATTCAACCATCCAAATCTTACTTGTTTTTCAGTCCACAATAAAAAGATGTCATCTATATATCTGCACCAAAGAAAAATCATGCTCTGAAAAGGGGAATTGGACAAACAAGCCTTCTCAAATTTAGCCATAAAAAGTTTTGCAATAGTACGTGCAAATCACAAGCATACAAATTCATCATCACTGGTTGAAATGTGTTTGCAGTCTTGTTTGTGAATGTTTCCTGTTGGTCCCTTCTCCTTTTCATATGCGGGACCTATAGCCTCTCCTGCCTCGAGTTCACCTTGAATCTAAAAAATCCTCACCACTATTGCTTCCACTGCCAGAGGAGGATGCATAGTCAGGAAAATACACTTTTGAGTGGATTTTGCACCTGAAACTTCAGTGTCTTTGACCAACCAAGGATACACATGCTTATCAGCATAGTCCTTTTCATCCCTGTCAAATTTCTTTAATTTACTCCTTCTGATACTCTCACAGAATTTACCCAAGGACTCCTTCCGCTTCTCATATGCTGTATCAAAAACACTCACAGTTTATACTACAGACTTGTGATATTATTTCTAACACAATGTTTAGAAGACCTCAGTTGCCGGAGTCATGGGGCACTTTATAGCTTCAGCCTCCACTTCTCCAATTGTCACTGGTCTCGCTTATTTTTATTTTTTATTTTATATTAAACCTATTGATGTATCTCCATTAGGTGTATCCATTCTATAAACTTTATGTATATACTTATATCAAGTTAATGTTATAGCAGCACTTAATTTAAGTAAGTCTGTTCTCTGGGGGATATGTTGTCTGAAGTGACTTCGTGTTTTGTCATTTCGGCTTTTTCAAGGATACCTCCCCATCTCAGTATTATATCTTTCTCTCTTGTGCTGAGTCTAAAGCCTTAAGGGTGTTTATTGATATCAAAACACTGGCAGTGCAAGCTTCTTTGATGTCCTTTAGTTTTGCATCTAATATGATCTTTTCAGCATCCAAAACTTGTTTACTCCTTTCAATGATGAGAAGCAAGAGGTCAAAGGGAACACTTTTTAAGAATCGTGTTCCATTTCATCACAAATTCATCATTGTCCTTAAAAATATGTGGAGTCTTTAGAATGCACATCCTGCAAGGGATGTGTTCTAATTTGCAATACTCGATCAGAGCAGTACTATTTAATTTGAGCTGATGGAAGACTGAACCATACTTGCCAAAGATTCCCCAACTTGATTTCAAACTATCGTGCAGTGTTGCTGCTCAATAGTCCAGATGCTCTATCCACAGAAAAACAGTAGCACGTACACCAGGAGTTGAACATGTTCTTAATCTAATGATTACTGCCACCCCATGAAAGAACTCACACCAGCTAATAACAAAATGTGGAGAAATGTGCACTCAAACAAACCAATTTTTAATTGATGTGGTTCTGCCTTGCTTCACAAAGAACAACCTTAGGGGCCCTTTTACTAAGCCGCGTAAGTGTCTACGTGCACCCGTGTGCCAAAATGGAGTTACCACATGGCTACCATGTGGCTCTTGCTGTAATTTCATTTTTGGTACGCATCTGATACGCACAGTCAAAAAATAATTTTTATTTTCTACCGCACGTATTGGACGCGCGCCAAGTGCAATTTGGTGCGTGTAGGTCATTAGTGCCCACTTACCGTGTGAGACTTTGCTGCTAGGTCAATGGCTGGTAGTAAGGTCTCAGACTCAAAATGGGTGCACAGCAATTTTGATTTTGCAGTACGTCCATTTTCGGCAAAAATGAAAAAAGGTCTTCTTTATTGAGTTGCCTACAAATTATAGTTTTTAAGATCCTTCACTCTGTCTACTCTTCTTATTTGTCACAACGTTTGGTCCCTTACTGCCCTTCAAGAATGGTTTGTTTTTCCCAGGATCATCTGCTCCAAGTCCCCTCACATACTCAGATTTGTCTTGCTGCTGTTAGGAAGATATTTATTGTGCAGGGCCCCCATCATATGGAACTCTCTTCCTCTAGATCTGTGCTTGACACAGACTCTGGCTGATTTTAAGGCAAAATTTAAAACCTATTTGTTCAGTAGAGCATTTGGGCTCTAGGTGTCCGATTGCTGCCTGATATGGGGGTTATGGTTTTATGTTTGCAGTGTCGATATCTGAATTTCTTTTTTGCTATCCTTTTCTTTAATATTGCAGTTCTATTTCCTCTTCTCTTTATTGTATTTACAAATGTACATCACTTTGATAGTTCACTCCTGAGCGGTATATTAAGTAATGAAAAAAACTTGAAATTCATAAAATTACATCCAAAAAGGGGATTATTATATGGAAATCTGAAGAGACAGATTGTCAGGAAAAAATCTGTTGTGAATCCTGAATTTTACAGGATCACCGGGTGAGAGTTATAGGGTGGCCCTGGCAATAACACAGCTGGACAAGATTATAAACATGAAACAAGTGCTTTTATTAACTTAAATATGGGGCCTGTCCCTTCACAGGCCTAGAACAAAAGAAAAACCTCTTACCTTCAAAGGGGGGAAAAGAGTTTGCATAGGCCTGTGGCCTACAGGGCCCAAAACACAGTCTGTGGCCTGGAATAGCCACACCTCAAACTCAGTTTGTAGGGTTTCCCTTTCTGACTTTGTATTTTCAGGTCTGGATCCAGCCAGACCTCAGAGCAAGACTCACAATTCTTCAAATAAAAGATTGGCTTACCTCAGCCAGAGCACAGTAGCTAGAAATGTTCAGTAAAGGTATATGCTGGGGCTTCAGTTCTTCCTTTCCTGGGCCTCCTTACCCTCAACCTGGTCCTGTCTTTTAAACTCCCCAGGTATTGACTCAACCCCTCCTGGCTCATTTCCTCCCAGGGTGGGATCAGTGTTCCTAAGGTTGCCTAGGTTAGAGAGAGACTTTTCTTAAGGGTGATGGAGCATTGTTCTATAAACCACATCATAGGAGCCTTTTACAAAACTTAGCACGTGCTAATAGTTATTAGTGTATACTAAATGGTATGTGCCCTATCTTATATCTATGGGCCATGCGGCACTTAGCGCATGCTAATATCCATTAGGTCATGCTAAGCTTTAGTAAAAGGGCCCTATGAATGGAACGTTGACAAGTCATTTGACAGTATTTTAAACTGTCTGTGGAAAGAAAATTTCTGTCCTGAACTGCAGCAGGATGAGAAGAGACAATTACTGGCTGCATAGCATTGAAAAGAAATTGGACTAAAATTTATTACATTTTTCCCTGAAACAATTTAGATGATGGAATATAAAAGCCCAGATCCTCTGTGAAGTTACTATACAGCATAAATCAGCTACGCTCTAAACAGCATTGGGATCCCATAAGTGTGAGTACATAAATGTGGCTGCAGAAAAAATAATTGGGAATAAGTTATAACAGTGCAAGAACCACTTTAGTTCTGTTAACAAAATTTAGATAGGGAGACACTAACTTTTGTAATATTGGTTAAACATTATTTAACAATATGGTATCCAGAGAAGAAGGGAACAGTCTTACACATAAAACTGAGGAAGAATGTCATATGAAAGTAGGTAGCCTTTCTTACTGATTGTTTTTCTAAGATGGAAAGTTGATACTAAATCAAGCATTCCAGCAGCAGCACACTGCACAGAGAAGAGATAATTTTTTCTCGTGAAAGGAGAAGGTACCCTGCACATCCAAGCTTCACTTTCTAGCACTGAGATACCACCAAGTGAGACTGGGCATATATAAACATTTTTAAAAAATGTCTGATCAGATTAGATAATTTTTTTTTAAATGTACTTAGCTTGGTCTATTGGAAGTCATACCCCTCTGTTTACTAAGCCGCGCTAGTGGCTGGCGGTGCTCTAACCCCGACACAGCTCATTCACTTTGAATGGGCCGTGTTGGCATTGCTTCATGGCTTAGCAAACAGGGGAGTTAATCTTTCAGAAGTCTTTGTTCCACAATTAACTATAAAAAGGAAAGAAAGGCCCAATATTCAGACCCCGTCAGTAAGCAGTTGTCAAGCCGCTTCCAATTGCTGGTTGAACTATCCCCAGATACTCAATGCTGGGGCATGCATGGCTCCTGGCATTGTATATCCAGGTATGGCCACTCACCTGGAAGTAAAGTGGGCACTGGCTGATGTTCAGATTGGTGCCCCATTCACCCGCTGCATAAAGTTAGGGCAGCTGTTTTGGTGTCCTAAATTTATATGGTTACTTAGCTGGATAGCAGATTAAAAATCAACGCTAATTGGCTACGTTTCTGTTCCATCCTACTTCTGCCCCTGGACCATCCACAAACTGGCCAGTTTCAGCAAACGTGGTTAGAGCAGATATTCAGCAGCACTGTCCAGATGCTTTAGCACTAGTGAATGGTTTAACTTCAATGTCAGTTTACATGATTTGACTACTACTTTTTATTGATTTGAATATCGGTGATCTTTTTGTCATAATTTTCATTTCACTTACTATATAACTTTTCATGCCAAAATATCAAAGTGGTTTACAACTAAAACACAAGAAGAAAAAGAATTCCATCAAATTAACAGCATAGCAAAAAGAAAGAGAAAGCATAGGAACCCTCAATGTGGGTGCTGAGCAACCTCAGTATTGAACAACCTCCTTTATTTATATCCATGGAGATTAATTGGTACCCCCAATCAATCAGAAATATTGTCACTTTTGAGAAAAAGGAAACACAAAACACAATCATTTAGAAAGAAAAAAGTGTGAAAGAGTGCAGGCACAGCACATCAGACCCACCAGAGCCTAATACTGTACCTACAGGTCATCAAATGGAACTGAAAACAGGTGAGTTGTACAACTAACCATGATGATTTACTTCTGGGACATAAAGGTGTTGCAGTCCATGGAGAAGAATACAGTGCCCTGCTGTCTCCAGAGAGGAACAACAAAAATAGATATTAAAAGGTTATCTAATCTTTCCCATTTTGCCCAAAGAAACCACTGTATCTAATTATTTCTACATATGTAAATATTTATTTTCTTTCCCTTTAAAACCATTTATTGAAGATAATTCATTGACATTCCTAGATATAGTTTTACTTTGCTTAAATACCCTTAAAGTACCCTCATATATAAGGGTATTTAATCAAAGTATCTCTCTCTCTCTCTGTCTATCTATATCTATACCAATCAATCTATCTATAGATAGATAGATAGATAGATAGTTTTCTCCTGTTACAATTTAAGTCTATTATTTCAAGTACTTTTATTGTGAGTTTTGGAGCTGTAAGAATGATATCTGCTGGGGAAATCTATCTACTTGCCAAAAACATTTATGTAAAAAGCAGCAGAAAGTTATTGAAGGTTATCACAAGTGTCACAGTTATTTGGATCCATGTTTTAACTTCTAGTATCTATGCAAGCTTGCAATTTTTTTTCCATAAACAATGGTATTTGTGCAGTATTTACTGCTTAGTCTGCTGATGCTTTTGTCAGTCTTAAATTCTCTGTCACATTGAGGGGCATAATCGAACGCGAACGCCCATTTGTAAAAACGTCCATCTCCGAGAACGGGTCCGTGAAGGGGCGGGCCGAACTGTATTTTCAAAAAAAATGGACGTCCATCTTTTTTTTCGAAAATACATTGGATTAGGGCGTTTTTTGAGCTGGGCGTTTTTGTTTTTTAGCGATAATCGAAACTGAAGCGTCCCAGCTCAAAAACGACCAAATCCAAGGCATTTGGTCGTGGGAGGGACCAGCATTCGTAGTGCACTGGTCCCCCTGAGATGCCTCTATGCCAGCCTCAAATATCATACCTAGCTCCATGACAGTAGTATGCAGGTCCCCAGAGCAATTTTACTTTAGTTGGTGCTGCACGGGACCCATGCAGAGAGGAAAAATCGGAAGAAAAAAAAAACAAGCAAGCAAGTGCAGTCAGGGACGTCCAAATTAAAAGATAGTAAAAGGGGGAATTGAACCAGCAACCTTTGGATTACAAGCGCAGTGCTCTAGCCAGTGCACCACAGAATAGACGTCCTTCTCTTTTCATTAAGTCTCTCCAAGTTTCTGTCAGCCAATCACAGCTCATTTAGCTGACATCTGTGTCAGCAAAACAGCAGTGATTGGCTGACAGAAACTTAGAGGAACTTAATGGAAAGGGAAGGACATCAAAGCACCTGAATAATGTGGCTCACTGGCTAGAGCACTGAGCTTGTAATCAGAAGGTTGCTGGTTCGATTCCCCTTTTACTATCCTGGTAATTTAGACCTCCCTGACTGCACTTGCTTGTTTTTTGTTTTTTTCTTCCGATTTTTCCTCTGCATGGGTCCCACACAGCACTAACTAAACTAAAATTACTTCGGGGACCTGCATACTGCTGTCATGGAGCTGGGGATGACATTTGAGGCTGGCTTACAAGTTGGAAAAAAAGTGTTTAACATTCGTTTTTTTTTGGTGGGTTAGTGACCACTGGGGGAGTCAGGGGAGGTCATCCCCGGTTCCCTCCGGTGATCATCTGGTCATTTAGGGCACTTTTTTGGGACCTGTTCGTGAAAAAAACGGGTCCAACAAAAGTGACCTAAATTCTCTCTGAAAATGCCTTTCTTTTTTCCATTATCGGCCGAGCACGCACATCTCTGCTCAGCCGATAACCACGCCTCAGTCCCGCCTTCACCATGCCTCCGACACGCCCCCATCAACTTTATGCGTTCCCGCGATGGAGTGCAGTTGGAAACACCCAAAATCGGCTTTCGGTTATACCGATTTGGGCACCCACAAGAGAAAGACGTCCATCTCCCGATTTAGGTCGGAATTTGGGCGTTTTTCTCTTTCGAAAATAAGCCTCATTGCCAGAAATATATATTTGCCTATAATTTTCTTGTCGGCTTCCATTGCTCAGTCTACAAAGCATTCAGGTTTATGGTTTTAAACCTTAGTTCTGCTTTTAAGTTTTTGCTCTGATAGGATTGGCTACCCTGCAGCTTCTCCTGTGGCCAATCATATTTCTGTCTTTCAATCATCTGTAGCCTATTTAAATCTTGATACCGCGATGAGACGCCACGGCCATTTTTTCCTATGCAGGAGAGCTGTGAGTGGCATTCTGTTAATGAAAATTATATTGAAAAGATATTAGTGTACTATAAGGTTATCTTTTTGTTTTTACAGAGAGCCTCTTCCCTGAGGAAGGTTTTTTGAAACCTGGCCAAGTCGGCAGAGGTTCTCCTTGGGTTAAAAGTGCTGCCATCTGCTATCACTTGTAAAAATAAGTAAAGAAGAAAAATAAAGAAAAAAACATAAGTGCTTATATTCTACCACATATGTTTGGGGGGAAAAAAGTTAAAATTATATACTATCTGAATTATGATTTCCACTGAAGATTTAAATTTGAGTCCGTCTGGTTGGAGTGTCCAAAGTTGAAAAATCCAACGTTGTTCTTTTAAATTTAACAATTGATTAATATTCCCACCTTCCCACCCTAATTGAACATATCAATGATTCTCCATCTGTTAGAACCATAATGAATGACATCTTATTCATTTAATGCTGGTGGAAGGCTTGTCTATTAATTAGGGATTTATCTTCGAGTGGGACAGGATAGTCTGACCCCTGTAGGAGCTGGGATAGTCAGTACAGCAGCTGCACCCTAGCATAGGTTGACTCCATCCAGGACCAGCTCAAGGGCAGACCCTAGTGGTTACATATTATGCCAGTGGTGGGATCAAATGAGACGCATGTAAGGAAAGGCTGACTTTTCAGATGATGCCGAGGTCCAGGAGGATCTTGCCAGCCAGAAAGGATCATGTGATTCTCAGAAACCTCTACATCCTGGAAGGCCCCACCAAATCCTGTAGGTTACAGACCAGCCCAAGTGTCAAGTAGGAGTATCTGGAAATGGATAAAGGCTGGGAGCTAAAAATCACTCAAGAGAAGGGGCACAAGCCTGCAGTTGGGGCATAAGAAATCACACTTGGGTCCATGGTGTTGTCTGTTTCTAGGTCAACATGAAGGAGAGAGTGACTGCAGTGTAGGAGAAGTTCAAAAGCTAGAGATCAGAGTGACTGCAGTGAATTGGAAGTCCAGTAGCTGGAGGAAGGAGTAACTGCAAGGGTTCTGGAATCCAGAAGCCAGAGGCCAGTGGCCAATAGAATATATGAGGGCTTACCACAGACAGGGATTCAGAAAGAGCACGTTGGAGGAAAAACAGAAAGAAAAATGCAGTATTTGAGGGATAACAACAGTCTGTAGTTAGAATTCCTTTTCCTCTCTTACAGATTCTGCTCTATAGCCAAGACACTGCTGCATACCAAAGCTACGGGGCAAGGAAAACAAATTAAAGACCCTTAAATCAAGGAAGTATCAACCTAGAGAAGTGACCACAAGAATGGACATGGGGAACTCTGAAACAAAGTATCATGGGCCTGATGTGTGAACCTGAGTTGGGAGAGAGTTCTAGAAAAATAGCAAGTCAGGAGTGATCTTGAAAAGGGAGTTGGACTGATACTGAGACATATAGCACAAGTAAATGCTCACTAAATAAAGGATGCTAATGTTCTAGTTTATGAGAAGTGTGGAGGAGTAGTGTGGTATGCCCTCCAGTATATCCTCAGGAGTACTGAGAACTATTCCAGCCTACCTACTTTAAGTGATTTCCAGCCAGTAAAAGTTCTTCTTGTAGCTAAACCATAAGATTAAAGTGAAAAAAATCAAACTAGATATCAGTTAGTATTTTTCTAACAGTCCAACTTTACAATTATGTCACTTACATGCTTATTTTCGAAGGAGATCACCAGTCATCTTCCGACACAAATCGGGAGATGGTTGATGATCTCCTGAACCCGGCCAAATCGGTATAATTGAAAGCCGATTTTGGCTGGCGCCAACTGCTTTCTGCTGTGGAGCCGGCCAAACTTCAAGGGGGTGTTTCGGCAGGGTACAGAAGGTGAAACAGGGGCGGGATGGGGGCGTGGTTACGAGATGGCCGGCTTCGCCCGATAATGGAAAATGATGGCTGGCTCTGATGAGCATTTCGCTGGCTTCACTTGGTCCATTTATTTTTAGGACCAAGCCTCAAAAAGTGCCCCAATTGACCAGATGATCACCGGATAGAATCGGGGATCACCTCCCCTTACTCCCCCAGTGGTCACCAACCCCCTCCCACCCAAAAACAATATTATTTTTTTGTCAGCCTCTATGCCAGCCTCAAATGTCATACCTAGCTCCCTGACAGCAGTATGCAGGTCCCTGGAGCAGTTTTTAGTGGGTGCAGTGCACTTCAGACAGGTGGACCCACGCCCATCCCCCCTACCTGTTACACTTGTGGTGGTAAATGGGAGCCCTCCAAACCCCCCCAAAACCCACTGTACCCACATGTAGGTGCCCCCCTTCACCCCTTAGGGCTATGGTAGTGGTGTAGAGTTATGGAGAGTGGGGTTTGGGGGGATTTGCGGGGCTCAGCATCCAAGGTAAAGGAGCTACGCACCTAGGAGCAATTTTTGAAGTCCACTGCAGTGCCCTCTAGGGTGCCCGGTTGGTGTCCTGGCATGTCAGGGGGACCAGTGCACTACATATGCTGGCTCCTCCCATGACCAAATGCCTTGCATTTGGCCAGATTTGAGATCGCTGGCATTAGTTTCCATTATCGTCGGAAACCAATGCCGGCCATCTCTAAAGCCGGCGAAAATGCTGAGAGTTGGCTGGCTCCAACCGTATTATCGAAACGAAAGATAGCCGGCTATCATATTTTGATAATACGGTTCAGGCGCCGCTTTATGGCGCCGGCCATATAGATGACCGCCCATATAGATGGCCGGCGCCGTTTGATTATGCCCCTCCACTTAATAAAGTCTTTTACACAGTTTCATAGACTCATACTCTCAACAGGAAAGTTTTTCCTCTATTCTGAGAGATACTAATCCATATGTAAATTTCTATATGCAAATGTCTAGAAAGACTTTTCTTGATTTCTGTGTTTTATGTACTAATCTGCCAGTCCTCCAACACCTCAATTTCTATATTTTGAAGTTTCCTGGAAACTTTTACTAATTTTCAATTTCATGGGTTCAGGTTCCTTCCCATCTTCACCAGTCACCATCACCTTAGAGTATGGATGAAGCATACCCCTGTTCTTCTTCAGAAGGTGATTTCTTTTCAAATTGGGCCCATGGACAAGTTGTGTAGGGACTCTAATAGTATTTTATCTCTGGGTCCCTGTGAGTGCCTTCTTTCTGGTTTATTTTTTATTTACTTCTACTCAGTTTTTCTCATTACAGTAGGCTATACAATGGAATGGTATCTGTCAGTTCCTGTGGACAAAGAACACTTTCCCATTGTCTGTATGGTTTGTGGGTATAATTCTGAACAAATATTCATGGAATTCAGAAAATATTCAAAGATTGAATTACTTTGGCAACATGAACAACTGTAAGCTCAGCAAACATATCCCATTTTTCAGTAGCATTCATTAGCCAAGGCAAAAGGATCAAATGAGGCAATAATTATAAAATAACCTTAGCTGAAACGTAAGAATATGGCAGATACTCCTCTGGAACTTCTGTTTTATGGTGAAGGCCCATATCTGACCATTTCTAGGAAAAGTGACTAAAGACATGTTTTACTAAGTCATGGTAGCATTTTTAGCTCGCAGTAGAAATCAACTGGCAATAAATGCCGAGTCACCCATAGGGACATAATGGTTGTCTTAGCGTTTACTGCCAGATGATTTCTACCATGAGTTAAAGATGCTACTGCTGCTTAATAAAAGACCCCCTAAGGTAGTAAATCCAAAATTTTGAGAATGACCAATTTTTCATGTCATAGGTCCATAAGCAGTCTAAAAAAAGTTACATATGTGACATTCTGTAACTTTTAAAAACATTTTTCATATAAAAGAATGTCACATATGTAGCTTTTTTTGGATTGTAGTATTAGAAAATGTTTTCTGTAACAGAATTCATTGAAATCTGATGACTTTAGTCACCTTTTCCCAGAGATGGTCACATGTTGCACCTGATAATTGATGGTGATCTCCCTGACTAGAAGCTCAACTTCACCCAGTATAAAATTGGCCTTATGCAGGGTGATGCTATATGTTATGGCTATTGTGAGGGAACCTGGCTCAGAGAACACACGTACTTATAAAAGAGGCATATATTTATTTATTAGGATTTATTTACTGCCTTTTTGAAGGAATTCACTCAGGGGAATTTTTATAAAGGTGTGGTAGCATGTTTAGAGCACACTAATCATTAGCATGCACTAAATACTAGAGATGCACATAGGAATATATGAATATCTCTAGCATTTAGAACATGCTTATTTTTAGTATGCGCTAAAAATGCTAGCGCACCTCTGTAAAAGGTCCACTTAAGGTGGTGTACAGCAAGAATAACTCATGTCCCTATTTAGGGGGGGTCTTTTACTAAAGCTTAGCTTGAGTTATCTGCAGTAGGGCTCATTTTAATCCTATGGACCCTGCTGCAGATAACTTGAGCTAAGCTTTAGTAAAAGACCTCCTAAGTATTTAAGTAAGTGTATGTGTGTCTACCCAGATTGTGCTCATTCTTTTAGTGGACCAGTTTATAAAATAGGCAAGGAAATGGGTACAAAAGATGTAAGCACCTACTCTGAGCCAATTGTTCTTGCCTAATCCTTAGCGAACACTAGCTAGCTCTGGTGGCTGAACTTAAGGAAGGGAAACAACACAACACTGTTTTGGAGGTGTCACAGTATCATTGTAATAGCTGTGTACTGCTAAGTATAATCTGTACTGCTTTGTTTGTGATCCTTCAGTCTTGCCATATTCTATTAAAATGTATGCATGTGCACCATGGGGGACTGCCTTCCAGTGTCTCTTCCTTGTGACTATAATTGTGCCCATGGTGATAGGGAAGGGAGTGGAACCTTCAAGAAAGCAGGCCTTTGGCACAAAATATTCTTTCGTAAGGTTCATGCACCAAAGTTGGGTGCATTCTACAGTACTTTTATTATGTTCCCTAAGTGGCTGCCCTTTATTTGCCCAATTATCCTTTGGGCTTGTGTTGAGTTATAACTGCAAAACGTTAATGTAATTTTACAGTAAATTGTAAGCCACTTTGAACCGAAACTTGCTTTTGGATAATAGTAGGATACAATAATGCACAAATAAATACATACATATATACATATCTTCACTAGCACAAAATGGGAGCTTACAGTTATCAAAAGCATCCTGTTTGGTCACAAACAGTGGATATGGTGGTATGAAATGGGTTGGTATGCAAGGAAGAGCTGTAGCTTTGAAAATACTAGTAGCTCGCTCAAGTGGTAGGCACAGATCCAATGCTTTAGTCCCTTTGGAACCTAGTTAAGTATATCAGCCCTACCAAGGCTCAGGTAAGGCTACCATACGGCACCCTATGCTTTATTTGACAAAAGTTCAAGTAACGTCTTATTGCTCCTATACTTGGACTGATGATTATAATGTGAGAATGAATAGTTTAAAAAGTATGTCAACAACATATTGATGGTATAAAGTACAATGATTATTTCACTTTTGAAAAATATTTTTTAAATTATTTTCTGTACAAATTGATAAGGTTGGTTTAGAAGTTTGTTATGGTTTGATGGAGTGATGTGGCCTTAGGGCACCAACAGGAAGGCATACAGTTATAGAATTGCCTTCTTACTGTCTACATTAGCATGCGTTCTAATGCTAAGGTAATAATGGCTACTATAGCCATGCACTGTTACCACATGCTGATTCACGTGGTAGCTGCATTTCACACTTTAGTAAAAGAGCCCCAGTGTTCACTAAATAAAAGATGTATATACAAATTATTGTGAATTAAATATAAATACACATATTTAATTGTTTTAGGCCTTGAGACTAGGAACGTCCAATTTTGACTGGTTCAATCCAGTTTAGCATGAGTAATGCACAAAGGAATCCTGCATGATTTTTACTGTTTACGTACCAGCCAATGAGAGTAATATGCAAACGTATTACAGTGAGCTGATTAGTATTTAAATGTGCATTCCAAGTGATACTCAGCAGTTTCCAAGCAATGCACAGAATGAAGAATCTACTTTAACAAGAAAGTTTTTACGGGAGGTCAGAAGCTGTTGTACCA
The DNA here is from genome assembly GCF_901765095.1 of Microcaecilia unicolor. NCBI lineage: Eukaryota > Metazoa > Chordata > Amphibia > Gymnophiona > Siphonopidae > Microcaecilia > Microcaecilia unicolor. The sequence goes on from NC_044032.1 coordinate 526,622,543, forward strand.
TTATGGTGGCTTTTCAGAGGAGCAGTCTGCTGCCATATTTAAATAATATTTGCACGTGTGTGTGTCCGCATGTAACAGCACTGTGAAGAAGTTGTCTTGGAACAAAAAAGCATGCTGTGGAGAGGCACCCATGGCACCTGTAGTTTTGAAAAAAAGCTACACATGGCTTTCATACAGGCACATATAAATAATAAACCCCCTGGGGCATGAAAGTTGGTGTGGAACCCTAGAAAAAGAAACTTGGCCTGGGTGGTTTATTGCTTATATGCATGTATGAAAGCTGTGTGTAGCAATGGAACACTAAGGAGGTGCAGCCATAGCATACACTGTTCTGGGCATGCGCATTGCATCAACTCTTAGCGAGTGACTGTCCTACGCATGTGCTGCTCATCAAGTGGCTGTTCTACGCATGTCCTGCTGCTTTCCCTGCCAAGCTGCTTGCTGTAATTATGAACAGCTCATTTGTATGAGATTTCTTTCAACATCGCCTGCTATGTCAAACTTGTTAACTTTTACCTGGGATCTAAAAGCAGCAGATATTTTACAGGGGCTTTTGTGCATTTGTCCCTGAGTAAGAAAAGGTCTTCTGAATATTTCAGTTCAACCTAGAAACGAACTAGCTTTATTATGAAAAATGAAGTTTACTATTATGCATAGCTATTTCTGAACCAAAAGTAAGAGTATACTTTGGAAATCTAGTTTTCTTGTTTAGTGATTGAATTGGAATTTCAGAACTGGGGAAATCAGTAAAAATAATATTTTAAAGTAATTCAATTAATCATATTTCCTTGCTGTTTTCTTCTTTATAAAATATTTATTGTGCTCTCTATTTGTCAGGGTTTCACATCTTGAACTAAGGATATCCATTTACAGTGGGAAAGGGATCATTATTTAGATGCCAACAATGCATTCATTAATTTTTGATTATCTCTAGAGGGTTACATTTCCTTATTAATTTAAAGGACTCCAACAGAACTGTTGAAAAACAAACTTCTCACACTTATTAATAACCTGCAGGTTCTAGAACTACAACATTTTAATAGTGTGTTAATGATTAATATGAAACAAATATACAGGTTTTAGGCACTATGACCCAGATGATAAAAAGCAAACCTGGGCTCTAGACGCCATTAGCACCAGACTAGAGCCCACATTGGCCTATGCCCCAGGAACAGAGATGACCAGTATGTGTAACAATGTGCTCGCTGGCTCTGAACGCTAATAGTATGCAAATACATGCAAAACAGAGACATCTGTATTTCTCCCCAATGCTCAGCGGGCAGTACACTAAACTAGGGTACTGCTACTGCTGTAAACCCTACGCCAGCTCAGAGCTGATGCTAGGGTTTACAGAGTATTGAGGAGGAATGGGGAGTCCTGTTCATCCCCCTTTCAGAAGACAACACTACCCCCCCCCCCCCCCGCCAGAAGAGCACTTCCTCCTTCTTCCAGGACTGCCTCCAAAATGGTGGCACAATGTCCTGCCCAGTGCATCCTGGGATATACTGCGTGGGGCTTCCCTATCATATAAGAGAGAAACTCCTATATTGTAGGGAAGTCCTGCGGAACGCATCCCATAAAGGAAAGAAAAGACTCCAAGTTCAAGTTCTTGTCTCCAGCGCCATTTTGAAATTGTTTGACTCCATTGCATTAACTCTTGCTACCGGGGTTCCTGAAGAAGATGATGAAACAGAGCTCTGTAATACCATCGGTTGGCGAGTTTTGGCTTCCAATCTTTTAATTTTATTTATTTATGTATTTGTTACATTTGTATCCCACATTTTCCCACCTATTTGTAGGCTCAATGTGGCTTACATAGTACCAGAGAGGTGTTTACAGATTCCGGTGTAAACAAATACAAAGTGATGTGGTAAGATAAAGTCCATGTGGTACAGCCACATTAGGGAATCGTACAACGGAAGAGTTGTGTTATGTCCATTACGTTCTTTAGTTTTGTTGTGTTGCAGAGATCAGGCATTTATGTTGGATTGGTAGGGTATGCCTTTTTAAACAGGTTAGTTTTCAGTTTTTTTCCAGAAGTTTAGGTGGTCATAAGTAGTTTTCAAGGCTTTTGGTAATGCGTTCCACAGTTGTGTGCTTATGTAGGAGAAGCTGGATGCATAAGTTGATTTGTATTCGAGTCTTTTGCAGCTTGGGTAGTGCAGATTTAGGTACGTCCGTGTTGATTCGGATGTGTTTCTAGTTGGTAGGTCGATCAAGTCTGTCATGTATCCCGGGGCTTCACCGTAGATAATTTTGTGAACCAGAGTGCAGATTTTGAAAGCAATGCGTTCTTTGATTGGGAGCCAGTGTAGTTTTTCGTGGAGGGGTTTTGCGCTTTCAAATCGCATTTTTCCGAAGATAAGCCTAGCTGCTGTGTTTTGAGTGGTCTGAAGTTTCTTTAATGTTTGTTCTTTGCGTTCCACATAAATTCCATTGCAGTAGTCTAAATGGCTTAGTACCATTGATTGTATCAGGTTGCAAAATGTTTCCCTTGGGAAGAATTGCTTCACGTGTTTGAGTTTCCACGTTGAGTGGAACATTTTCTTTGTTGTGGATGTCACTTAGCTCTCTAGTGTTAGGTTGCAGTCCAATGTAACACCGAGGATTTTCAGGCTGTCTGAGACAGGGAGGGTGTAATCTGAGGTGTTTATAATTGTGGGGTTGTCCACGCTGTGTTGGGATGAGAGGATAAGACAGTGTGTTTTTTCTTTGTTGAGTTTTAGTTAAAATGCATTTGCCCAAGAGTCCATGATGTTCAAGCTGATCTTGATTTCGTTGGTGATTTCTGTCAGTTTAGATTTGTAAGGAATGTATATTGTGACATCGTCTGCATAGATGAAGGGGTTAAGGCCTTGGTTGGATAAGGACTTGGCTAATGGGGTCATCATTAGCGCTAGATAAATGCTAAATAGTAGTAGTAGTAGTAGTTGAAGAGGACCGGTGATAGCGGTGATCCTTGTGATACTCTGCAGTCTGCTTTCCACAACTGTACAACACTACCATAGCCCTAAGGGGTGAAGGGAGGCACCTACATGTGGGTACAGTGGGTTTTGGGTGGGTTTTAGAGGGCTCCCATTTACCACCACAAGTGGAACAGGTAGGGGGGATGGGCGTGGATCCACCTGTCTGAAGTGCACTGCACCCACTAAAAACTGCTCCCAGGGACTTGTATACTGCTATCAGGGAGCTGGGTATGACATTGAAGGCTGGCATAGAGGCTAGCAAAAAAGGTTTTTTTTGGGGGGGTGGGAGGGGGTTGGTGACCACTGGGGGAGTAAGGGGAGGTCATCCCCGATTACCTCTGGTGGTCATTTGGTCAGTTGGGGCTCCTTTTTGAAGCTTGGTCGTGAGAAAAAAGGGACCAAGTAAAGCCGGCGAAATGCTTGCCAAGCCTAGCTTTTTTTTTTCCATTATCGGGCAAAGCCGGCCATCTCATGAGCACGCCCCCATCCCACCCCCCGTCCTTCCTTCACTACCCTACCAACACGCCCCCATGATGTTTTGCCGGCTCCGCGACGGAAAGCAGTTGAACCCGGCCAAAATTGGCTTTCGATTATACCTATTTGGCTGGGTTCAGGAGATCGTCGGCCATCTCCCGATTTGTGTCAGAAGATGGCCGGCGATCACTTTCGAAAATGAGCTGGATAGTAAATCCAACTGCATTAGAAAGCATAATAAAGACTTTTCTTCAGGTTTAAACTGTCTGCTGCCTGTATTTGTGAAGTCTTCATACCTGGCCACCACCCATACTACCACAGGCACTTTGTAGACCTGATGACAGCATTAATTGAAGTAGTCATTGCACAAATGTAGTTTGACAATTATTCAAAACACTCTGACCTCATCTTGGCCAGCAGAGCAAGAGATACCGTGGAACACACCTTAATGAAGCTAGATGGGGTAAGACATTGAGGGGCCCTTTTACACACCACAGTAAAGCTACCTCGGCATTTTCACATGCCAATCTGACACTACTGCCGGCCCACCATGGGAGCCAGTGGTAGTCCCACCCCCACCACATGCCCTTTTTGGCGTGACCAGAAATTTTTTTAACCATTGGAGGCATATCTGGCTGTAATTGGGCAATGCTGTGCACTGCCTGGTTATCGCTAGATTAGCATGGGAGTCCATACCATAAGGACTCCTCCAGGAAATGGCCGTTCAACAAGTTTGTACTTACTGCACAGCCATTTCCTTTAAAAAAAAACAAAAAAAACACTGTGGTAAAAGGAGCCTCGGCGTGCAGCAAATTAATGTGCCAACTCCACCGCAGGGCCCCTTTTACTGCAGCTTGGTAAAAGAGCCCCTGAGTGAGGGAAATATAGGGTCTAACTACGGACTTAAGGGGGATGCCCACAATTTGGGGAGTTTTTTTTTAAATAAATTTGAGAGGTTGATTTTTATTCTGTTTTTTTTTTGTGGTAGCAGCGGCAGCAGCATTTTTTTTGGAATACAAAACAACAAGAAAATAGTGATTTGTTTTAAAGCTTCATTTTTAAAATGAAATGAAACAAAATGGGACATACTGTCAAATATCCAATTTCATTTCAAATAAATGCACGCCCCATTGGCGCTATAGTCAACATGGTCACTGTGTTTCCTCCACCCATACCTAGTTGTGTTTGACATAAATATAACTCTAAATATCCATTAAATGATAATAAGGATAATGAATAGTGAAATGAGGCTAATTCACTGTTTGGAACAGAGAACTAAACAGATGTGCAGAGTGTCTGAGTCATGTTTTGTTAACATAGCATGTGATTATTTTTTATTTGGCAAAGTCAGTGGCTGTTTTTATACTGAACTTGGTTAATTGAAACCATGGAAAACAGGGGTGGGCTCAAAGATATTTCATGCCCATAGGTCATCTGCAATTTGTCCCATAGAATAAATATGTGCTTGATATAGAATTTTGCTCTAAATCATACTTCTTATTTTCATATATACTATATTTTCTCATGCTCAGAAAGAATCCTGAAAACTAATACCTACTCATTGAAATTTGAGAAAATGTGGCAAACTTTATTGTTTCAGTTACTGGATAGTATCTAGTCTATCAGCAATGAGTTCCAGCTTACTTTGGAAAGTCTAACTGGTGATTTTATTTTCCAGTTAGATATTATCTCTCCTGTTTACAAAACTGTGCGGCAATCTTGACACAGCTCATTCACTTTGAGGGGGTCTTTTACTAAAGCTTAGCTCGAGTTATCTGCAGCAGGGCCTATTTTGTTCCTATTGGCCCTGCTGCAGATAATTCAAGCTAAGCTTTAGTAAAAGACCCCCCTCTAAGTGAATGGGCTATGTCGGCATTAACACACCAGAATCCACTGGTGCAGCTTTATAAACAGGGAAGTATATTTTTAAAAGTAATTGTAAAATGTGCTAAAGATGTTTCACCATATAGGTGGCAGTCACCATGAACTGACGCTAAAGAGGTTAACAGTGTAAGTGTATTAGAATACTTTATACTATCAAATCATCAATCTTGGTCTTTTATACAAATGCAATATGGTAAATAAAATCTGCCTGAACAATAAGTGCCATCATTTCATTTCCAGATAATCCTCCCAAACAGAATCTGCAAACACTTTAGCAAAAGTAATTTAGGATGTTTGCTTTTCTGTTCCATTTTTATGCAGTCAACAAATTTTTGACATCAATCCTCATTTCCAGAAGGTGGTTGTTTATCATTATGCATAATTAACAGAATGCATATTACAAAAACCGCCTTAGTTTAGAACACACTAACAGATGAATAAATGTTAACATTTAATGTAATCCAGCATGTGGTATTTGCCAACCCCTGCTGTGAACTGGGAAGGTAGCAGTACTAGAGTATAATACTGAATAGCCAACCTGATGCTCATACTGGATATGGGAACTCTCCAGGTCTGGCTTTTAGTTTAAGGGTTTTGAACCTGTCTTCGAATGTTTGAACCTATCCTTAGTTCCTGGAAATGCAATGAAGGTCATTTTCAAAGCCATGTACCTGGGTAGAATGGTTTGGCCTAAATTTGCTGTTTTCTGTCCTGCCAAACATACCCATGGATTACCATATCATGCATATTTTTAGTTTGGTGAAAAAGATATATTGCAGAGGCATTTTAAGTTGCTAGGATAAAATGGCATACACCCTTTTCAATTTTTCAAATCCGTGCAAGTGCTAAACCCCTGGTTGGCAGATTATGCAGCTACCAGATGCATAGTATACAGGACGTTTTGGTGGGTATGCTCTGCTCTGATTTTCAAAGGGAAATGATGCACTTGATTTCCCTCTGAAAACTGGCTGCAGTGTACACAGACATAAAGTGGCCATGTGCACTGCAGTTAAGATAAACTATTCAAAATTACCCTCACAATGTATATGTGCTAAAAACATAGGAGTAAATACAGTGTGAGAGGGCAGTAGTGATACACAAGGCAAAAACTGGTTCATTTTCTGACCTTTTGGTCAGTTTAGGGCATACTTTTAGTTTGTTTCAAACATTTAAAATTTTTTAAAAAATATTTAAACCTTTTATTGATCCTTTTCAAAGTAAAAAGGACAACATGATGGCAATTCTGTTGTACTTATTTACTTTCACATATAATATAGATTAGTGGGAATTTCTGTTGGGATATATTATCCTCCAAATTCTATATAACACAACTAAAGTTGCACACACAAAAATGGTCATATTCTGGATTTGTGGACACAACTTAATTAACTAACAAGTCAATCAGTGCCAATAATTGCTAATTTTGAAGCAATTATTGACATTAATTGGCATTAATTAGAATTTACATGCACAACTGTCTAAACATATTCCATAAAGTGATACGCATAAATTCTAAGGTGCATAGCTGAAAGAGGGAATGGCCATGGGCATAGAATGGGCAGGTCATGAGCATTTCTAAAATCTATGTGAATTTAAAGTAGCCTAATTTAGGCATCAATATTTACACCAAGTTTTACTTGATGTAACTGCCCACAGTTAAATTTAGTTGTGCGGATGAGCGCTCAGCATATTCTATAAACTGCACCAAAATGTAGGCGTATTCTATAAAGTATGTCTAAATTTAGGCATACTTGATAGGCATATTGTTTTTCAGTGCCAATTTTTTAGACACGAAATATAGAATGTAGCCCTATATCACCTCACTGCCATTTTTGTCCTTTCCAGGTACATAAATGGATACTGTATGTAATAAGAATCTCCTAATTTAACAAAAAATAAATGTTTTGTAAGTGACACCAAAGACCTATACAAAAAAAGGTTTACCATATATGATTGTGAAGGATTTACTTATTAGAGGGTCTTAGTGATGGAATTACAGATGATTTATTCTGATAAGTATATCTTAAATTGGACAGCACATGCACAATTTATTCTGTTAAAAGTTTAAACAATGAGACATAGAATAGAACCTGAAAATGCGGAACTTATGCTTGTACTGATACTTCTTTTAAAAATTAGGTTTTTTTTATTCAAGTCATAATGTTCTGGTGTATATCTTTGCACCATTATAAAATAGGAATCTTTTTGAACTCTCCATATAAGCATCCAGATATAGAGTTAACATTTTAGGAGGTAAATTTATATACTTTTTTGTGGGTAAAATTCTGATTTAGTGACATAAAAGGCCTCTTATAAACCCCCCTGTTTACAAAGTTCAGCTAGCGACTGCTGGTGCGCTAATGTCGACACAGCCTATTCACTTTGAATGGGTTCTGTCGGCATTGCCATGTGGCAAGCACTAGTGTGGTTTTGTAAACAGGGGAAAAAGTTAGGTCACACATAAAGTATGATTTATTCACATATTTTATAAAATGCGCCCATTCATAGATACTTTGGGGCTCATTTTCGAAAGAGAAAAATATTTAAAAAGTGTCATAAAGCTCATTTTACCTCACCACTCACAGGTTCAATGGGAGTCCACCCGGTTATCTGCTTTTTTATTTCTTGCACCCGCCCTTTGGAACTCACTTCCCCAGCACCTGTGACTTTATGTCTCCTATTCTTAATTTCGAGCATCACTGAAAACATGTATATTTTTAAAGTAGCCTTTCGGTTGTAATGCAAATTCCAGCTGGTTTTTCCTGAAATGAGGAGTGGAAACTCAGTTTATGACTGAATTTCAGCTTTTAATGGACTACTGCTTGTAGATTGTGGTTTATTTAATCTGAGATGAATTTTGAATGAGTAATTCTGTTTGAAAATTTGTTTGACTGGGCTTGAGAGATTGATGACTTCTTTCTTAAATGTAACTGATCTTGAGTGAATAGGCTTTCCTATTTATTTTTGGTGTTCATTTTCAATTATTAGATTTGTTTTTATTGTTTTTTTATGGCAGTGTAAACCATTTGAATTTGGTTTCATGAGACGCGGAAATGCAAACTCAATAAACGATAAACAATTTGGACATGTTACTATGTAGTTTTTCTGCAGTGCATTCAAATCACAAGGGGTCATGTTGGGGACATGTTCAGGGCAGAATTTGGGCATTCCTAAGACTTTGACATGTTTTAGATCACAATGGAACAAAACAAAAACGTTCAAGGCTACACTTAAGATGTTTTGGTCTAGACCTATTTTTATCACAACTAAGTCACAAAGAAGTGCCCTAAATGACCAGGTGACCACTGGAGGGATTAAGGCATAACCTCTTATACCCCCAGTGCTCACTGACCCCCTTCCACCCCCCACCCCCAAAGATGTGAAAGAAACAATCATACTAGCATCTATGACAGCCTCAGATGTTATAGCCAGTCCTGTTAAAGCAACAAGCAGGTCTCTGGAGTAGTCTAGAGGTCGGTGCAGTGCACTGTAGAGAAAAGAACCCAGGCCCATATCCCACTCTAACTGTCATACTTGTGATGGAAAGTGTAAGCCCTCCAAAACTCACCAAAAATGCACAGTGACCAAAACAAATGCAGTAAATTGTGGCCTTTAATTTAGAAGATCTAGTCGTGTTTTGGACACATTTAGACCCCATATTGCATGGTCAACCAAATCTCAATTTTATAAAGTCAGGATATTGACATCTAAAACTGCAATACATCCTTATGGCAAGGGGGTGTGGTTTGGATGTGTTTCAGGAGGTACTAGGCGGGGGCCAAAATATGAATGTTCAACTTCGATTTCAGAAGGGGAAGGGGTATCTATGTCCAAAAAGATGGATGTTGTTGTTTACACCTGGTACTTGACACATCCAGGTTACAGACAGGTTGTTCTGATTGAGCAGCTGTTCACTGGATGTTATCTCCTTAATCCCCCAGTGGTTGATGTCCTCCTCCATCCCCCAAATGTGAAACTAGCAAGAAATACTAAGCTCTAGGACAACTTCAGGAAGTATAGACATTCATTTTATTAAACTGTTTAAGTTAATCTCTTAATAGATCTTTATGCAGAATTGAGGAATAGGTTTGCATTCCCCTTGTGGGAAGTGTGTTTATTGTAAACACTCTTTGACCATCAGTTGTTTGTACATTCCGGGCACTACCAAGAAGTTTTATTCAAAGAGTAAGACCATGTGTAGTAGTGGTCAAGTTGTGTAATGCATTATGTGCCCCTGCTCTCTGTATTACATAGGCCATACAAAACGCGAATTAAAACAAAGATTGGCGGAACACATAAGTATTCTCAAACATCAGAAAAAGAGGCTCCTTTGGTCTCTCATTGGATGGCTAAGAATCACTCAATTGAGGATCTTAAATGTGTAGTTCTGTCCCAGGTTACTCTAAGTAGGGGCGGTGATGTAAATGAGATGTTGTTATCGATTGAGCAGCGATTTATTTTCTCTTGGAGTACGGTGGCCCCGAATGGACTCAACCTGGAGGTAGAGTGGGGTTAGAGTGTATTTCCCTTTAACTGTAGGGTGGATTGGTTTTGAGTTCAGGTATTTAACCCCGGAAGTAGAATGTGCAGGCATGAAGCCTGAGGAGTGGGAATCCGGGACTGTGACTGGAAGGTATCCCACTGGTAAACGTCCGTAAATAGTATTAAGAAAATGTAAGATAAAAGATGATACCACTGAATGATTGTTAAATGAGAGTGGCTATGGTTATGACATGCTTTGTTGGTTTTTATAGATTATAAGGGAAGTAGTTTCTCCTGAAGTACAAAATGCGGTCATGCATTGAGGAACAGAGGAACGTTTGGGGTCATGTTTAATTTTAGATGGACTGAGTGAAGCTCTTCTGCTTGTTGGAACATTGCCACAAAGGGAGCAAATTGTGTCATTTCATAGTGGATTGAAGATTGTTTACAACTGTCTTTTGGGAGTAAATTGCGCCACTTCATGAAGGTTTGAAGTTTGGAATAGCATTTTTCTCTGCTATTTGAAGTTGTGGAACTGGGATATAAAAGGAGATTTTGACTTGTGCACAATCAGGATCGAATGCGCACATATTGAAGAGGAAATGTCATCTTTCTCTTTCATTAATGGACAGCTGTATTTAAATATCAGGAGGACCTGATATTTAGTAATTTATGAAGATCCGTATCATATGTGTGGACAATTTGGCCTAAAATATTATCAAGAATTGATGAAGTTTTACAATGTATGTGAGTAAATTGGTATGTAAAGCATGTAAGCAGGATTGAGCTTTGTTCAGACAAATGGGAATGGATGTATGGTGGTTTATGTTTTGCCATAATAAATAGAAATTTGATATTTATATCATTTGTCTGGAGTACATTAAAAAGTGATTTATATAGGAGTGCTCCGGTGTTCAATAATATATCCCCTTTTATTTAAATAGATAAAATTTAATGCCAAGAAGTGCAGAGTGATGCACTTGGGGTACAGAAACTCAAAAGAGTGATTCTGGATAGGAAGGGAGAGATTAGTAAGCTCGACACAGGAGAGAGACCTTGGGGTGTTGGTGTCCAAGGATCTGAAATTTAAGAATCAATGCGACAAGGTGGTGGCCATGGCCAGAAGGATGCTAGGCTGTATAGAGAGGAGTATAACCAGCAGAAGAAACCAAAAACCCAGTGTAGCCAACTACAATAACCCTTACACCTGCAAGTGTTATATATATGTGGGTACAGTGGGTTTTTGGTGCATGTTGGAGGGCTCACACTTTCTACCACAAGTGTAACAGATAGAATGGAATATGGGCCTGGGTCCCCCTCTCTACAGTACCCTGCACTGACCACAAGGCTACTACTGAGACCTACCTGCTTGCTACTCTTATAGGACTGGCATTAACATCTGAAGCTGTCATATTTATTTATTTATTTATTTAGATTTTGCTCACACCTTTTTTTAGTAGTAGCTCAAGGTGAGTTATATTCAGGTACACTGGATATGTCTATGTCTCAGGAGGGCTCACAATCTAAGTTTGTACCTGAGGCAATGAAGGGTTAAGTGACTTGCCCAAGATCACAAGGAGCAACAGTAGGATTTGAACCGGCCACCTCTGGATTGCAAGACCTGTGCTCTAACCACTAGAACACTCCTCCACTCATAGAGGCTCATATATACTGTTTTTTTTTTTTTTTTTTTTTTTGGGGGGGGGGGGGGTTAACAGTGACCGCTGGAGGACTAAGGGGAGCCATGCCTTAATCCCTCCAGTGGTCTTCTGGTCATTTAGGGCACCTTTTTCTAACTTAGTCGTGATAAAAACTGGTGTAGACCCAAACATTTAAATTGTAGCACCAGATGTTTTTGTTTTGTTCCACTGTTGGCAGAAAAATGTCCAAGTTTTTCTCTTTTAAAAATGAGCCCCTTTGCATCATCTGTAATATATAGACAGATAATTATAGATACAGGCATGGATATAGATATATGTCAAGTTTTGGAAATAAAAACCTTAAATTTTTTTCTTTTCAAAATGTTTCATCTTACTTATATCTGCTACAATAAAGAGTATAACTTAAAAAAATAAATCCAGTGAATTATTATAATGTTCTTTCCACAGTGGGTTTCATATGAGGAAGGCTGCATTTTAGCAGAAAGGAAACTGGAAGAAATTTGCAACTGCTGCTATAATATATTATAAAATTTCCAAAATAAAAAGAAAAACTGAAATTGTAGCTTGTGATAAAAGGAAAGAGTCCATAATTTTGACATCTATCATGTAAAAACAATTACCATTATTCCTGCGGTGTCATACACAGTTTGAATAACTCCCTTTCATTTTCACAGCACATACATTTTTTTCATTGGCCGTGCTGGAATATTTCACATTTGTCTTTTTATCTTTCTTTTTTAAATCGCAACAATTAAAAAACTGACATCATGCTGCAGAAAATGAATCATGCTTTTGTTTGAAATCATAGCCATGAATATTCTGAGGAAGTAATATAGTTTCTTTCTAGAACTTATAGTTCTTTGATGGATAGTTTTCAATGAAATGATCACTGCCTTGGTTCCTTTAATAACCCTCGCAGAAGCCACTTGCAAAATAAAACATAGAACTTAAACATGACACAAGAGGTGCACTACTTCAAATGCAGAATATGTTATAGAATTCTTCTAATTTGGATGCTGCATCTTCAAACACCTCCCATAAATAAATTTGTATCTTATACAGAGGTTGATGTATGAAGCCACAATCAGCATTGCATCTTGATTTCATTTATTAAAATTGTAAATAGCAAGAGTAATTGCAAATTGCCCATTTTAATGTGCACAATTTACCGTTTACAAAGCTATTCACAAAGGGGGTCAATATTCAAGGTGATTTAACCAGCTTGAAATGACTCCTGGCCAGTTAAATCGCCTGTTCAGGGATAACCATTAATTCTGTGTGGCACTTAGTGGCATTAACCGGTTTAAAATTATCAGTTAGCACCAAACTGAAAACTGGCTATTTTGGGGGAATTCTAGGGCAGAGTCAGCACATGTCTGGTTAAGTGCCAATATTCATCACGATCTGTACCCTCATCAAAAGAAATTGTATAATGTGATACCAGCCAGCAAGCCTTCTCAAGAGTAGCCCCAGCACTCTGGAATTCATTTCCAGAGAGGCTACGTGTAACTCGAGACTATTTCTACTTCAGGAAAAAGGTGGAAGTCTGGCTCTTCTCCCAAGCCTTTCATACATAGGGTGACTGACTATACACTCATTCTGCACCTGGATTAGCTTGCTACATACACTGTAACTTAGACCAGTACCTTATATCTTCCTTAACTATACAAAGAACGTGCCTTGAGTTTACTAACCATCAAATTATCCCAACTGACTCTGTACCACGCATCTTGTTCCCATCATATATCTGTTCTTGGTCCTTCAGCTATATGGTAAACCGTATTGTAGAAAATGTTTAGCATCATATCTATATTAGTTGAAAGCTCTAATGCATGGTTATTAGGTGTTTCATTAGTATTATGCTAATATTGTATTATATCTCTAGTATTTGAATTACAGTGCTGTTAAATGTGTATATTTTTTATACTATTTGACTGTAGTTCTATTATTTGGTTTTAATTTAGTGTTTTCAAGTTTACATCATTTATTGTATTTATGTTTATTCTTGGTTATCTCACTATTGATATGCTGTTAACAAAATTGTAAGTTTTATGTTAAACTGTACCTGCTGTACTCCGCCTTGGGTGAATCTCTTCATAAAGGCAGTTAATAAATCCCAATAAATAAATATTCAGCACTCAACCAGCCAGATTAACTAGATAAACAGGACCGCGTAAAAGTCATTCCTATCTTATGTGGTAACCCACAGTCGGTTAAGTGCTGAATATCACATTTAACTAGCTAGTGTTAGCTGACTCTGGAAACCCAGAAATTCAATGCCAGTGCCTGGACATGCTCTGACATTGAATTCCAGGTTTAATACGGAGGAGGAGTGGCCTAGTGGTTAGAGTGGTGGACTTTGAACCTGGGAAACTGGGTTCAATTCCCACTGCAGGCACAGGCAGCTCCTTGTGACTCTGGGCAAGTCACTTAACCCTCCATTGCCCCAGGTATAAATAAGTACCTAAGCCGCATTGGGCCTGCCATGAGTGGGAAAGCACAGGGTACAAATAAAAAAAATACCAACAGTAGTTAGCAAAACACTGATTGCCACTGGCTGAATATTGGGCCCAAAATGTATGCTACATCACTAATGAGCTAAAAAAAATATGCAAATCAGTTTGTTTGCTATTCACCAATAGCTACAGTATACATACAAAATCAAAATTATGTGTAAAAGTTAATATACCTGAAATTATATTCTCTGAGGTATTTTGTGTAAAAGTACAGACAAACAAAACCATAGTGTAAGGTGCACAAATGAAGTTGTGGTGGGAGAATAATAAGATGCTCTGTGATTGCTTCTTGTCATCAACAGAGCTTTGTTAACCTAATTGAAGGTCGCTTTGCTACACTGCGATATGTATCTGTTTTCTAAATCCTGATACGCAGTTGATGCCTTATTTTATCACATTAGCTCAGTATGTTGTTATTTTGACTTCTGATGCAGATTGCCAAGCTGAAAAATGTGCCCGTGTTGGGTCCTTTGAATGAAGGCTGACCTCATTTGCACACTTTCCAGTGTGGTTTGGCTCCACTCTGTCTGTGGTTCTCTTTATGTGGAGCTCTGTACTTCATTTTTGTTGTTGTTCTTTTGTGTAAAAATCCATAATTCTACCAAACCGCGCTAGCAATTCCCATGCAGCAAATGAGAAGAAGCCCATAGGAATTGAATGGACTTCCTTTCATTTGCTGACCAGAAATCGCTAGTGCGGCTTTGTAAATAGGTGAGAACTGGGAGAAAAGGGTTTTGTGGTGCAGCTTATTTTGATGAAAACTTTGGCCACTTTTTACATCAGCTTGTTATGTAAAAAAAAACAAAACAAAAGAGTAAGCCACCTTAGAATTTGGAGTACAGCACAAGAGCCATGATTTAATCTTTAATATTACTTTTATGTAATGGAAAAAACTGACTGCTTCTGCTGGTAAGGGCACCCATAACATCATTCTTGTTTGAGCCTTCTCCTGTATTCCTCCCTTTTTCATAGTGTAGTGAGAACAAATATATTGGGGGGGGGGGGGGGGGAGAAGGCTGGACAGACATGTTTGCCCAAGTTCCTCAGAAAAGGGAACTTATACGGATTCTAGATTTATTTTATTTCTTTAAGAAATGGAACAGAAGATAAACATCTTAATAAAATCACCTTTTTGTGAGACAGCAGAAATCTATTATTCTAGCAGCAGAAACTTCTCAGTTACCATGTATTGGTATCACTGCAGGCACTTTCAGTAGTCAGCAACATTATCAGTGACCTTTTCAGAAGTAGTAGAAGTATCTCTTCTTTTAATTTTTAAATTTACAAAATTAGTCAAGACATATGTCTTGTATGAAAAAGAAAATACCACTAATTAAATAAAAAAAATAGTAAATAGCTAAAGAAAAATAGTAGCGATTCCTTCATCCTTGTCAGAGTTCAGAATTAAAGAGGATGAGGCTGTCCATAACCCAAGAAAATCTTACAGGAAACTAGCAAACAAAAATACCTCCAATATTGTTTTATTCCATGGAAAGGATAACAACAAGCTGCATACCATTTTTAACCCAAGGTGGTTTCTCTTCAGATACTTGTTGAGAAGGCACTTTATTAGACAAGAAGAAAAGTCAGTTGAGCTGGATAAAAAACACGTACAGTGCAATCCGCTTAAGTGCAAGGGTCTGGGACCAAAGATATGCATGCAGTTAACCAGAGCATGCACTTAACCATTGTGACCCAAAGAAGCTTGACATCTGATAAACATATGTACAGTACTGTTTATTATTATACGTACAGTATACAGTCTCAGCTAACTGACATTAGGCTTACTTGAAGTAATCAGTTAAAGTCCTCTGTACACTCTTGGGTATGTGAGTTCCATAGACTACATCTGCCAGATGGTAAAAACTGTCATATCACTGACATCCAGTGGCCTCCAGATAGACTCGCACAGTGTTGAGACTCTCCAGCGCTCTTGCAAAAGTGACAGGAGGAGGTTGTTGAATTTCGTCAGCATGTGCCTCGCTGCTCATTTCTTCATCTGTTCCATCATCAGCCGTTGTTGCCTGCGTGTAGGCGCATATCTCGACATCAGTGCTGTCTTCAGCTGTTTGTAGATTGTAATCAACAGCTACGTAGCGATGGAACTCCTCTTCAGTAACACCAGATGGGATGTCAATAACCTCTCCATCTGACGTATTTGCAACAGCTGCATCTGTTTTGTCCCTCTCCACATCCTTAACAAAACTTGCCCGCTTGTAGCAGTTCACAATGGTTGCCTGTGTAACATGATTTCAGGCTTCTTTCTGCATATGTAGGGAATCCAACAGTTATAGATTACGAGTCAGTTCAACAGCATGTATATCCTTGCCAGTCTGGTCATCCATAATGCTCATCAGACGACGTAGCACAAGAGCCCAATAATGTTGTTTGAAATTGGCTATTATGCCCTGATCCATAGGTTGGATCAGAGAGGTAGTGTTTGGTGGCAGGAAGACCACTTTGACGTTAGACAGCCTGACATCATCCCTGTGTGCAGCACAATTATCACAAAGCAGCAAAATCTGACACTTGTTTGTTTTCTAATTTTTTTAAGAACTTCTATTCGTTCAGCCAGTGTTAAAGTCTTACAGTTCCGCCGTGACGATGACCCTGGTGTACGCTCTAACAACATTCTTTCATTTATTCTGCCGTGGCAGTTAAATAGGCAGTAAATTTGAAATCTCGTTGGTTGTCACGCGCCAACCAGCTTCCATATTCCATGCGCGTGCTTATGCGGAGTCTTTCCTGCAGAGGTCTTGAACCATGCATATAAGTGAATCTTGCACTTATCAGTGGTGCGCTAAACCGAAGTTTGTCCCCATAGAAATTGATGGCACCAAAAGCGGGACCGAAGTACGGCATGCAGTTAAACAGAGCATGCTCTTATCTGACGTGCACTTAAATGGAGTGCACTGTATTTCATTTATTTATACTTAATGAAACATTTATATAGATATTTTAAGAAAAAGGTACCTCCAATTTACAGCATCTTAGGATAAAGAAGCAAATAGACTTCTCATCTGATTTAAGATGCTTTAGTAACAGCAGTGAATCCCTACAATATATTTTCTGCGGCTAGAAAACAATTAAATATCATGTCCCAGGACCAACATGACAGCTAAAACTGCAGGAAAAAAAAAAACTTCTAACACCATAATGCTCAAATCTGAAGAGGTTGCAGAAGCGTTATGGGGTCCTTTTACTAAGGTGTGCTGAAAAATGACTTGCAGTAGTGTAGATGCATGTTTTGGGCTTAGTAAAAGGGTTCCACTATGTCGAATCTTCTTGATAGTGAAATAGTTCTGGATGTAGAAGGCAAAGCTTCCCAGAAATTTTCACTATGGGCAGTTCTGTAAATTGATACTTAGAGGTAGGTGCCACTTAAGGATATCAAAGATGCCCTCATATTGATAGCTAGGTGTCTAAGGGGCCCTTTTACTAAGCCGCATTGGTACCTATGTGTGCCCAACTTGTATCAATTTTGAGTTACCGCCCGGCTACCACATGGACTTGACGCGCGTCCACTATGCGTGCTGGAAAATATTTTTATCTTCTGGCATGCGGGCGGTAATCGGGCAGTAATTGGCATTTGATGCATGTAGACCATTACCGCCCTGTTACCGTGTGAAACCTTACCGCTAGGTCAATGGCTGGCGGTAAGGTCTCAGACCCCAAATGCATCTGTGGCAATTTTTATTTTGCCACATATCCATTTTCGGCAAAAATTTAAAAAAGGCAGTTTTTACAGGTGCGCTGAAAAATGATTCTGTGTGCAACCAAAACACATATCTACACTACTGCAGGCCATTTTCAGTGCCCCTTTGTAAAATGGCCCCTAGGTGCACTAAGCACTATTCTATAAGGTAGTGGCTAAGCACCATAGTGCTTAACTGAAACTAAGGGTGTACATGTGGGTGGAGCATGGCTGTGCCATGGGCATATATCCTAGTTAGGCACACAGGTTCAGATTCTATATATAGCACCTATAAATACTGCATGGTAAACATTTCCACCTAAGTTTATTCGATAAACAGCTCTTAGATTTGGGCACAGTATATAGAATACACTCAGTTGATGTTCTAGTGCCTAAATCTATACACCTCCATTTACACCAGTGAAAATGTGGTGTAAATCCCGATGCATAGATTTAGGCACAGAGGGCCATATTCTATAACAGTACACTACATTTTGGAATGCCCACGAAGCCTAATTTGGCTGCCAAACTTAGCAGGTGATGTGCTGAATATTGATGGACAGCCAGTTATATCACACAATATAACCAGCTATACACTAAGTGCTAAGTGGCGATATTCAGCAGGAGGTAGTCAGCTATCTCCTGCTGAATATCGCCAGATAACTGGTTAAGTGTCATTTATCCATCCAGGAGCTGTCCCTGGCCAGTTAAATGGTTTTAAATATTGGCTGGATAGTTTATAGACATGGCCTAAGAGTACATGCCTACACATAGGCACACCAATGCTGACCTTATTTTAGAATTGTATAATGGCACGAAGATGTCATTAAAGTATTGGCTCTATAGACATGACTTTGGGGCACCTAGACTGAGCCATCATTTACAATGGGGCTTAACAATATGATTTAGAAACATTTATCAGTCTCAAATTCTTCCTCCTGGCTATAGTTGCCATATTGTCCATTTTTAAATGAATAGCTGTGTTATCATTTACTTAAAGATCTACATTGTTTGTTAAACCACTCATATTCTCTTCCATTCTATCAAATATTTCTCAACAATTTTCTGATCATGTTCATATCTACTTTACCCTTCAGGCCTTAGACTTTTAGAGATAAACTCACAAACTGGCCATTTAGTGGGTCTTTTACTAAGCCATGGTAGCATTTTTAGTGTATGTTAATGATTAGCGCGTGCTAAACGCTAGAGATGCCCATATATGTGCATCTAGCATTTAGTGCATGCTTATTTTTAGCACATGCCAAAAATGCTACTGTGGTTTAGTAAAAAGCCCTATTAGATATTTCTCCAGGTCTTCAAATGACATCCATAAAAAAATCTAATTAAACTGTTGCTGGTTTCTGAACAGAAAAAAAAGTTCCTATTGCTGTACAGAAACTGCTATATCCAAACTGTCACTACTTAAAGAGGTTCGGAGGGTGGGGGGAATTTTACTAAAGCTTAGCTCAAGTTATCTGCAGCAGGGTCCATAGGAATAAAATAGACCCTGCTGCAGATAATTCAAGCTAAGCTTTAGCAAAAGACCCCCTGGGTTTCCAGTGCTTAAATCTACATTTTCAGATGGCAGCTAGGTAACTGATAGCACTCTGGTATCTTTAGGTGTGTGCTGTTCCCTCTGAGAACACATCATCTGCCCCACAACATTGAGCTGCAGCCACAAACGTTTATGATCCATCGTTACCCCTATTTATAAAAGCAAGTTGCATATTATAAACTAGCTAAAATCTCCTGGCTACAGACTTGTTATCCAAAATTCAATCAGTCCAAAAAATAATTGTAAGCTGTAATTCAAAGTCACCAAGAGGGGCATAATCGAACATCGCCGGCCAAATAGATCGCCGGCGATCTATGTTGGCGGCGACGCTACAGCTGGCCGGAACCATATTATCAAAAAAGATGGCCGGCCATCTTTTTTGTCGATAATATGGTTTAGCCCGGCCAAATGCTGTGGAATTTGCCAGGTTTGAGATGGCCGGGTTTGTTTTTCAACAATAATGGAAAGTTATTCAAGGCATTTGGCCGAATGAGGAGTCAGCATTTTTAGTGCACTGGTCCCCCTGACGTGCCAGGACACCAACCAGCCACCCTAGGGGTCACTGCGGTGGACTTCAGAAAAGCTCCCACGTGCATAGCTCCCTTACTTTGGGAGCTGAGCCCCCCAAACTCACTACCCACAAATGTACTGCACCCACTAAATTTGCTCCAGGGACCTGCATACAGCCTCTAGGACTTATTGCTGCTGTATAACTTTGGCACACCAGTTCACACCTGAAGACTAATCTCTCTGAAAAAGTCATTTCTTGAAATAAGCACGTTTACTCACAGTTAACTGCAGATTAGAGGTTGTGCCCCACTGGCAAAGCGTCCCCTGGTACTAAGATTAGCAGTGGGTCAGAGCTGGCACAATGGTGTACAATGCCCTCTTTCAGCACCATTCAAGGTAAGAACTATGTTGTCTAACGTGGGTAACACAGGAAAGGGAACTAAAACTGGCTTGCAAAAATGGCCACTACCACATGGACTACAACAGGAAACAAAACAGGGCACACTCTGACCCAGTTAGCAGGGGGGGGAAGCACCATGGAAGTAGAGCCCAGTACCCTACACCCACCACAAAGCATTGCTAATGTGAGTCTGCAGGGCACCTAACAGAAAAGGTGTCACACTCACCCGAGAGCCACATCGCAACCAGGGAAAGGCTGTCGGAGGATACAACACATTCTGCTGTCATGGAGGTGGGTACAGCATTTGAGGCTGGCATACAGGCTGGCAAAAAAGGTTTTTAGTTTTATTTTTTTAGTATGGAAGGGGGTTGGTGACCACTGGGGGAGTATGGGGAGGTCATCCCCCATTCCCTCCAGTGGTCATCTGTTCAGTTGAGGCAACTTTTTGAGGCTTGGTCGTGAAAATAAAAGGACCAAGTAAACCCGGCAAAATACTGCTTAACGCTGCTTTTTTTTCCATCATTGGCGAAAGCCAGCCATCTGGTAGCCATGCCCTTGCCCGCCCATGACCTGCCTTTGATAATCTACCAACACGCCCCCTTGAACTTTCATCGGCGACGCGACGGGAAAGCGGCGATGCTGTCAAAAATGCCACTTTCGATTATACCGATTTCACCGCTTTTAAGAAATCACCGGCCATCTCCTGATTTGTGTCGGAAGATGGCCGGCGATCACTTTCGATTATAAACTGGCAAGTCACAATTTCCAAAGTAAATACTAGAAGTAAATAGTAAAAGGAGGAAAAAGATTTCAGAAGCTCAGATCAATATCCTCTTTATGGCAATACCGGACTTACAGCTGAGCAGCTTCCTCACTAGTCTAAAAAGGAGTGGCCTAGTGGTTAGGGTGGTGGACTTTGGTCCTGAGGAACTGAGTTTGATTCCCACTTCAGGCACAGGCAGCTCCTTGTGACTCTGGGCAAGTCACTTAACCCTCCATAGCCGCATTGAGCCTGCCATGTGGGAAAGTGCGGGGTACAAATGTAACAAAAAAAAAAAACCTCTTCTTTAATAATGCATACTTTTTATTCTGTTCTTTTATTTTATTCTTTTTAATAAATGAACAAAATAACTCTTCAAGCTTAAGTAGTGAAATCCTTTTGATCACTTTATATTAAATTAAGCAATACCGGAAAAGGCTACTTATCTGAAATCAAAAATTGGTTCGCTCAACAGATCGCTTCCTGTTTCACAAAGGCTTCTTCAGGAGCAGCACCAATTGGATTGCTTAAACATGCCCTGTAGAAAATACAACCAGGCTTAGTAACAATCCTTACTTAGTTCTATATTGGCATTATATTACTTCTATAAATTTATAGGAAAACATGATATATTCGTACAGAAACTTTACCTTCCAAGTTGATGTTTTGAATGCTGCCAGTGTTTAAGATGGCACCTGTCTTTTAAGTAAGGTGCTAACTTGGTCAGCCAATCACATGCTAATATTTGAAATTAAATGGTTGATGTCCCAAACATTTGTGTCAAGAGCAGGATTTTACAACAGTGTGCTGTTTGGGTGATATTTAATTTAAGAATATTTGAAATTAAACATTTTAACTAAATAAAATATCAATCAATCATGAAAATATTGAAAGTTAAATTCCAAAAGGAAAACACACACACACACACACACACACACACACACACACACACAAAATATCAAAGGGAAAATGCCAGATTCTTTCAAAGGAACACCTTCCAGTCTACAGTCATGTTTAAACCTTTCGGTTTTAGCAATTGTAATTTATAGATCCATCTTTGCTCTAATTGTTTACATTATAGACTAACCAATTTATTGTGGCATGTCATGGTAATGGATGTTTTGCCTACAGTGTGGCCTTTTTAGCCTCATATAAAAACCTTTCAAGTGCTACATATAAATAATATTGATATGAAAGAGCTTTTTTTCTAAGCACAGAAGCAGCTACACCTGCATTTTGTAAAGTTGCCATTTATGGTATGTTGTTTTGAGACTGTATGAAGATGTCCTGAGCAGCACTTTTTCAGATAAGTACTGAAAGCTATATTTCTTTTATATTGTGGAAGGCTTATAATAATAATAATAAACATGAACAATCTTTGTTTTTTTAGACATACATGAAGTAGCATTTTCGATATGACATCTAAGTCCAACTTTGGACATTTTGCTCAAAATGTGTAGAATATGAATAGCGAATATAGATATTTTTGATACAGCAAAACTTCTTTTTTTTGTTTTAAATAGCTACTTGCTAGATGTTTTTGTGCTCCGTGTGTTTATCTTTTTGATCAATTTTCGAAAAAAAAGTGTCCAAGTTAAAAATGTAGACAATCAAGCCATTGGGATGTAGGTGAAGCCCTCATTCTTAGTAGACTGGCCAGACATACATCCCAACAGAGCAATGGGGCACCCTAGGGGGCACTGCAGTGAACTTCAGATAAAAGCTCCCAGGTACACAGCTCACCATTACCCTCTTATATTGTATGGGGAGCCCTCCAAAACCCATCTAATGTACCCAGCTGTACACCACTACAATAGCACTTATGGCTGTAGATGTCACCTATATGCGAGCACAGTAAGTTTTTGGTAGGTTTTTTTTTTTTTTTTTTTGGGGGGGGGGGGCGGAAGGCTCACACTTTTCACCACAAGTGTAACTGTTAGAGTAGATTATGGTCCTGGATCCCCTTCTCAACAGTGGACTGCACTGACCACTAGGCTACTGAAGGGACCTGTTGCTGCTCTAATAGGACTGGCCATAACATCTGAAGTTGTCATAGAAGCTGTTATATACTATTTTATTCACATCTTTGGGAGTGGGAGGGGGTCAGTGACCACTAAGGGGAGTCATTCCCTAGGCTTAGTCCTTCAGTAGCCATCTAGTCTTTTGGGCACTTTTTTGTGCTTTAGTCATTATTAAAGCAGGTCTAGCTCAAAACATCCTGGATATTTTTGTTTTATTCCATTGTGGCAGAAAACATCCAAGTGTTAGGAATGTCCTAATCCCACCCTTCATGCCCCTGACATGCCCCCTTATGATTTGGACACACTGCAGATGAAATGCATAGATAAACGTCCACAAAATAGGTTTCAAAATAGCAATTTGTACATTTTGGCAAGCAAAACATCCAAATGCTGCTTTATGCCATTTTTTAAACATTTTTCTCTTTCGAAAATGGCCCCATTATGCACAAAAAAATTGGGCATGTGATTGAATTTGTACTAGGAGGTTTGGACTTAATGGTGGGTTTATTCCATAGATACTCACGTTTTTATTTAAAACATGCAATTTCTGATGCCCTATATCCCATTTAAAAAATAATGATATTAATATGGGATTAGCATTATAGAATGAACCTCTTTTTTGCATTACTACTTAAACTGTTTATATTGTGTCCCCCCCCCCCATTTTTTTCTGTTGTAAAGAACACTATTTGAAAATTGTTCACCCCTCCTGTAGGTAAAAGTACCCTTTGAAGATTATTTTGTGCTTGCTCTGCTGTCAAAATCTATGGTTGTGCTTTGACAAGTCTGCAGCTTCTCATTGGTGCTCCCCATAAGCTGCTTCCTTAGGTGACACCTAGTCTTGTTTAATGGTCATCATTTCTTGATGCTTAGATACAGGACAGCAGATGGGCTCTGCTGTCAGGATTTCAAAATGACAAGAAACATATGGTTGTACATGCCTCTTTCCTTCCAATATACATCATGAGCCCTGAAAACTGGGAATTAACCAGCAGGCTGAGTATTGTTGGAAGCACAGATTGTTGTAACCTGCACTGTATAGCACAAGCATTGTACACAGCAACTTCTTCTGAGCCTCCTCCTTTAAATCCACCAACCTTCTAGAGTTCTTTGTGTGTCCCCTAGCTTTTATTTTGACCACATTGACTGGTCTGTGGATGCTGGTGTGTCACACAGTATTTTTAAAAACGTAGGAATGTCTAGGGCTTGAAAAGGTTGGTTTAGATGGGTTCTAGGTCAATTCCCACCTGGACAGTTCTCATCCACTGATTGCCATCTGGACAATTCCCATCTAGGTCAATTCCCAATAAACCAATTCCCACCACACAGCAAGGACAATTCCAACCCATAACCCCAAAAATACAAAACACACTGGGACAAGTACTCTCCCTCCCTTTCCTCTTACAGATCATTTGGGGGCCAGTACCCTCTCACCCCCTCCAAAAAATAATAGCATTACCTTTTACACATCCATTTCCCCTTCCAGACATTCAGTTCATGTGGCAATGCCCCAACATACCTTCAAACTAGGTTTCAGCCTAATTCAGTTCATGTTTAATTGGGGATCTAAATGTCATAAATAAGCAAATAAATAAAAAAGATAAATAGACACTGCAGTTCATGCCCCCCACACCCTCCCCAAAGTTGGTTTCAACCTAATTCAACCCCTCAAAATGGCACTCTGATTATGATTTATAACAAATTACTACTCTACCTATGAAAAGTTATTTTGTTATTATTTGTCCTCAGTGTACATCCGTATGCTGCTCTAACCTTCTTTTTCCAGATGCTGTACGCTACTCCTGTTCTCAATCTAACCTCCTTGTTCCATATGCTGTCAGCATCTGAAACATGATGCATTGCAAGAACTTATGGAACCTGATATAAGAAAGAAGCTACGGTTGGTAAAATAAAAGGCTAGGGAGGGTGGGAAATGACCAAGCGATGGGGAAGTCCTTGGTGGGAATTGTCCCTCCTTAAGTGGGAATTGTCCCAGGGTGAATTGTCTTAGAGGGAATTGGTGGGTTGGAACTGTCTGGGTGGAAATCGCTGAATACCTTTAGATGACTACCTGGGAATTTCATGATTCAATCTTATAATGCCTCCCTAGTGGCATATAACCAGGTCCAATGACATCAATAAACTTCAAACAAGGTGTATGGGGCAGTATACCTGCATCTATTGTTGAAGACTTGAACATGGTCGCAGATGAATAATTAGGATGTAAGAAGTATCAACTTTAAGAAGTGTTCACCTCTACTAATGAAGAAAAAAGCACTTGCAGATATTCTTACTTATGAATGGCCTTACTGAGGCACACTGATGGTCTACCTAGCCCAGTATCCTGCTTCCAAGGACAGCCAATCCAGTTCTTGATGACTATTAGTTTTAGGAGTGTGCATGGGGCAAGAATTTTTGTTTTATTTTCAGTTCATTTGGCTCTTTCTCATGTTTTCACACATTATGTGGAGGAGTAGCCTAGTGGTTAGTGCAGTGGACTTTGATCCTGGGTAACTGAGTTCTATTCCCACTACAGCTCCTTGTGACTCTGGGCAAGTCACTTAACCCTCCATTGCCCCTGGTACAAAATAAGTAATTGAATATATGTAAACCGCTTTGAATGTAGTTGCAAAAACCTCAGAAAGGCAGTATATCAAGTCCCATTTCCCTTTACCTTTCATATAAATAAACAAATTGCACATTAGACCTCTTGTGTGTAAATTGACTGCATACACATTAATTTGTAGGTTAAATAAAATAAATCTTGTGTGCACTAAACTTTTTAAAGCACTAACAGACCAATTATGGTCTAACTAATGAACATCCCTAGTCAGTTCTGGTTCTGAAAATGTATCAGCAAACTATGCAGCAGAATTTGCAGATCAATAGAAGTCCAGTAGGGCAGTGTTTCTCAACTTCAAGTTAAGTACCCCCTAAGTAAAACAAATTTCAACTGAATACTCCAGAGCTCTTATCAGCAGAGATTTTGAAATGGACATTCCAAAAATAGATATAACCTAATCACAAAATAGAAAATAACATTACTTTTTTAAACCTTTGTCTGGTTATTTTGTTTCTAATTGTTTTAGTCCGAGTCTGGTTTCTGCTTTCCTCCATTTTCACCCAAAATCTCTCACCATTTTTCTCTCTCCTTTCAATTCTTTCTCAATTTATTTGTCTGCCTCTGACCAGATTTAATGTATTCCTTACTTTCCAGTCTTTAATTTCCCTATTTTTACTTCTACAGCTTTCCACCTCTTTCCTTCACCCCAGCTATCCTATTTCCCTTTCACTAACTCAATTCTTCTTCCCCCTTCCTTCTGGGATCTCCCCTCTTTCCTTCACTAACATTCTATCCAGCATTTCTTCTTTTTCTCTTCCCCTTCTATCAGATTCTTCCTCTCTATCTCCTCCTTCCCTCCACCCAGTGCACTTTCTATCCCCTCCTGAGTCCCACCTTCTGTTCCCCCAAACCACTGCTGCTGCTTTCGCAGATCATCATCATCAGCAGCAAAAACATCATACACCAATCACAGAGCTGCAGTCTTCCTGCTTGTGCTGTTGGCTCTGCAGTCCCCTGCCCTCTCTGCTGTCAACTTCCTGTTCCGAGGCAGGGGACAGAGCCAATAGTAAATGCAGGAAGATTATGACATTGCAACTGGTGTATCTTGTTCTGCCCCCACTGCTGCAGGTCTGGTGAAGCAGCCGCAGTGATAGGGGTGGCAATGGGAGGGAGGCAGGGAAGAATTGTTTTTCTACTAGGTACCTCATACCCCTGCAGAGGTCTCATGAACCCTTTGAACATGTTGAGAACCTATGCAATAGGGGACCAAGTGTATTTGCTTCTGCTGTAGTTCTTATTCCACAGGTACAGAATCTGCTTTTAGCTGTAAATGGTAGATCACAAAATTACCATCCCTCTAAAAGTGAATCAACTAGATATTTATTGCATTTGTATCCCACATTATCCCACCTCTTTGCAGGCTCAATGTGGCTTACAATTTTTTATGGATACAGGAAATAGAAGAGAATATACATTTGGTTTACAGAGGGTTTTGTGTTACATGGTGATGAAATGCATGATAGTGTTAAAGCAAAGACATTATAAGACATTTCTGGATATTTTAAAGATTATACAGTTACACGTGTTGATCTTTGTGATATATCTTGTCGAAGAGATAGGTTTTCAATAGTTTACGGAAATTGGTCAATTCATAGATATACTTCAGAGGTTGAGTATGATGACTAAGGACAAGTGACAAGGATAAATGGAGCAATGGCAAAAATAGAGTGAGAGAAAAAAGACAATTGCCCCCTTTTTATTAAGCTGCACTTGCAGCTGCCGCGCGGCAATGCCAACACAGTCTGTTCAAAGTGAATGGGCTCTGTCGGCATTAGCATACTGTAGCCACTAGTACAGCTTATTAAACAGAGGGTTTAAGAGAAGGGGTTTATTGGAACCAGTTATAAGATAAGAAAACAGACTTTACTCAACATTTAGGTGATTAATCTAAGTCACAGAGTTTTTCAGTGGACTCATGAAAAGGACTGGGTAGATGCAGAAGGAGCAATGTGCATCACTCTTTTTGGAGTTGATGTGAAAGTTAAGCAGAAAATCTGTGTATATTCATATTATTACTTCTATTATGGACACTGGATGGTGACATGGAGATTAAGGGGTCCTTTTACAAAGGCGCGCTGAAAAATGTCTTGCAGTAGTGTAGCACGGGTTTTGGGTGTGTGCCGATCCATTTTTTAGCGCACCTGTAAAAAAGGCCTTTTTTGCCAAAAATGGGTGTGTGGCAAAATCAAAATTGCCGCGCGCCCATTTTGGGTCTGAGACCTTACTGCCAGCTATTGACCTAGTGGTAAAGAATTTGGGCGGTAATGACCTACGTGCATCCAATGCCACTTGGCACGCATCCATTACATGCGCCCGAAAATAAAAAATGTTTTTCAGATGCGTATATCAGATGCGTGCCAAAAATTAAATTACTGCAAGAGCCATGCGGTAGTCGGGCGATAACTCTATTTTGGCATGCATTGGGCACACGTAGACGTTTACGCGGCTTAGTAAAAGGGCACCTAAGTCATAATTGCTTAACAAATATTTCTGTTCTGTGTTCATAGCTGAAGAGCGAGGATCATGACTGCAGAAGACAAATACAAATAGGAACAGATGTGTAGTAGACCCTGAATGATTTTCAGAAGAATGTGTTTGTGAGGTGTTAGCTAAACTAAAGGTGGACAAACTGATGGGGCCAGATGGTGTATATCTGAGGGTACTGAAGGAACTTAGGAAACTTCTGGTGGCTCCACAGGCTGAACTTTTCAATGCTTCTATATGGTTGGGACTAGACCCAGAGGACTGGAGAAGGACGGAGGTGGTTCATCTCCAAAAAAGCGGAAGTAAGAAAGAAGTTGGGAACTACAGGACAGTAAGTCTGACTTCTGTGGTAAGTAAATTAATGGAAACACTTTTAAAATAGTGAAGTTTCTGGAATCCTATGGATTGCAGGAACTGAGGCAGCATGGTTTCACTAGTGACAGGTTTTGTCAGACAAACCAGATTAATTTCTTTGACTGGGTGACCAGATTGTTGGATTAAAGCAGAATGCTAGATGTGGTGTATTTAGATTTCAGTAAAGCCTTTGACACGGTTCCACATAGAAGACTAATAAATAAACTGAATGCCCTTGGTATGAGCCTTAATGTGACCAAATGGGTTAGGAACTGGTTGAGTGGAAGGCAGTGGCGTTCCTAGGGGGGCTGACACCCGGGGCGGATCGCCGATGCGCCCCGCCACCCCGGGTGTAGCGTGGACCCCCCCTGGCGAAAGGACACCCCCCATGAAGGAACCCTCCCCCGGGTGCACGCCGCGGGGGGGGGGGTGCCACGTGCGTCTATCCTCCGTTGTTCTATGCTTCTTCTCTGCCCCGGAACAGGAAGTAACCTGTTCCAGGGCAGAGAAGAAGCATGGAACAACGGAAGACAGGTGCGCGCGGCACCCCCCCAGTGGTGTGCACCCGGGGCGGACCGCACCTACTGCTCCCCCTAGGAACGCCACTGGTGGAAGGTGACAGAGAGGAATGGTAAACGGAGCTCACTCTGAGGAAAGGGATATTATCAGGGGCATAGTACAATGTTTAGTTCTTTGGCTGGTTCTTTTTAACATTTTTGTAAGTGATATTGCTGAGAGACTGGTAAAGTTTGCCTCTTTGCAGATGAAACCAAAATCTGCAACAGGGTAGACACTCCTGATGGTGTGGATAACATTAGAAAGCTTGATAATGGTCCAGAATTTGGCAGCTAAGATTTAATGCTAAAAAATACAGGGTCATGCATTTGGGCTGCAAAAACCTAAGGAAATGGTACAGTTTAGTCTAGGGTGAAGAAATTCTGAGCTCAAAAGAGGAGCGGGACAAGCGGGGCATAGGTGTAATTGTACGTAATGGGCCCCTTTTACTAAGCCATGGTAGGCTCTACATGCACCCAGTGCATGCCAAAATGGACTTACTGCCGAACTATTGCATCCCTTTTCTGGTAATTTCATTTTTGGCGCGTGTCCGCTAATTTTTTTTTTCGGATGCACATAGCGAACGTGTGCCAAGTGGAATCTGATGCATGTAGGTCGTTGCTGCGCAGATTCTTTACTAGGTCTATGGCTGGCAGTAAGGTCAGACACCCAAAATGGATGCATGGCAATTTTGATTTTGCCGCACGTCCATTTTCAGCAAACATTTTAAAAAGGCATTTTTTGTACATGTGCTGAAAAATATTTCTGTGTACACCCAAAACCCACGCCTACACTACCACATCACTTTTTACCGCAGCTTAGTAAAAAGACCCCAATGATCTTAAGGTGGCCAAAGAGGTAGAAAAGGTGACAGCAGAAGCTAGAAGGATACTTTGATTCCAAGGGCAAGGAATAGCCAGTAGGAAAAAGGAGGTGATGATGATGCTCCTGTATAAGACTCTAATGAAACCTCATTTAGAATATTCATACATTTCTGGATCCTGCACCTAGAGGGTGGATATTAAAATGGTCAGTGGTCTTTGTTATAAAGTGTATGGGTATAGACTTATAGTTCTAAATATGTGAACTCTGGAAGAAAGATGGGACAGAGTAGATATGATAGAGGCGTTTAAATACCTCTGTGGCATAAATGCACAGGAAATGAGTATCTTTCAATTGAAATGGAATGAGGAGGCATAGGATGAAGGTTTAAAGAAAAAACTCAAAAGTAACCAGAGGAAATCCGCTTAAGTGCAAGAGTCTGGCACCAAAGACATGCATGCAGTTAACCGGAGCGTGCACTTAACCGCTGTGACCCAAAGAAGCTTGACATCTGATAAACATATGTACAGTACTGTTTATTATTATACATACAGTATACAATCTCCATTAACTGACGTTAGGCTTACTTGAAGTAATCAATTATAGTCCTCTGTACACTATTGGGTCTGTGAGTTCCATAAACTATGTCTGCCAGATGCTAAAAACATTCTTTCACTTATTCTGCCTGTGGCAGTTAAAGGGGCAGTAAATTTGAAATCTCGTTGGTTGTCACACGCTTATGCAGAGTCTTTCCTGCAGAGGAGTGGTCTTGAACCATACATATAAGCTAATCTTGCACTTATCAGTGGTGCGCTAAATCGAAGTTTGTCCCCATAGAAATTGATGGCACCAAAAACGGGACCGAAGTACAGCATGCAGTTAAACAGAGCATGCGCTTATCCGACATGCACTTAAATAGAGTGCACTGTACTACTTCATGGAAAGGGTGGTGAATTTGTGGAACAGATACTCAGTGGAAGTAGTGGAGACAAAAACTGTATCTGAATTCAAGAAAGCTTGGGAGAAGTACATATGGAGGGGCATAATCGAACGCGAACACCTATCTCCATGGGCGTCTATGTCCGAAAACGGGTACGTGAAGAGGCGGGACAGACCGTATTTTTGAAAAAAATGGACGTTTTTCAGCTGGGCGTTTTTTTTTTTTTTTTTGCGATAATGGAAACTAAAAATGCCCAGCTCAAAAACGTCCTAATCCGAGCGATTTGGTTGTGGGAGGGGCCACGATTCGTAGTACACTGGCCCCCCTGACATGCCAGGACACCAACTGGGCACCCTAGAGGTCAGTGCGGTGAACTTCAGACAATGCTCCCACATGCATAGCTCCCTTACCACGGGTGCTGAGCCCCCAACCCCCCTCCCCCAAAACCCACTACCCACAAATGTACAACACTACCATAGCTCTTAGGGGTGAAGGGGGCACCTACATGTGGGTACAGTGGGTTTTGCAGACCTCGCATTTACCAGCACAAGTGTTACAGGTAGGGGGGGGATGGGCCTGGGTCCGCCTGGCTGAAGTGCACTACGGTACCCACTAAAAGTGCTCCAGGGACCTGCATACATGCAGGCCTCTAGGACTTGTTGCTGCTATATAACATTGGCACACCAGTTGACACCTGAAGACTAATCTCTCCGAAAATGTCTTTTATTGGAATATGCACGCTTACTCACAGTTAACTGCAGATCAGAGGTTGTGCCCCACTGGCAACGAGTCTCCATGGTACTAAGATTAGCAGTAGGTCAGAGCTGGCAGAATGCTGTACAATGCCCTCTTTCAGCCACATTCAAGGTAAGAACTAAGTTCTGTAACGTGGCTAACACGTGAAAGGAATCTAAAACTGGCTTACAAAAATGGCCACTACCTCATGGACTACCGGAAACAAAACAGGGCACACTCTGACCCAGTAAGCAGGGGGAAAAGCACCATGGGAGTAGAGTCTACCAACTATCAACATCGTGAGCATTTGCCACAAGCTAGTTGAATCACGGAGCCCAATACCCTACACCCACCACAATGCATTGCTGATGTGACTCTGCAGTGCGCATAACAGAAAAGGTGTCACACTCACCCGAGAGCCACATCAGAACCATGGAAAGGCTATCACAGGATAGAACACATTCTGCTGTCATGGAGGTGGGTACGGCATTTGAGGCTGTCATAGAGGCTGGAAAAAGTTTTTAAAGTGGGTTTTTTTTTGGTGGGAGGGGGTTAGTGACCACTGGGGGAGTCCAAGGAGGTCATCCCCGATTCCCTCCAGTGGTCATCTGGTCAGTTGGGGCACTTTTTTGGGACCTGTTTGTGAAAAAAAAGGGTCCAAAAAAAAGTGACCCAAAATCGCGGTAAAAACGCCTTTTTTTTCGATTATCAGCTAAAGACGCCCATCTCTCCTCGGCCAATAACCACACCCCAGTTCCGCCTTCACCATGCCTCCAACACGCCCCCGTCAACTTTACCCGTTTCCGCGAAGGATTGCAGTTGGAAACACCCAAAATCGGCTTTCGATTATACCGATTTGGGCACCCACGGGAGAAAGTCGCCCATCTCCAGATTTGGGTCACAATATAGGCGTTTTTCTCTTTCGATTATAAGATGGATGATCTTTAAGGGAGAGGAAGGGATTATAGATGACATGGATGGATAGACTGGATAGGCAATATTATCTTTATCTGCTATCATTTTCCTATGTTTCTATGTAATAAGAAAAAGGAAATCATATTAATGTCTTTAAAAGTTAATAATATTGGTCTTTCTTATTTAGCAAATGTTATATGATAAATAGACCGAAGCTATTCTCTGTCCTAAGAGTTTGTGCATTCTATTAGAAAACAGCAGCCAAAACTAGGATTTTTAAAAAAAATATCTAACACATTTAAAGAATTTTCATCTGCTATTCAGCATGATTTCAGAGTCTCCAAAATATTTATAAATGAATGCAAAAACATATTCAGAGCACACAGAAGGTAGATTCCATATATATTTTCCATTACCGGCATCTGTTCTGCTTCTGTTCTCACCCACGGTAATGAATCACCCTCCTGGGTATGCTGCTTTCATCCACCTTCCTTGAAGCCTCTATTTGAAATATTTTTACTCCAGGATAGAGCAGGCATATTTATGCATGGCCTCCTTTTTGCTTGAATATTCCTCTTTGCTTTATATTTAAAAAAAATGTTTGATATTCTTTTCCAATAATTGAAAATCATGGAAGTCATTTTCTTCTTTTCAGTCTTATGTTTTTCTCATAGTTACTCTCAAAAATATGTATTACTTGTACTAACTGTCTCTATGTTGTCATATATCTGCTTTTATACCCACCATTCAGATAACACTCTACTAAGCCTAGGGAACGTCATGAAGGGTAACAAATGTCAAATGAAACAATCACTTTTTAAGAATAATTTTTAAAAATATATATTTTCCCTTTCTGTCATAAACATGAGCAAAAATAGTAGACATCTGAAGACTCAGCTGGAGATAAAGATCTCCCTCTAGCTACAACATTCTTCATATTACTCATGATGCTTCAGGAGCAGAGTATGAACATATCAAGGTGATGATTAAACAGAAAAAGTCATGTGTAATGCCTCACAGACATAGTAGGACAGGAAGCAGTTTCTAGTGCAAATTCCATGGAAATAATGCATATATATATGTATGTATGTATCTAGAGATATACCTTCACTTGAAATAAGAGAAATGTCCACATTTCTCACGTCATTTTGTGTCATTTTTAACCTGAAGTAACAGGAAATTTTTTTCAAAAAAAAATCAAGATGTTCTCCATGTCATCAGTTCTGTGCCCTATTGCTCAATGATACACACTACAAACAGTACACTATTTCCTACAGTTTTATACTATTTGAGCACCAGAGTACACTACTGAGTAATAGTGTTACTAGATGTAATAATGTGCAGTAGTGCACACTGTTAATGATATTGTCTCTGATGCAGAAACAAAATTGAAGGGACCTTGTCATGAAACGCCTAACCACCCACCTGGGGCTACCCCACAGCCACTTAGAGAATCTATCCCAAGCACAGCTTTGGTCCGCCTGCACCTGCTGCTTGCGCTCTCTACTATCACCCTCCTCCCACCAACTGGGTCACATCTGCCTCTGGATGAATCTCCCACTCTCAAAATATCCCCAGTGATTCCTAGGTTACTAGGGTCACACTCCCAGTGGTCCCACAGTTCTTAGACCATGTTGGGTCTGATTAATAAAGTACAGCTGAGACTACCATTTTTGAGGGCTCCTTGTGCTTTCTTGGATTTTAGCTGTGTGCTAATATTGCCATTAGCATGGCAGCCCTTATCACCTTCTAAGGGCCCCTGTGTTAACCCTGCATTAACTAGTTTGAACGTGCTGATCTTCATATGCCAACTCAGTGGTTACCAAACCTGGTCCTGGAGACACCCCAGCCAGTCAGGTTTTCAGGAGATTCACAATGAATGTTCATGAAATAGGTTTGCATGCTGTGGAGGCAGTGCATACAAATCTCTCTTATGAATATTCATTGTGGATTGCTTTACGCATCATGTGTTAGGTCATTTTTGCTCTATTAGGCCGCATTAGTGCCTAATGCAGGTTAGTAAAAGGGGCCCACTGTTAGTAAGTTACCCCCCTAAATGATTATTTTTCATTTGAATAACAGGTTGCTTGTATGGGCTGAAATGTATGCAGGGACATTTCTTATCACTAGTAAATTAGCTGCACATTCCAGTATTGATCTAAAATATAGAAAACCCTATGAAATTTTGCAATTCAAAACTTTTCAAAGATAATCATTTTATAATTGAAGCCATAGCAATCCCATAAGTAAATCTTTGTTTTACTAATTGGAAAAATAATTTATCTAATTCAAAAGAACATTGCACTTTTGATTCGGAATTTGAAAATAAAGATCTCTTCATAATTTGCAACAATACAATCGATATTTATTTGTTTAACAAGTTTCTGTTGTTCATATTATTTTATTGCTAAGCTAGACTGCATTTCCCAGTGAAATAATATATCTGGCCACCACACAATAAAAAGTTTAGCAATAGAAAGTTTAGGTCTCTTAAGAAAAGTAATTCTGTATTTTTACTGGTGTTCTAATTCTAAATATGTTTGGAATTTACTGTAGTTATATTTGTTGTGGTTCAGACAAATCTGATATATGTGCTTTTAGGAAAGAAAATGTATTTTCTGGGAAAATATTCCAGTCTTATGTAAATAAAACTGGAATCTGCATTTCTTATTAATAAACCTTTTGCATAAAATGTTTCAAGATTCTATTTTATTAACACTTGATATACTGACCAATGAATAGCCTTTCACAGCAGTTAATTTATAATTCAATCAAAATAGGAACAGGAAAGGAAATTAAAGAGAGCATAAGCATATTAATACTAGGACAGACCGACGGTCCATCAAGCCCAGTATCCTGTTTCCAACAGTGGCCAATCCAGGTCACAAGTATCTGGCAAGATCCAAGAACAGTAAAACAGAGTTTATTCTGCTTATCCTAAAAATAAGCAGTGAATTTCCCCAAGTCCATCTTAATAATGGCTTTTAGACCTTTCTTTAAAATCCTGCTAGGCTAACCACTTTTACCACATTCTCTGGCAACAAATTTCAGAGTTTAATTACATGTTGAGTGAAGAAATATATATTTTTCAATTTGTTTAAAATTTACTACTTAGTAGCTTCATTGTGTGCCGCCTAGTCCTAATTTTTGATACAATGTTATATTTATCAAAGAGTAGGATGAGAAAATATATATATTTTTTATGTCTTACAATGGTTTGTTTTAAAATATATAAAAGTTAGTTTTAAAAATACATGAATGGCTAGAAGCTTGCTAAAAGTACAGCAAAATCTTTCTTCTTATATATTAAGAGAAATCTAAACACAATCCAGAGCAATCAAGGATATGCAGAGAATGAAATGAAAATCAAGCTATAATAAATATCCATAAATCTCTGATGTATATATTTGTTTAAATCGAGGAAAAGCCTCAAAATCTAGAGAAGCACTCTCAACATAAAGGAGGTCCTCTAAATCATCATAGGCAAAAACCTCTTAACAATAGTTAATTTATTTTTATTTATTTATTTATTGCATTTGTGTCCCACATTTTCCCACCTTTTTGCGGGCTCAGTGTGGCTTACAATAGGATATGAATAATAGAAATACATTTGTTACAATTTGGTTATGGATTACATTGTGCAAAGATATACGAGACATTCAAATATCAAATTAGGAATATGACAATGGGACATCAACATAGAAATAATTGGAAGGGGACAATGGGAAGCTAAAGGGTAGTGTTAGACAAAGATATATGGTGTCCATAGTTCCGTGGATAAGTGTATGATAGACTGGGGTGCGGGATGAGGGATCAAAGTGGATGTAAATTGCATTGATGAATAGTGAGTATGGACTCTATGTGAGTTGGCTCTTTCCGTAAGTTAATACTTAACACCGTGGAGGGTGTTTTTTTGATTGTTGAATATAAAAGAAAAAGATAAGTAACCTATTAGTGAATATTCACACGTTTTTTTTTGTGAAGTATTTGAGCAGATTAGCCATACTATTGTTAAGAGATTTTTGCCTATGATGATTTAGAGGACCTACAGTGGGGGAAATAAGTATTTGATCCCTTGCTGATTTTGTAAGTTTGCCCACTGACAAAGACATGAGCAGCCCATAATTGAAGGGTAGGTTATTGGTAACAGTGAGAGATAGCACATCACAAATTAAATCCGGAAAATCACATTGTGGAAAGTATATGAATTTATTTGCATTCTGCAGAGGGAAATAAGTATTTGATCCCCCACCAACCAGTAAGAGATCTGGCCCCTACAGACCAGGTAGATGCTCCAAATCAACTCGTTACCTGCATGACAGACAGCTGTCGGCAATGGTCACCTGTATGAAAGACACCTGTCCACAGACTCAGTGAATCAGTCAGACTCTAACCTCTACAAAATGGCCAAGAGCAAGGAGCTGTCTAAGGATGTCAGGGACAAGATCATACACCTGCACAAGGCTGGAATGGGCTACAAAACCATCAGTAAGACGCTGGGCGAGAAGGAGACAACTGTTGGTGCCATAGTAAGAAAATGGAAGAAGTACAAAATGACTGTCAATCGACAAAGATCTGGGGCTCCACGCAAAATCTCACCTCGTGGGGTATCCTTGATCATGAGGAAGGTTAGAAATCAGCCTACAACTACAAGGGGGGAACTTGTCAATGATCTCAAGGCAGCTGGGACCACTGTCACCACGAAAACCATTGGTAACACATTACGACATAACGGATTGCAATCCTGCAGTGCCCGCAAGGTCCCCCTGCTCTGGAAGGCACATGTGACGGCCCGTCTGAAGTTTGCCAGTGAACACCTGGATGATGCCGAGAGTGATTGGGAGAAGGTGCTGTGGTCAGATGAGACAAAAATTGAGCTCTTTGGCATGAACTCAACTCGCCGTGTTTGGAGGAAGAGAAATGCTGCCTATGACCCAAAGAACACCGTCCCCACTGTCAAGCATGGAGGTGGAAATGTTATGTTTTGGGGGTGTTTCTCTGCTAAGGGCACAGGACTACTTCACCGCATCAATGGGAGAATGGATGGGGCCATGTACCGTACAATTCTGAGTGACAACCTCCTTCCCTCCGCCAGGGCCTTAAAAATGGGTCGTGGCTGGGTCTTCCAGCACGACAATGACCCAAAACATACAGCCAAGGCAACAAAGGAGTGGCTCAGGAAGAAGCACATTAGGGTCATGGAGTGGCCTAGCCAGTCACCAGACCTTAATCCCATTGAAAACTTATGGAGGGAGCTGAAGCTGCGAGTTGCCAAGCGACAGCCCAGAACTCTTAATGATTTAGAGATGATCTGCAAAGAGGAGTGGACCAAAATTCCTCCTGACATGTGTGCAAACCTCATCATCAACTACAGAAGACGTCTGACCGCTGTGCTTGCCAACAAGGGTTTTGCCACCAAGTATTAGGTCTTGTTTGCCAGAGGGATCAAATACTTATTTCCCTCTGCAGAATGCAAATAAATTCATATACTTTCCACAATGTGATTTTCCGGATTTAATTTGTGATGTGCTATCTCTCACTGTTACCAATAACCTACCCTTCAATTATGGGCTGCTCATGTCTTTGTCAGTGGGCAAACTTACAAAATCAGCAAGGGATCAAATACTTATTTCCCCCACTGTACATAAGTACATAAGTACATAAGTAGTGCCATACTGGGAAAGACCAAAGGTCCATCTAGCCCAGCATCCTGTCACCGACAGTGGCCAATCCAGGTCAAGGGCACCTGGCACGCTCCCCAAACGTAAAAACATTCCAGACAAGTTATACCTAAAAATGCGGAATTTTTCCAAGACCATTTAATAGCGGTCCATGGACTTGTCCTTTAGGAATCTATCTAACCCCTTTTTAAACTCCGTCAAGCTAACCGCCCGTACCACGTTCTCCGGCAACGAATTCCAGAGTCTAATTACACGTTGGGTGAAGAAAAATTTTCTCCGATTCGTTTTAAATTTACCACACTGTAGCTTCAACTCATGCCCTCTAGTCCTAGTATTTTTGGATAGCGTGAACAGTCGCTTCACATCCACCCGATCCATTCCACTCATTATTTTATACACTTCTATCATATCTCCCCTCAGCCGTCTCTTCTCCAAGCTGAAAAGCCCTAGCCTTCTCAGCCTCTCTTCATAGGAAAGTCGTCCCATCCCCACTATCATTTTCGTCGCCCTTCGCTGTACCTTTATGTTGAGAGTGCTTCTCTAGATTTTGAGGCTTTTCCTCGATTTAAACAAATATATACATCAGAGATTTATGGATATCTATTATAGCTTGCTTATATATTAAGACAAAAAAAACCCACATCCTTAAAAACATATATCTTAAAATTCCAATAAAGTTTTGATCAATTCCATGTTGAGCTACACCTCACCATTTCCTTCATGCACAAAACACCAAGGGGCCTATTTGATAAGTTGTGGTAGTTGTTTATGCTACAAGTAGGGCCAGATCCTATATATGGCACCAAAATAATTTATGCTGAAAAAGTCATGCTTAGCGCTATTCTATAAATCTTGTCTAAAGTTAGGCATGATTTATAGAATACTCATAGCAGCAGTCCCAGGACTAAAATTTAGGCACAGCTATTTATGCCAACTAAAACCTGGTGTAAATGCCCACATCTTATTTAGGCGTGGATTGGGCCTATTCTGTAACAATGTGTGCAATTTTCAAGAACACCAACAACCCGCCCGTGCCTCTCCCGTGGCCACACCCACTTTTGTGATCCATGTATTAGAAGTTATGTACACTACTTTACAGAATACGCTTAGAAAGTTGTGTGTGTAAATCCTAATTAGTGCCAATTAGTGCCGATAATTTCTTTTTAGGGGCCAGTTATCGGCGCTGATTAACTAGTTAAATAATTAAGGTGTACGTGGATCCCATACCTAAATTTACATGCATAAATTCCAATTAAATCTGATTTGTGCCAATAGTTGCTTCTTAAAAAGCTAATTAATGGCGCTGATTAGCTCATTATTCAACTAAATTGCACAAGCAATTTTAGGTGACTTTTAGAGAATTAGGGGCATGTGCATTAGTGTGATAATATGTTTATCACAAACTGAAGTCATTTAGGGGGTGATTTTATAAATGTCTCTGCTAGTGAAATATGCACACATATTTTCACTGTTGACTACAAAATTTTCAAAATAAAAGTAAGTGCACATTTGCAACCTTGAAAACCATTTCAAACACAGGAAGAGCTCTTGCATCCTCTTCAGTAAAGACCAAAGCAAGGAATCCATTCAGTCTCTCTGTTATTATGACCTTATCCTCCCCGAGTGCCCCTTTTACTCCTTGATGATCTAACTTTTCCACTGATTCCTTCACAGGCTGTTTCTGATATACCTCTAAAAGGTATTACCATGTTTTACCTCTAAATGTTATTACTATCAGTTTTTATCTCTGCAGCAAGTTTCTATGCATATTCTCTTTTTAGGCAAATGTATGGACTCCTAGAAGGACTAGTTTCTATTCTAAGGGGCTCTTTTACTAAAGGGTTTGCATGCGGGTGCTGGCAGTAGTTCTGCCCCAGTGCATGCCATTTCTGATGCTAGTGGTAATTGTAGAAAAATATTGCCACAGGGGGTTACACAGCAGTAATCAGGTAATGCTGCATGCATGAGTGGTATCAAGTGCTCCTTCTGAAATGGCCATGTGACAAGTGCAAACTTATCGCACAGTCATTTCATTTTTGACAATTTTCACCCACTGCAGTAAAAGGCGCGCTGCAAAAAGGGCTACCACTGCTAACGCAGGGCCCCTTTGTCCACAGCTTAGTTAAATGGCCCCTAAATGTACTTATTGTTCTGTGTGTGCTATAATGGTTGAATCACCAAATTTTATCCATTCGGTTACTCAACAGCATTTTTAATTGACAGCATGCAATTTTGAGCACCATTTATAGAATTTTAGGACAGTGAGGATAAGCCATCTGGGTGTACTTTTTGAGTAGTAATGGAAATTACCCATTATTATACTGTTGCTAAATTTGCTAGCTTCCTTAATAACTCTTAACATTTCTTTATCTGTCTGTCATTCTGGCCTGCTGAATGGTAATATAGCCCTACCAGCAAACTCTTTTCCTTCGTCCACGGAATTTTAATCCATAAGTATTCCACATTGCTGTTTCCTGCAGAATTTGACTCATTTCCTTCTTCCAAATATAGCACAATCACCCCCCTCCAATTTTATCCCCCCTATCATTACAATATAATTTGTACTCTGGTAACACAGTGTCGCATTGGTTGTCCTCCTTCTACTTGGTCTCTAGGATGCCTATTATATCTACCTCTTCATATAGTGATATAAACTTTAATTCTTTAATTTTGTCTTTTTAGGCTTGTAGCATTTGTAAACAGATAATTCAAATTGTGTTTTTTTCTTGTATCTACAAGATGCTTAGAAGCTGACAGAGATAATTTGCAACATTTACTCTGCTCTCTTCTTAAAGGCTCCTGGTTTGTTTCACCTGTGTTGAAAATTGGTATCCTTCAAAGATACCTGAATCTGAACCATGCACTCCAGAATGACTGTCAACTTCCCTTCTGTTCTAATTTAAAAGCTGCTCTACTTTAAAAATGTTAGCACCAGCAGCTTGGTTCCATCCTGGTTAAGATGGATTCCATCCTTTCAGTCTAGGCTCTCCCTTCCCCAGAATGTTGCCCTGTTCCTAACAAATCTAAATCCTTCATTTCTGCACCGTTGTCTCAACCACGCATTGACGGGGTCTTTTACTAAAGGTTATCTTGAGTTATCTGCAGCAGGGCCCATAGGAATAAAATGGGACCTGCTACAGATAATTCGAGCTAACCGTTAGTAAAAGCCCCCCTCAGACTCTGAAGATCTGCCTGCCTCTTAGGTCCTAGACATGGGACAGGAAGCATTTCTGAGAATGCTACCCTGGAGAGTCTGGATTTCAGTTTTCTACCAAAGAGCCTACACTTGTCTTCCAGAACCTCCCTTTCATATTTTCTTATGTCGTTGGTACCCACACGTATCAAGACAGCCAGTTCCTTCCTAGCACAATCTAAAATCTTATCCAGGTGATGCGTAACACCACCAATTGAAAAGCAAAGCCAGTGCTGGGCAGACTTCTATGTTCTATGCTCTGATCGTGGCTGGACAGATTCAGCTTCTATAGCTGGACAGAGAGGCCAGTGCTGGAAGGACTTCTGTGATCTATGCCTTGATCATGACTAGACAGATTTGGATGGGCTGGGTTGGGAATTTGATAGTGACCTCAGAGGTTGGAGAGTGGGATTGGTGCTGGGTAGACGTCTGTGGACTGTGCCCTGCAAGTGTCAGGGACAAATCAAGATCAAGTAAACATATGCAGTATCACATTATACCTTATTCTATGAGATTTTCTTGCTGGGCAGACTGGATCAACTATATGGGTCTTTACCTGCCGTCATCTACTGTGCTACTATTTTACTATGTGAGGTCTGCCACCTTTGCACCAGACAGGCAAGTGGCCAAGCAGTCTTCACGTCCACCAGCCGCCCAGCTATCTACATGCCCAATGATCAAATCACCAGCTAAAATGGTCTTTCTATCCCTTCCCTCCTTGGTGAAGCCCCTGGAATTTCACCATTGGTATGAGAGGATATTGCATTTTCTGGAGGGCAGGTCCTGGCTATAGGATCATTTTCTGCTTCTCCAGGGTGATGCTCTCCTTTTAGGTGACCTCCCTCCCTCAAGACAGCACAGGGGATGCCAGACTGGAGGTGGGTCTTTTCTACTATGTCCCTGTAGGTCTCCTTCTGCCTCAGCTCCTTCAAGTCTGCTACACTAGCCTCAAGAGATCAGACTCATTCTCTGAGAGCTAGGTGATCTTTGCACCAAGCACACACATATAACCTCTCACCAACTTGAAGATAATCAAAAATGTGACACTCAGTGCAAAATATGGGTAGCACCCTCTCACTGCTGGACTGCTGTCTGCATCTTCAGTAGTACCATGAGGCTGCTGTGACAGGGCATGCAGCCATTTTGGAAAGGAAGCTGTTAGGGGTAGCAGTGAGTAAGCTTCCTTCCTGCCCTCTCAACCCAACTAGACCACCAGGGATTGAAGGTAGGCCCAGAAGGAGGTACATCCTGCATGTGAGAGGGGGTGGGGGATTAGGGGTGGGACAGGGCAGGGGTTGGGTGATTCAGATAGCATGACAGGGAGGTGGGGCATCGGAGTTCCAGGACCCAGAGGGGGAGGGGAATTGGAAAGCCTCTTGATTTTTATTTGTTTGTTATGTGAGTTCCGGCTGATTTTTCAGCTGGGGCCTGCATAAATGTCTTATGTGTGCCCTGGCTGAATATCGATCAGGACCCACGTAAATCTGATGGCCAGCACTGGAACAATTAGCCTCAGATATTCAGTGCTGATGCCCACACATGGCCCAGTACTAAATTCCCAGGACTAATTTAGCCAGCCATGGTCAGCATTTAAAAAAAATGCTGACCACTGCTAGATGAATATTGGCCCATACTTATTTATCTAAAAGATCAGACCATTTTAATCAATGAAAAAACAATTACTGTAACTCTCCTGATGAATAATGATCAAATTCAGGCAGTTAATTTTTATTTAGGAAATAGATAAATCAAGAAAAATCACTGTATATATTAAAATATTGGTATAGAAAATATACAGTTGTACAGTCACCAGCTATTTGTCCATTATTACATTTTGTACAAGCTGTTTTACTTTAAAGTGCTATACAGGACTGAGTAAAATAGTGTGCAAATCAAATTATTTAATTTCAGTTAACTGTACTATAGAGACATAGCATGAGTGCAGGGTATAGTCTATTTACAATAGCTTTCAAATTTGTATTTCAGTTCTTTCATTACAAAAACTTGGCTCCTGAAGCAGTAAGGAACTAGTAGAATCTGCAAGAATTCTGATTAGAACACAAGAATATAAGCATTTCCATACTGGGACAGACCGAAGGTCCTTCAGACCCAGTATCTTGTTTCCATCAGTGACCAATCCAGGTCAGAAGTACCTGGCAAGATCCCAGAACAGTACAACAATAGGAAACAGCACAAGGAAGAATGACAAGTCAATGCAAAGTACTGATAAGGAAGTCAAAGAGACGCTTTAACAAGAAAATTGCACTGGAGGTAAAAACATACAGTCAAAACTTTTTTTAGGTATATTAAAAGCAAGATGACCGAAGGTAAAAAGGGCACTCATGGAAGACAAGGCCATAGTGAAAAGATTAAATGATTTTTTTGCTGGTATTCCTGGCCAGGGGCTACAGATACTCTGCTTCAGTGCAGTAGAGCTTGGAATGAAGGGGTACTGCTCCTGCCATGACACTATACCATTGCTTTGCCTGGTATGTGCCATGGGGGATCTGTTGCCTTTTTAGGAGAGGTTGGGGGGTGATACATTGTCCAATGCTGGTGCTGGAAGGTGGTCAATCCAGGTCAGGGTAGGTTGGGTGATGGTCATAGGGGGGGGGGGAGGTTTGTCATTGGGATTTGGATTGGTTTTGAATTGTCATTGGGATGGTTTGCCGTGAACGATTATATCTGCAGCTACCTGTTAATTAACAAAGGGGCCATTTACTAAAATGGGCTCAAATTTGCAATTACCACTATTTTTATTGCAGGTCATGCATTAATGTTCCAATTAGCGCAGTACCTGCTGAACATTATCTTGGGACCACTTACTGTCTCTTATTTAGGAGGTGGTAAGTGGATCTGAATTAACTTTGCATTAGCTGGTTAGTGTATAGTAGGTGTAACACACTAGCTGGCTAACACTTCCATGCCCTCTCTTCTCCTATGGTGTAAACACAAGGAACAGATCAAGAGAAAGTCCAAACAGATTTATTCACCACAACTTCTAATAACACAACTAGTTCAACATGACCATATTTCTGTCATGCAAGAGCTGCAGTAGGGGCATATGAAACTAAGCGGTGTATTCAACCAAGATGGTGGCATGAGCAGACGCCCAGACAGGAGCTCTGCTCTGAACGGGATTACCTTCCTCTTGGTTGGAAAAACAACAAAGCAGATCAGTAGAAGGTAAACATTAATTTCTATGAGGCTCATAGAATCGTGAGGATGTTAGATAGATCTCACTTTTTACCATTACACATATCTATTTTATCTTGACAATTGAAGATTACGGTGTAGCCCCTGATGCAGCCCTGCTGGGTGAAACATTGCCTGTATCAGGCTGATTAGAATATTTGATCACCATTTAATAAATTGATGTTTACTTTCTATTGATCTGCTTTGTTGTTTTTCCATCTTGGAGCTTGCAGATCGTCTGCCTTGCTGTTTTCTTGGACCT
Organism: Microcaecilia unicolor; assembly: GCF_901765095.1. Classification (NCBI taxonomy): domain Eukaryota; kingdom Metazoa; phylum Chordata; class Amphibia; order Gymnophiona; family Siphonopidae; genus Microcaecilia; species Microcaecilia unicolor. The sequence continues at coordinate 526,667,225 of NC_044032.1, forward strand.
TACCTTCCTATTGGGACATCCCTCCCCATTGTGAAATGGGGAAGAGGAGAGGCAAGGTCTGGCAGCTTCCTCCAGCATTGGGTGGGGCCCAAGTCCTGAGATAGGCAACTCTGAAAGAGTTTCAGTCTCCTGTCCATGTAAACAAAGAAGTCACTTCAGTTTCACCAGAGTATCAGTCTCCTGGCAGCAGTGTTGGCAGGGTTTCCCTTAGTCCTGTCCCAATATCATCTCAATCACAACCAGGAAGGGATAGCGCAGCAAGGTAGAATGGTAGTCTAGAGAAATTTATTTATTTTAGGTCATTTATACCCCGACTTTTGCCGCAGTTTTGCAGTGCCTGGAGGATCTCCCAGCTATGGCATCCTCCCCTGGGGTCATCTTCATTCAGCACGTACTAAGCCAGTGTTTTTCATCTTCTGTGAGCACTGCTATTGCTGTGGGGAAAAAGGCTCATTCGGGCACGGTGACATTACAGATTAAGTCATCAAAGGTAACTAGAAACTCTGTGGGAAGCCATGGATACAGTGAATTCTTCTCTATACAAGGTAGTATATAAATTTTCCTCAGACTTGAATCTTCTAACCAAAATCCTGAATGTTCAGGCTCAGCAGTAAAACAACAGTCTGACAAGGTAGTTATTTTTGGAGACTACAGGAACTCTGTGAGACTTTGGTTAAGGACAATAATTTTTGTTTCAAGAAAAAATGGAATATATGGAGAACCATTTAAGGAAAATCACTTTAGTGTTTCTTCAACTTTCTGAAGTCTCCATTAATTGCCCCAGTTGATATGGCCAAGAAGTACTTCCATGAAGTACTTAAATTTGTATCTGAGACATTATCATCTATAGTAAGAGCTTAATACTTGACTTTGCCAGGTGGTAAGAGTGGGTTAGGCCTTCAGAAGGCAAATTTGACAGAAGTCTTGGTTTCTTCTTCTCCGGACCTAGTTACTCAAAGAACTACACTCTTGGTGATTTTTCCATTAGAGCCAGACAGGGATACGGTTTTCAAATTGTATTTTTGTTATTTGGATTGTGAATTTATGGGTTCCACGATAAGGAATTTTCCTGATCTTTTGAAAAATACCCAAAAGAAGGTGCCAGCAGTTTTTGGCTCTGGATATGATTTTTTTTCTCCGTTTTCCTTGTTCTTGTTATATATCTCATCAAAATAATTCTTTATCTGTAATGAACCCAAACAATTATTGAAATTTGTGGTTTCAAAGGAAAAATTGAATGACAACCTAAGGAGGGTTTAGGGGCCACTGTTAAACATAATAAAGTAAGTGACAGCAGATAAATACCTGAATGGTCCATCCAGTCACACTCGTTATCAATTTATGATTAAATCAACAATGAATGTGATATGATATACTTTACCACGAGTTTTTCTTTGGAGTTTCTGGGACATGGACCATAGAAGTTCACCCTGCTCTATCTTTATGTTCCACCTACTGGAGTTGCCATCAAAGCCCACTTCAACCTATCCAAATCCATCTTGTCATTTGTGGGACCCAGACCATAAAAATTTGCCCAGCACTAGCCTCAGTTGCAGCTACTGAAGTTCCCATTGAAGCTCTTTCCAGGTTATCCTAAACCAGATTGCCATATACAGACACAGACCTGCAAAGTCTGCCTGGCACCGGTCTTAGTTCTTTAAAGCCGGAGTAGCCATCCAAGCATCACTCACACATCCAAACCCCTGGAGCCATTTAAGTTGTTTTTTTTTAACTTTTTATTTATTTTTTTTCTTCCATCTATTTTCTAAATAGAGTTCCTCTGTGTTCATTCCACACCTTTTGGAATTCCACCACTGTTTTAGTCTCTACCACCTCCATCAGGAGGGCATTCAAGGTATTGACCACCCTCTCCATGAAAAAGAATTTCCCGACATTAATCCTAAGTCTACCACCCTATAACCTCAGCTCTAGTCCTCTAGCTTTATCATTTCTCCTTGTCTGGAAGAGATATGTTTCTATATTAATACCTTTCAAGTATTTAAATGCCAGTATCATATCTCCCCATCCCTTCTTTCCTCTAGACTACACATATTCAGGTCTTACAGTCTCTTCTTATATGACTTATGGCACAAGCCCCATATAATTTTTTTGTTGCCTTCTTCTGGATCACTTCTAGCATTTTTACAGTCCTAGCAAAATACGGCCTCCAAAGCGGAACGCAATAATCCAGGTGGGGCCTCACCAGCAACTTGTACAGGAGCATAAACACCTCCTTTCTTCTGCTGGTTACTACTCTCTTGCTGCAGTCTAACATCCTTCTGGCTACAGCCACCATTTTCTGACACTGTTTTTTTTTCATTTTAAGGTCCTCAGACACTATCACCCCAAGGTCCCTCTCCCTGTCTGTGAATATCAACCTCTCACCTCCTAGGACATACTGCTCCCTTTGGTTTCTGCTTTCCAAACTGGCTGTGATCTTTGTTTGTAAAAGATGTTTTCTCTTCATATAGTTATTTTTCCTTTTTTTTTTTCTATAATCTTTGTCCTATTTTCCTAATCTAGTGGATGCAAGTTTATGGAATATTTTCTTCTTGCTAATTCTCTCTTTATATACAATATCTGATTAAACTTCTTTACTTGCATTCGTTGTGATGTGGTTGTATAATTTGAAATGTGGAAAATTAAAAATAAAAAAACACCTATGGGTGTCTCTAGCATTTAGCATGCATTAAAAACGTTAGCGCACCTTCATAAACAGGGTCCTACATTTGACCAAAATGTAGTCCCTTAACCACACTCCTTCCCTTACATCAACACAAAACACATTTAATAACAATGTGTGCAATTTATGAAGTACTAAACAGAGAGCGTTATACTTTGACCTTCCATCCCAGGAAAGACTTCAAACACTACAAACTCTCCTAAACTTTAAGGAACTATTGATAAGATCTGATCTCTAAAGGCCACAACTTGAACTTTAGTCCAGGAAAATATCACAACATGATCTGAGTCAGGTCAAATCTTTTCTAAACTGGATTTTAACCTAAAATGTATTAATAGTAGGTAGACTCTGACCAAGGGAATATGATTCAGAGCTTCAGATAGATAACAGAAAACGTTGTAATCCTTATTTTACAACACAGAAGGTTTCAGTCAGTTTTTAAATGTCTTATTATAACTTTGTATGCACTTTTCAGTCAATAAATACTCAAATAACATTCAGAGATGCAGACCTTATGAGAAATTACTGCTGGAACAACTTTATTTTATTTTATTAAGAACATTTTCCTCAGGATAAAGTTTCAAAGACCCATAACAGAATCTTTTGGCAGCGGAACTCAATAAGAGAAACCACAACCTTTCTTAACCTAACATCTCTAGACAATTAATTTAAAATGACTACACCCAAAGTTAGGTGCAAGAAAAAATCTGCACTAAGTGACATCCTATAAAAAGCGCTGAGGGCTGATCACCCTTTATAGAATAGCGCTTATTGTGGATTCCTGCACCCAACTTTGGACATGAAAACTTGCACCTGTTGAACACTAATGTAAATCCTGGTGTGCAAATTGGGCAATTAACCTTGGTATTTAATTTTATTTATTTCTTGAGATTTATTAACCACCTTTACGAAGAGATTCACCCAAGGCAGTGTACAGCAGATATAGTTTAACATAAAATTTTCAATTTGTTAACAGCATAACAATAGTAAAATATATAAACACAAATACAATGAAAGAGGAAAACTTGAAAACAGCTAATTGAAATCTAATAATATGACTACCATGAAACAGGATCAAAACTACACGTTTAACAGCACTGAAATTCAAATAACAGAGAGTGTGTTGAGGTGCAATGTGATCCAGTCCCACGCATTACAGTTTGGACTTCTTAAGGTCTTAAGTAAGATGTACCCTCTTGGTGTCACCAACCTCTCAAATAATTTTGCAGCTTTAATCCTTTGGAGACTCAGGCTAAGTTTTGGATGGTTTCTACTGCCTTTCTCTCACTCTTCACTAATGAAATGTTACTCATATATTTCCCTTTGATCTACATTTCTCTGTATTCTTTGAGGGCAAAAGGAAGGTGCAAACATTTAGGCACCAAGAATGTGCATAAATGACAAGAATAGTGTCCTGTATGTTTGCACACAAGTGTGTACATGCTGGTATTCTGTCTACTTGCTGTTTACAACATGGCACATAAATGTGATGTTGTGTACTTTGAAGGTAGATATGCACTTGGTCAAAGGCTAGGTGGAGTGTGGGAAGGGCACACAGTAGCATGTGTACATTATAGAACACTACGCTATGCATTTTAAAAAATAAATCTAACATATTAACATAGTAAATGATGGCAGATAAAGACCTGTACAGTCCATCCAGTCTTCTCAATAAGATAAACTCATTTTACATGGTACGTGATACTTTATATGTATACCCGAGTAAGTCAAGGTTCAAATTCCATTGTTCACTCCTTGCTATCTTGGGCAAGCCATTTAACATTCCATGGCCAGAAGTACTTAACTTAGGGGGGAAGTTATCAACATGGGCTATTGTTAAGACAGGTTATTTTACCACTAACTAGTGCTATTTTAGCACAGGTCTCATTCTATGCAATGAGACCTAGGTTACCAATAACCCGGTTTAACAGTAAAATAATCCATCTTAATTGATACCTTCCCTTCTTAGATTGTAAGCCCTCTAGGAGAAGGAAAATACTAACTGTACATAAATGCAACTTATCTTGAACCACTAAGAAATGTATGAGTAGTAGAATGTGTAAAAAAGGCTTATGCTATTACTCCCACAATGCACAAACCTGAGATATTTACCTCCACAGCAAACAACACATAAGTGAAACTACGGCATGATAATGATTTTCATTTCTTTGAAACTGACTTTATTCGGTGCTGCTACATTTCAAGGCTGTGAAAGGTTATTGTAATCCTATTTAAATCTAGGTTACTGTAGCATACAGAAGTAAAATCAAGAACAAGAGAAACAATGACAAATGGCAAAGAGACAGCAAATGACTAGTGGATTATGATAACCCCAGAGGAGCTAAACAATCAGGCAGCGCTTTCTTAGTTTTTTTTTTTGCAAGGCAGCAGTAAATTTTGTCAGTATTAAGCCAGATTTACTGAAAACATTTTTCCCATAGATTTGAAGAGGACTATATGAATTGTTCTTTCTCAAACTAACTAAATATATGTGTGGGGTTGCCAGAGTGTGCATAATTTGAGCTATAGTGAGTAGTGGATCTCCTGGGGGGAGGGAGGCATGTATTTCAAGCATGATGATATTGTAATTTCAAATTTATGTATTTTGGGGTACTTTTACTAAAGGATGTTAAGCCCTAATGCACACTTAGAGGGGCATAATCGAACAGGGCACCCATGTTTTCCTGAGGGAGTCCTTGCAGGACGTCCTGCGAAGGAGCGGGGAAACCCGTATTATCAAAACAATATGGGCAGCCATCTTTCATTTCGATAATACGATCAGGGATGCCCATATCTCAACATTTAGTTTGACCTTATAGATGGTCATCCTTAGAGATGATCGTCCCCAGTTTTCGGCGATAATGGAAACCGAGGATGCCCATCTCAGAAACAACCAAATCCAACTCATTTGGTTGTGGGAGAAGCCAGCATTCGTAGTGCACTGGTCCCCCTGACATGCCAGGACACTAACTGGGCACCCTAAGGGGAACAGCAATGGACTAATTGATGCACTAACTGAATGAAAAAAGCCCTTCCCTTACCGATCCCTTAGTGATTCGGAAAGGAACGGGCATGCATGAAGGAAATCACATGCAAATGAGCTGCTCTCTGTTAGCTCATTTGCACATGATTTCCTTCCTAAGGAGGGGAAGCCAGTGCAGAGCTGCCAAGCATTATGCGTGGCTGCTCTGCGCACGCTAAAGATGGCTTCATACACGTAGACAAGCTGCGTGTATAATAGCCATCTACAACCTTAAATAAATTGCCATCTACAACCTTAAAAAAACACAAGTCCAGGTGAAAACATCCAAGTGCTCGTCAAGGACGTCTCTTTTTTTTTTTTTTGAGTATGGGTGAAGGACGTCCAGGTGTTAGGCACCTTCACTATGCCTCTGTCCCTGCAACGGGCAGTTGAGGATGTCCAAAATGTGGATGTTTCTATGAGAAGGATGTCCATGCCTTTGCTATGCCTCTGATACCCCTTTATTTATTTATTTGGATTTTGGATCACAAGTAGCAGCAGTGGGTTTTGAACTGGCCATCTCTGGATTGCAAGACCAGTGCTCTAACCACTAGGTCACTCCTCCACTCCCTTGAAATTTATCCGTCCCTGTGGGGGGGCAGTTCAGGACATCCAAAATGTTTGAAAGAAGGATGTACACCTTCGCTATGCCTCCGCTGACACACACATACCTCCCCCCCCCCCCCCCCCCCAGGGACCTGCATACTGCTGCGATGGACCTGAGTATGATATTTGAGGCTGGCAAAAAAGTTTTTAAAGTTGTTTTTTCAGGTTGGGAGGGGTTTAGTCACCACTGGGGGAGTCAGGGGAGGTCATCACCAATTCCCTCTTGTGGTTATCTGATCAGTTCAGGCAACTTTTTGAGGCTTGGTCGTAAGAAAAAATGGACCAAGTAAAGTCTGCCAAGTGCTCATCAGGGCGCCCTTCTTTTTTCCATTATCGCTCAAGGATGCCCATCTGTTAGGCACGCCCCAGTCCCACCTTTGTTATGCCTTCGACATGCTCCTGGGAACTTTGGTCGTCCCTGCGACGGGAAGCAGTTGGGGACGACCAAAATCTGCTTTTGATTATGCTGATTTGGGCGACCCTGAGAGAAGGATGCCCATCTCCCGATTTGTGTCGAAAGATGGGTGCCCTTCTCTTTTGAAAATAAGCCTGATAGGGGGCATTTTCGAAAGAAATGTCTAAGTTGGGATTTGGACGTTTTTGTAAAACTTCCAAATCTGAAGGCAGGAAAAAGCTCATTTTCAAAAAAAGATGGACGTCCATCTTTCGTTTTGAAAATACCAAGGAAGTCCTTAGATTTGGATGTCTTTGACTTTTGGCGATTTTCGGAACCAAAGACATCCAAGTCGAAAACATCCAAATGCAAGTCATTTGGACATGGGAGGAGTCAGCATTTGCAGTGCACTAGTCTCCCTGACATGCCAGGACAGCAATCAGGAACCCTAGGGGGCACTGCAGTGGACTTCATAAAATGTTCCAAGGTACATAGCTCCCTTACCTTGTATGCTGAGCCCCCCAACCCCCTCCAAAACCCACTACCCTCAACTATATACCACTACCATAGCCCTTACGGTTAAAGGGGACACCTAGATGTGGGTATAGAGGGTTTCTGGTGGGATTTGGAGGGCTCACTGTTTCCCCCAAAAATGTAACAGGTAGGGGGGGTATGGGCCTGGGTCCACCTATCTGAAGTGCACTGCACCCACTAAAACGTCTCCAGGGACCTGCATGCGCTGTCATGAACCTGAGTATGACATATGAGGCTTGCAATAATATTTTTAATAATGTTTTTTGAGGGTGGGAGGGGGTTAGTGACCACTGGGGCAGTAAGGGGAGGTCATCCCCAATTCCCTTCAGTGGTCATCTGGTCATTCCAGGCACCTTTTTGTTCCTTAGTGGAGGAGTAGCCTAGTGGTTAGTGCAGTGGACTTTGATCCTGGGGAACTGAATTCAATTCCCACTGCAGCTCCCTGTGACTCTGGGCAATATATTAGTACCTGAATATATGTAAACCACTTTGAATGTAGTTGCAAACAAAATCCTCAGAAAGGCAGTATATCAAGTCCCATTTCCCTTTCCCTTATTCGTAATAAAAACAGGTCTGGGTGAAAACGTCCAAGTTTTACTCAAGGATTGTCTCTGCTTTTTTCCATTATGGCTGAAAGACGTCCAAGTCTTAGGAATTCCCAAGTCCAATCCTTCACCACGCCTCTGATATGCCCCCTTGAAATGTGGATGTCCTTGTGATGGACTTCAGTTAGAGATGTCCAAAATTGGGTTTCGATTATACTGATTTGGACATCTCTGAGAGATGGACATCCAAGTGCCAATTTATGTCACTTTTAGGACATCCATCTCTTTCAAAAATGAGCCTGATAGTGGGATTTGGTTAGGGCTCTTCAGTTTGGAAAAAAAATAGCTGAGGGGGATATGATTGAGGTCTATAAAATCCTGAGTGGTGTAGAATGGGTAGAAGTGAATCAATTTTTCACTCTTTCAAAAAGTACAAAGACCGGGGACACTCAATGAAATTACATGGAAATACTTTTAAAAGAGATAGGAGGAAATATTTTCTCACTCAAAGAATAATTAAGCTTTGGAACTCACTGCCAAAGGATGTGGGTAACAGCAGTTAGCTTATCTGGGTTTAAAAAAGGTTTAGACAAGTTCCTGGAGTAAGAGTCCATAGTCTGTTATTGAGATGGACATGGGGAAAGCCACTGCTTGCCCTGGGATTGGTAGCATGGAATGTTGCTACTAATTGGATTTCTCCCAGGTACTTGTGACCAGGATTGGCCACTGTTGGAAGCAGGATAAAGGGCAAAATGGACCATTGGTTTGACCCAGTATGGCTATTCTTATGTTCAAGTAGTTTCAGTTAAAATGCAGTCAACAAAATGCACCCAGATAGCAGAATTAATCAGAATTTGGTGTTATACATTTCATGGCACAAAGGAATCAAGCACCCAGTCTTAACAATTACATTGCTGATATATATCTCATTTCTTGTGGTTCCTGTTTAGATATTTGGCCCCACTAGCACAGAGAGAAGGCAGACCAGTCCCAGATGAGCTATGCAATATGGGATTTCTCTTATGAGCAGCCTCATACTACAGGTCATTGGCCCACAACTTGCTTACAGGCAAGTCTACTGACACTTCAAGACCTTCTTGCTTGAAAAGGGATGAAGACCCAGAACAATACTAGAATTATTGCTGTCCAGTATATATTCAGTGCTCATGATCTAGGATACTCATGCATCATAGCTTGAGTACACAATAGAGGGGCTTTATCAAAAGAAATGTCTAAATCAGAATTTGGGTGTTTTACAAAGACTTCCAAATTCCAAACAGGAAAGAAGGTAATTTTCGAAAAAGATGGATGTCCATCTTTTGCGTTCAAAAATACTATGGATGTTTTGTGATTTGGATGTCTCTGTTTTTGGCCAGTTTCAGAAAAAAAAAAATCTTCCAGGTGTAAAACATCCAAAATCAAGCCATTGGGACATAGGAGGAGCCAGCATTTTTAGTAGACTGGTCCACCTGACATCCCAGGACAGCAATAGGGCACCTTAGGGTGTACTGCAGTGGACTTCATAAAATGTTCCCAGGTACAAATCTGACCATTGCTCCCTTACTTTGTCTGCTGAGCCCCCAAACCCCACTAACCCCGACTATACACCACTACTACAGCCCTTACGGGTGAAGGGGGCACCTACTGTATATATGGGTACAGTGGGTTTCTGGTGAGTTTTGGAGGGCTCACAGTTTCCTCCACAATTGTAACAGGTAAGGAGAAGTAGGTGACATGCACTACTAGACTACTCCATGAACTTGCACTTTTTGGGGGTGGGTGGGGGTTAGTGACCACTGGGGGAGTAAGGGGAAGTCATCCCTGATTCCTTCCAGTGGTCGTCTGGTCATTTGGGACACCTTTTTGTGCCTTATTCATGCCAGGTCAAGCTCAAAACGTCAAAGTTTTAGTGCTGGACATTTTTGCTTTGTTCCATTATGGCTGAAAGACATCCAAGTCTTAGGAACACACAAGTCCCGCCTTCAACACGCCCCGATACACCCCCTTGAGATTTGGATGTCCTTCTGATGGACTTGGAGAAAGACATCCAAAATTAGGTTTTGATTATACCAATTTAGACATTTCTGTGAGATGGATGTCCAAATGTTGACTTATGTCACTTTTTGCATGTCCATTTCTTTTGAAAATGAGCCTGTCAGTGGTGTATATATATATATATATATATATATATATATATATATATATATATATATATTGTAGCTGGGTTCTCCTTCCAGGGCCCAGCCAGGCTCAACCCTGCTTAGCTTCCTTCTTTACTCAACTGTTGCCTCGCTCCACACCACCTTGGCCTGTTCTGGGAACTCAGCGCCAGACCCCCTGAGAGCTTGCAGGACTTCCTCCTCTCTCTATTGTTTCCACAGAGGCTCAATCAAGGCAAAACATTTATAGAAAAAAAAACTTTATTTTCTTGCTTCCATTCAGCATAGACACAAAAGGAAAACACCTTACTCCCAGGTTGTTACGGTTTGCTGCCAAAGTCTCATTTAGGGTTTAAACAGTCCATATAACTTCACTTTAGCCAAAATTACTTCTTTTAGGGAACAGTACATTATGAGAAAGAAAACACAATACCTTGGTAGGTTGCAGGCCCAGACCTTTTCAGTATGAAACAGTTTACACAGTCTTTCTTACAGCACAGCTACACAGCTTTGGTCCCACCTGGTTCAGACTGGGGTTTCAATTGTGCCCAGCCCTCTTTCTCTCCCAGGGGCTGCACCTGTTTCCTTTTTAGTAGAGATATCCCCCAGCACCTCAGTCTCTCTCCTCTGGTCTTCCACCAGTCTCTCCAAGGCACAGCTAGCCACCCTCTTACAGCAGCTTTTCGGGTTTGAGCCAGAGCTCCAATTTCAATCTGTTCCTCCTCTAGTCCTTCAGTAACCTCCATTTTATCCTCCTCTTCAAATTCCCCTGCCCCCAACTTCTCCAGCTGGGCCTCATCACCTTCCTCAGAGACCATTTCCCAATCTTCTATCTCCTCCCCTAACTCTTGCACAGCCGGGTGGGAAAGAGAGGGATTCTGGGACTGGTAGTTCCTCCTATTCTTCCTTAACCTGGCCAACCTCTCTGCCTCTGGTAGCGCAGATTTCTGAATGTGGGTGTTGTGCACATGAAGTCTGCCCCGTTGGGGTTCCCCGGCTGCCTGCACCCCCCTTCTGCGTGCCTTTTTACATGAAAGATTAGGGTGACTCCAGTAATAGTTTTTCTCTCAGGATACTATTGGGGAGGGGGGGCCACACATGTATATCCCAGCATGATGACAGGAGGACTAGTGGAATGTGGTCTCTTACAAGAGCCATGGCAGACCTTGGTTACCCATTTTATACCAGGTATGAGACCACTTTTTTTAGAGTGTTGTTCTTTTAATAGCCTTCTTCGCTACTAATTGGGACTCCATGGTGGTGACTTATTTTTATGTAGCAGGCAAAATATACCTGTTCTGCATTAGACAAGACCCTTTCCTAAATGGCATAAATTAGATATTGGAGGTATTGCACTCCTAAATGGATAATATGGCCTTGGTCACAAAACTATACTTAACCTACAAATTAAGAAGAAGGTGTTACCTTCAAGAGCTAATAAAAAAATGTATTATTAGTCCATTAAAAAAAGTATCATTTTAGTTTATTTTTACTTTGTTTTATTTCTTTTTATTACCTACAAATTAACAATAGGTGGGGTGAACCTGCAACTGTGACTCTGTGGAAGATCATACAAGGCAAACAGGATAAAGACCAAGCAAATGTTAGAGAAAAACTACTAGTTGGTTATCACAGCAGATTATCTCGAGTCATTAATATCACTAGTGGCAACTAACTGGGATTCCAAGCAGCTGCTGGCTTTTGAGATGGGTGCAGAGCTGGACGGGCCCATCTGCTAGGTGGACCAGGAATCTACCTGAGTGATAGACAACAGGGGATAGCAACATGGTGTCAGCATAAGCAGCAAGAAAATGGCAAAGACGTAAGCCACTATAAGCATAGCAGTGGACCACTGAGTACCTATGCATGCATGCTTAAGACCTGGCACTCTTGCCTTAAGTTTGTGATAGAGGGGATAGGATGGTAGGAATGTGTATTCCTTTGATACGTAAATATGAGAATAGATTTTTCTTGAAGTAAGTTAAAAATTGGAAGTATGTATATATTTTCTCTTTAAAAATTTAGGGGCCCTTTTACTAAGCCGTGTAGGCGCCTACGTATGCCCAATGCATGTCAATTTTGAGTTACCGCCCGGCTACCGCGTGGCCCTTGTCTTAATTTCATTTTTGACATGCGTCCACTAGGCGTGCAAGAAAATATTTTTATTTTCTGGCATGTAGGCAGTAATTGTCATTCTATGCACGTAGACCATTACCACACAGTTACCGTGTGAGACCTATGATAAAGTCACATCCAGGATAGTTGGGTTAAGGCAGTGTCAGTTTGAAATACAAGTCCCAGAAGGCATTGCAGGCAAGGAGCCAGGGGGTGAGATTAGGAACCTGGACTGGACTCCTAGCTGCAATGGGGGAAGACATGGGTGTAAGCTGGCAGGATGTGTAGATAGGCTGCCACTAGGGGGAAAGTGAGTTAGGAAACCCTGTCTGCAGGAGCTCATCATTAGTCTAATGCTTAACTCAGCTGATATGGGTGTGGGGGAAGCTAATGGAAGGAGAATGATTGGTTGTGAGAGCAGAAGCCAGGAATTGATTAGGCAGGTGAGAAGGAGTCCCAAGAGAAGAGAGAAGCAGTTACTGGCTGAAAATCCTTAGGTAAGAGAAGTCCCTAAAGTACTAAAGCAGGCTGAAATCCCTTGGGTGTGAGGAAGTCCCAAAAGTATTTGCAAGCTGGAAATCCTTGGGTAAGAGAGGTCCCTACAGTGAAGCTGATGCAGGGTGAAATCCCTTGGGTATGAGAAGTCCCTAGAGTATTGAACCCATTATGAAGAGAGTAGAAGGTAGAAACTTCTGCTTTGTGGTTTAACTGTGATGATGAACTAAATGAACTGCTTTTATTTGGAATTGAACTACTGTTACTATGCCCTGGATAAAGAGCCCAGACTGGAGCTGACTGTGAGCTTGTATTGAATCCTGGTATGTGCTGATAGCCTACTGCTTCAAGGGGACTATTTGCCACACGCTTTCAGGTGGCTTACATGTGCTTAAGATTGAAGGTGAATGCTGTGGTTGGAACTGTGTATCAGGTCTACTAGAAATCTGCATGGAATAAAGTCCTTAAGATTGAAGTTGCTGGTGGACATTTATTTCTTGACTATACCGGGAGCATGTGACTGGAGGAGATTGTTCTATCCTTGGCTACACCTAGAGGTCCCTGGTTACAGACCTTACCACTAGGTCAATGGCTGGCGGTAAGGTCTCAGACCCAAAATGGACGTGTGGCAATTTTCAATTTGCTGCACATCCATTTTCGGTAAAACATTTTTAAAAGGCATTTTTTACAGGTTCGCTGAAAAATGATTCTGCACATACCCAAAACACGCATCTACACTGCCACAGGCCAGTTTTCAGTGTGCCTTTGTAAAAGGCCCCCTTAGTCAAGTAGGCAGAGTAGAGTACACACTGATATTTTCTTGATGTACAGAGTTAATCTTAAAGACAAAACTTATTCTGAGCCTATAATTGTTCATTTGTTGTAATTTAATAGGATCTCAATAAAGAAACTCACAGCATTAAAATGTAATATCCAATAGCTATGACACATCACTACAATCAAAGTTTAGGTAAATAGTTATGATGATTGAGATAACCCCCATTTTTGTTATAATATATACTTTAGAGTAACCACATTAAATTGTCCTTGATTTCCAGTAGTTTACTATCAATTGTAATTTTAAAAAGTTATATTCAGGAGTCCATGGAGGAAAAACTGAAATAAATAACATTAAGTAATCCTTGATATATCAGTAACAAAATATAAAGAGTTAAAAAGCACAAGATGCTCATATTGGAAACAATAATGGGAAGGATGATCAGTGTGGGTGGAAGAAGACTAGCTTTTAATTAATAAGTGACTGTTCCTGGCACATTGATGTATATTTCCTAAAATGCTTTGTATATGCCTGCCCACCCAAAACAGATAACAGGTTTTTCCATGACTACATTTGTCATATGTTCCCAGAGAATTGGATAAAAAACAAAATGGCATTAAGATGGACTATATTAGCATGGACTTTGTCCATATCTATGAAAGCAGCAGGTTTATGTGTGGATTTCTCTATAGGACAATTGGCATTCTCACAAAGATCTGAGTCAAGGGAACAATTAAAACAAGCAACATGCAGATGGCAAAGGGTCATATACAAGCAGTTTTCACATGTATAAAGCTTGCTGTCACTGTAATTCTGCTGCCAGAATATGCTGCCTCCTGTATGTAGATAAATCTTTTTGCATTGATCTAACATGTACATACTTTTACTCACTTTAGTAAGTAGTTTCTGGGGTGAGGTTAGGATAGGGATAACAACAGTACAAGCATTTGTGTATTTTCTAAGATAAAGTATGTATATTGTTTTAGTCAAAAAAAGTACTCAAGGACCAAAGCTTAAAAGTTGCCAATAAAAACTGCGTGCATTTAGATCTCCGAGTTTTTTTAGCCAATGAAGATTCCATCCCGTGAAATCAGAATATAACGTTTTCTGGATCGGAAATACAGATACTTTTTCCTCCATAAGAATAAGACAGTTGTAGCCATGCCATTCACAGCCACTATCTTGAATTTTAAGTAACATTTATATCAAATATCGTGGCTGAGTCCAATAGATTATTTAAAAGGTTGTATAAATACTGTCTCCCAATCAAATTCCATGTTGCACTTGGCACAACAGTCAGCATCCAAAGGAAAGTGACAATGCTGAACATGCTTGGCTACTATCTTCACCATATCTTAGATTTATGGGGTGTGGGAAGCCCTGTCAACTTCTCTTCTGGTATTGGTTTTTACAAGATTGTATATGGTATGACCCGGAGAACCTTGCAACCACTCTTCTTTAGCTGCCCGGCTCAACTATGCTTTTGGTTGCTGGGTCTTGGGATCCATACCAGCCACTCATCTTGCTTTATAGGTTTCTTTTTTTATCTGTTTAACTGGTAAGGTCTGAAAAAGTCCACCAGTCTCACTGCTCTGACACTTATGGTTTCACTTATGGTGAAGGAAGCTGTTAGGGCTAAAAGAAACACCTTCAGAAAATGGAAGAAGGAACCATCTGAAAATAACAAGAAGCAGCATAAGGAGTGTCAAAGCAAATACAAAGCGCAGATAAAGAAGGCCAAGAGGGATTACGAAACAAAGATCGCATTAGAGGTAAAAAAACATAGCAAAACTTTTTTGGTATATTAAAAGCAGGAAGCCGGCAAAAGAATCGATTGGGCCGCTGGATGACCGAGGGGTAAAAGGGGCGATCAAAGACATAGCGGAGAGATTGAATGAATTCTTTGCTTCAGTCTTCACCGAGGAAGATTTGGGTGGGATACCAGTGTCGGAAATGGTATTTCAAGCGAACGAGTCGAAGAAACTTACTGACTTCATGGTAAACCTGGCGGATGTAATGGGGCAGTTCACCAAACTGAAGAGTAGCAAATCTCCTGGACTGGATGGTATTCATCCTAGAGTACTGATAGAACTGAAAAATGAGCTTGCGGAGCTACTGTTAGTGTTATGCAATTTATTCTTAAAATCAAGTGTGGTACCGGAAGATTGGAGGGTGGCCAATGTAACGCCGATTTTTAAAAAAGGTTCCAGGGGAGATCCGGGAAATTATAGACCGGTGATTCTGACGTCAGTGCCGGGGAAAATGGAAGAGGCTATTATCAAAAACAAAATTACAGAGCACATCCGAGGACATGGATTACTGAGACCGAGTCAGCACGGCTTTTGTGTGGGGAAATCTTGCCTGACCAATTTACTTCAATTCTTTGAAGGAGTAAACAAACGTGGACAAAGGGGAGCCGGTTCATATCATGTATCTGGATTTTCAAAAGGCATTTGACAAGGTACCTCATGAAAGTCTACAGAGGAAATTGGAGGGTCATGCGATAGGAGGAAATATCCTATTGTGGATTAAAAACTGGTTGAAGGATAGGAAACAGAGTGGGGTTAAATGGGCAGTATTCACAATGGAAAAGGGTAGTTAGTGGGGTTTCTCAGGGGTCTGTGCTAGGACCGCTGCTTTTTAACATATTTATAAATGATTTAGAGATGGGAGTAACTAGCAAGGTAATTAAATTTGCTAATGACACAAAGTTATTCAAAGTCGTTAACTCGCGACAGGATTGTAAAAAATTACAGAAGGACCTTAAGAGACTGGGAGACTGGGCGGCTAAATGGCAGATGACGTTAAATGTGAGCAAGTGTAAGGTGCTGCATGTGGGAAAAAAGAACCCAAATTATAGCTACGTCTTGCAAGGTTCCACATTAGGAGTTATGGACCAAGAAAGGGATCTGGGTGTCGTCGTCGATAATACACTGAAACCTTCTGCTCAGTGTGCTGCTGCGGCTAGGAAAGCAAATAGAATGTTGGGTATTATTAGGAAAGGTATAGAAAACAGGTGTGAGGATGTTATAATGTTGTTGTATCGCTCAATGGTGTGACCGCACCTTGAGTATTGTGTTCAATTCTGGTCGCCGCTTCTCAAGAAAGATATAGTAGAATTGGAAAAGGTGCAGTGAAGGGCAACTAAAATGATAGCGGGGATGGGATGACTTCCCTATGAAGAAAGACTAAGGAGGCTAGGGCTTTTCAGCTTGGAGAAGAGACGGCTGAGGGGAGACATGATAGAGGCATATAAAATAATGTGTGGAGTGGAACAGGTGGATGTGAAGCGTCTGTTCACGCTTTCCAAAAATACTAGGACTAGCGGGCATACGATGAAACTACAGTGTAGTAAATTTAAAACAAATCGGAGAAAAGTTTCTTCACCCAATGCGTAATTAAACTCTGGAATTTGTTGCCGGTGAACGTGGTGAAGGCGGTTAGCTTAGCAGAGTTTAAAAAGGGGTTAGACGGTTTCTTAAAGGACAAGTCCATAAACCACTACTAAATGGACTTGGGAAAAATCCACAATTCCAGGAATAACATGTATAGAATGTTTGTACATTTGGGAAGCTTGCCAGGTGCCCTTGGCCTGGATTGGCTGCTGTCATGGACAGGATGCTGGGCTCGATGGACCTTTGGTCTTTTCCCAGTGTGGCATTACTTATGTACTTTGCCCTCTTGTTCACCACTACTCACTAGCTATGATGCCACTGTCAAAGACAAAAGGAAGGATTGACAGACAAAGCAAAACTATAAACCCTTGTTTTACAAAATACCCTAAAATGACTTGAATTAGCATCAAATTTAATGATGGTTCATTCTCGCTCATACATTTTCCATAGTAAAGAATTTGGCATTGAATGTTGTTTTGAGAGAACAGCAAAGTAAAGGTTTACATAGACATTCTGTTTTCTTTGCATCTGTATAGCAAGGTTGCCTTATAAGGCCTACTGTGCATATGATTGCCTTGATTGTACCAGCTGGAATTGAGAGAAATCACCACTTCTATAAAAATGTATTTGGAATAAATGCTTTATTATATTTTAACCAAGACAGCGCTTTTAAAAGTAAGACCAATTTTGTTGTTGTTTATTTATGTTCTGAAAGCGTAAGATATTGAATGATGGCTAATAAAGACTGAAATAACCTATACAATCTGCCCCTCTATGTATGTAGAGGGGCGTTTTTGATATACCATCTGAATCTAATTTTGGACATTTTGTGGAAAAAGTCCAAAAATTCAGTAGCAAACATGATCATTTTCAAACCAGAAAAACATCCAACTTTTTGTTTTGAAAATGGCCAATTGTTAGATGTTTTTGAGCTCATCTATCTTTTTGGACCACTTAAACAGAAAAAAAAAAAAATATATACAGTATATATATATATATATATATATATATATATATATCCCAGGGGAAAACACACAAAAACAAACCATTGGGATGTATGGGGGCCAGCATTCTTAGTAGGCTGGCCACACAGGCATCCCAGCAGAACAATGGGGCTCCCTAGGGGGCACTGCAGTGGGCTTCACATAAAAGCTCCTAGGTACACATCTCACCGTTACCCCCTTATATTGTATGGTGAGCCTTCCAAACCCATCAAAAACCTATTGTATCTAACTGTACACCACTACGATATCCTTATGTCTACAAATATCATCTATAAGTGGGTACAGTAGGTTTTTGGTATGTATTGGAGCAGGGGCGTATCTGGAATCCGGCGGTAGGGGGGGCCACAGCCAGAGAGGGGGGGCACATTTTTGCCTCCCTCCCCCCCCCCCCCCGCCGCCGCCTCTCTCCACCCCCTCCCCGCTGTCAACCCTCCCCCGCTGCTTACTTTTGCTGGCGCCGAGGTCCGACCCGCAATCTCCGTTTTTCGTCTTCCTCCGTGGCCATGCTTCCAGGAAGTAACGCTGCAGTGCTGATTCGTTGAATCCAGTTCGACGTCTGACGTCAGACGCCGAACTGGATTCAACGAATCAGCACTGCAGCGTTACTTCCTGGAAGCATGGCCACGGAGGAAGACGAAAAACGGAGATTGCGGGTCGGACCTCGGCGCCAGCAAAAGTAAGCAGCGGGGGAGGGTTGACGGCGGGGAGGGGGGCCAGGGCGAAATCTGCGGGGGCCCAGGCCCCTGTGGCCCCACGCAGATACGCCCCTGTATTGGAGGGCTCACACTTACCACCACAAATGTAACAGTCAGAGTGGGGTATGGGCCTGGGTCCCCTTCTCTATAGTGCACTGCAGCGACCACTAGGCAACTCCAGGGACCTGCTTGCTGCTCTAATAGGACTGGTCATAACGTCTGAAGCTGTCATAGAGACTAGTATAGACGCATGTATTCATTTATTTGTTCATGGCATTTATACCCCACATTAGGCAGAAATAGACTCAAATTCAATGTGGCTTACAAACAATAAAGGGAATAAAACATAATAATGTACAGAATATAACACAAATTACAATAAGTTCAAGAAGCAAATTAATACATGTGCAGTAAGTAACCAGGGATTTAAACTATCTCAAGGACAAGCCAATAATTAAGGGTGGATAGGTGAGAGTATAATTAGGCAGGACTAGATGGGAAATGAGATTAAGAAAAGGGTGTGGGTAAAATTCAAATAGAGTTCTTTGTAGTCAGAAAAAATCCATCCAGGAGAGCTGCAGTGATCTGTAAAATATAAAATATCACAAAGAATCATTTTCTTGAAAACGGAAATAATAATAATAATAATAATAATAATAATAATAATAATAATAATAATAATAATAATAATAATAAAATATATAAGGTTCATAAAAGGAAATAGAAGTAATTATTATATATACTTATCTGATAGTGAAGGTTTCTAGTCTCTTGAGTAAGAAATCATAAAATGTATTTCTTGGTGAATTTCCTGAAAAACAATGGCTTTGTTAATTAACTTATCTACATGCTTTAAAAAGTCTGTTAGATGTAAATTTTCTTAAACAAACATTTGATGGAAAGCAAATATATTACTTTTAACTGAAATTGGTGTCAGTCTTCATTTTTGGGAAAAGTCCTGAAATTTAGTTTCTTTCCTGCACTTTATATAGGTCAAGTGCACGATGTTAGTGAATCTGAACCATCACCCAGAATTGGAGCAAGCTTGAGGTAACTGACCACAGCTACAGGGTAAATGTAGAGTTTGTACCCTTTTCTGGAGAGGGTGGTTACAGTACACACTTGCTGGTTAGCAGGATATTATAGGCAGACATGTGGTTCTGCTGGTGAATATTGAGATGGTAATCCCTCTTGTTTTAAATGTACACCTGCCTCTGGGTTAAGAAAGCTGGAAGCCTGGATGATTTAGGCAGATAAATTCCTGTGAAAATCCCCTTCTCCTTCTTTGAGGTCAAATTGAGTGCTTTCAGGGTCCCCAACCTGGGAGCTAAAACAAGCCAGCAACCTTTTGTAGGATCTGATGCTTGTCCTCTTGCCTCTATGTGACACTGCTCCTGTAGCAGCTGCCTATATGAGACTAACTTGTTTCAAGGGTCCCCAACCTGGGAGCTAAAACAAGCCAGCAAACCTTTTGTAGGATCTGATGCTTGTCCTCTTGCCTCTATGTGACACTGCTCCTATAGCAGCTGCCTATATAAGACTAACTTGTTTCAATATAGTCTGGCTGTCACTGGTCAAAGGATATCTGCTGCAGGTAAAAGTAGAGTCTCCCTCAGGACATGGATCAGCGGTGGGAGAAAACCTAAGATCATTTTGCAGGCAACAGCAATCCAACCAAAGATCAATACTGTTCACAAAAATTGATACTCTCAAAATACCCACACTGAACAGTTTAGTTGTGTCTGCGAGGGAAAAGTCTCAACTTTATGGCAACAACTTTGAACTATTGTGCTGCACGTACAAAAAGTCATCATAGACTAAAAAACCCTCGTGTGATATTTTTTTTAGAATAATTTTTCAAGATTATTAATGCAAAAAAGTTCATATATTGATGAGCCAATCAGACTGAAAAAAAATATATATAGTCAGTACATGTGTCGAATCTCAATGACTCAAATGCACTTATCTTGCAACTTTGCACTCCAGCTTGCCAGATGATTCCAACAGTCCCGTTTTGTTCATCTTCCTCAGGGAACCACACAGCAAAGTGTTTCAAAATCGCTAGAGCAAAAGTAAAAGATATAAAAAATATGTTAAATATAATACATTGTGCATCCGAATCCTTTACGCAAACATCTTGAAATCATGTCCATACACTGATACCTATATGCTGGAGAATACTCGGACTAACACCTGCATGACTAAATCTAATGTGGTTTAAAGCAGTTCCTTGTCCAATCAAAAGTTAACACGCCACTGATGACGTGTATCCGTCAACCGTTTTGCAGGCAAAACAGGAGCTTAAATTACTGTGGTGGAGTTCACTGCTGCCATCAGGAACATCCACCAAACCTAAACCCCTCCTTCGTGTTCATTCCATAGGAACATAAGTGTTGCCATACTGGGAAAGACCAAAGGTCCATCAAGCCCAGTTTTCCAACAGTGGCCAATCCAGGTTACAGATACCTGGCAAGATCCCCAAGTCTCTGAAAAATTCTGATGCCAGATCTGAGTCTCCAAGCAGGTGCAGGCAAACTAGGAGTTCTAGGATTGGTAAAATAATAAAAAAATAATAATAAAAATAACTTTAAAAATAATAAAAGGAAAAAACAAAAACCTTGGAACAAAATGCCAGCAGAGTTGCAGGTAGCCTGCATAGGAAAAGGCACTGACGCACTAAAAACAAAAGAAAACAAAATCAAGAACAGCAGGGATAAATTCTTGCAGCTAATATGTTAAATTTCTCCAAATGTTACAAATGGTTAGGAAAACCATTAAGCCTGGATTTTGACAGGTGCCATTTTGGATCATAGTGCTAACAGGGCAGAAGAAACTGGGGATCAATTTTGCCTCCCCCCCCCCCCAAAACCACTGGAACTTTTGAAGGTACATGTGAAAGGGATCCATAGGGGGTAGGGCTGAGTGGGACTTCTAGACTTGGGGGGAGGGGAGACCCTTCAGGTGGGGCGCACACCTTCAAGAGTTGTATTGGAGGGAACTAATGGGGGTCTTGATTTGGGGGCTCTGTGGGGGACATTTTCTTGAACAGATGCTATACCTTTTAGAGGAGACCTATAAGTATCAGACTATGGCTTGGCAGCCTGATGCCCTGGGCTAAAGGATAGCACTACTTGTGAGGTTCACAAACAACATTTGTCATTTTTCAGAATCTGTGATACAGAAATACTGCAGGTTGGTGACACCCATGTTAAATCAAGGTGTGATAACAGTTCCCTTTTACCATATGTGCCTGTGAAAAAGAAAAAGAGGTAGTATTCTTTGTTTAATTTGAAAACCCAATTTTGCTTTCTTACAGGAGACAAAGAGGGGCATTTTTGATATGACATCTAAGTCAGAGTTGGACATTTTGTGCTAAATGGCCAACATCCAAATAGAAAACATGACCATTTTCAAAATGCAAAACGTCTTTTTTTATTTTTAATAGCATTTGTAACAAGATTTTGTGCTTTGTGCGTTTATCTTTTCAGGCAATTTTTGAAAGAAAAATGTACAAGTTAACATAGAAATTCAGGCCATTGGGATGCAGGAGGGGGCAGCACTTTTAGCAGATTGGTTCCCCCAGATATCTCACCATTGCTTCCTTATCTTGTCCTTTGAACCCTGCAAAACCCACCCCAAACCTACTACCCCCAACTGTACACGCTACAATAGTCCTTATGGGTGAAGCAGGCACCTATATGTGGGTATAGTTTGTTTTTAGTGAATTTTGGAGGGCTCTTGGTTTCCAACACAAGTATAACAGGTAGAGGGAGGTATGAGCATGGGTTTACCTGCCTAAAATGCACTACATCCACCACTACACTACTCCAGGGACCTACGTGCTTCTCTAATGGACTTGGCTATAACTTCTGAGGCTATCATAGAGGCTGGTGCCTGTATCAGAGCTGATGCGCAGACCTCAGCTCTGATACAGGCACAAGCATTAGATGTCACCTGACCTACTGACACATGCGTGTGGTGACCTCAGTACACAGGGCCAGTCATGGGCATAGTTTGACTGTTTCATTTGGGGGTGCAAAGGATGGGGTGGGGCATATTAGCATATCCATTTATATATATATATATATATATATATATATATATATATATATATATATATATATATATATATATATATATATATATTTAAGGTATAATATCTTAAAATAGTTGTAAAGAAGCATACAAGCAAGTTCTAAAACAACTATTAATGCTTATAAATCTTTATTCCATTATTGCACTTACATATTCACATTATTGTTCATTATTAGTTAAAATCCACAAATAACACCATTTACTCTTCATTCATTCATACAGTACTTATACATATATCCCCACATTTTGAAACCTATTTAAATTACCCATATAAGAACATATATTTTCTCAAAACTTGCCAATCAGGTACGACAGTGGTCAATCTGACCAAGTAGCAACACACTCAATGCGATTATACACAAATATAGTATTAGAAAGTTCTTCCAGGTTCTTCTAAGAACCCAATCACATAAACCTGCAAATGCGCAGTAGAGTCACTCAGAACGCTAAGAGTGTAGAAGTCCAAGCCCCACCTCCACCAGCAGTACAGCCCAATAAGGAGGAGGGCTTGGATATGGGTGTGGAAATCGGAGGAGGAGGGAGGGAAGGAGGGGGCGGAACTGAGGGAAATACGCTGGGGGGAGGGCAGGGGAGAGAGCAGGGTTGGTGGACTGGGGGGGGGGCATAGGAAAATAAAAAAGTAGTCCGTTGTTACAGGCCTAACAGCTAGTATATATATATATATATATATATATATATATATACGTATGCAAATGAATACGCTAATATGAAGGAAGGAAGAGAGAAAGAGCTGTTTTTTGGGGGAATAACCTTAATGAATATGTATGAGATATCACATACATATTTGTTATTCCCCAAAAAGCTAGCTCTTTCTCCCTTCCTTCCTTCCTTCCTTCTTTCCTCCTTATCCAGAACTCCCTCTTCCTCTCCAGTAGTATTTCCCCACCCCCTTTCCCATACCATGCAAGTGTAGGCCTTAGAAATGCATAAGCTCTATATGTAGATCCTTCAAGAGGTAGTGTGTCATGATTTAGGCTCTATACACTTTCTGATGTTCTGGTGCCACCTCAGTAAGGTCAACACACAATCTGTCCATTGCCAAACACTATACACAAACTTGTGGGAAAACTCACTCATAACCTTACCAAACCATAACAGCACTAATTCCAAGGACAGGATGAGCTACAACTTTATGTGTGGAAAGGCAGCACTGTAATTACACCAGGGTCTAAAACACCAGTACACTACCTAATGGAAAAAACAAAACAAAAAGGGCTGCAAATACTACACACTAGCAGAATACTGCATCTTGATCACACATGAAAAACACATGACACAACAGATATAAGGAACTAGAAATAAAAAAAAAATATGAAGGCAAAATACTGAACTGGAAAGTTACCTCAGGAAGTCAGACTCAGCATGAAGCAATACTAGAAAAACTGAAACTTACATGCAAAATATCACAAATGCACATTTCCAAAAGCTGACATATTCCAATTAATACATTCTGAATAAAATACTTTTTTCTACATTTGTTGTCTGATCATTTAGGTTTTCTATTTGCTTTGGTCCCAGTATCTTCTGTTATATGCAGTGTCTTCTTTCCATTTGATATTTTTTCTCTCACCATGTCCACCATCCTCCTGTGTCCTTATGCGTCCTGTCTACCATCTGTAGCCCTGTCCCTATCCTTCCTCCAGTTTCAGCATCTGCCCTCAAAGTGTTCCGATCCAGCCCATAGATTCAGCAATGTTCCCTTCATCCATATCCAGCATCTCTCCTCATTTTCCTCCCCTCCATCCATGTGCATCTACTTCCTCTATCTTCCCACCCCTCCATCAATGTCCAGCATTTCTCCTCTCTCTCTTCCCCTCCATCTGTGTGCATCTCCTTCCTTTGTCTTTCCTTCCCTCCATCCTTGTCCAATATTTCTCCTCTCTTCCCTGCCCTCCACGCTATTCATGTCCAGCATTTCTCCTCTCTTCCCTCCCCTCCATCCATGTGCTTCTCCTTCCTGACTTCCCTCCTCTCCATCCATCCATGTCTAGCAACTCTCCATTCTCCCCTGACCTCTCCTCTATCATCCATATCCAGCAAATTTGCTCTCTCCCCTGCCCCCACTATCCATCCATGTCCAGCAATTCTCCTCTCCCCTGCCCTCCCCTCCATCCATCCATCCATGTCCAGCAACTCTCATTCTCCCCTGCCATCTCCCCCATCCATCCATATCCAGCAAATTTACTCTCTCCCCTGCCCCCTCCATCTGTCCATGTCCAGCAACTCTCCTCTCTCCCCTGACCTCCCCTCCATCCACCTATGTCCAGCAAATCTTCATTCTCCCCTGCTCTCTCCTCCATCTATCCATATCCAGCAAATTTCCTCTCTCCCCTGCCCTCCCCTCCATCCATCCATGTCCAGCAATTCTCCTCTCTCCCTTGCCCTCTCCTCCATCCTTCCATATCCAGCAAATTTCCTCTCTCCCCTGCCCCCTCCATTCGTCATCCATGTCCAGCAATTCTCCTGTCTCCCCTGCCCTGCCCTCCCCTCCATCCATCCATGTCCAGCAATTCTCCTCTCCTGTCCAGCGATCTCTTCTCTCCTCCTTTCCTCCTCTCCATGTCCAGCGATCTCTTCTCTCCCCCTGCCCTCCCCTCCCATCCATGTCCAACGATTCATCCTGCCCCCCCGCACATTTAACCCTTTTACTTTCAGTCGCAGCGATGACAGTGAAGAAGACAACACAGCAGGCTCGTCTCCAGCTTCTCCCTTCCCTCACACAGTGTTCCGCCTTTTGCGATGATGTATTTCCTGTTTCCACGAGGGCGGGACACTATGTGAGGGAAGGGATATGCTGGAGGCGAGCCTGCTGTGTTATCTTCTTCACTGCCGTCACTGCGACTGAAAGTAAAAGGGTTAAATGCACGGGGGGGGGGGGCAGGAAGGAATGGAGAGGACAGCTGTGGGTTGGGGAGCTGAGGCCGGTAAGGAGGGCCCATCCGAGAGCTTCCTGCTACGTTGCACTGCGCCGGCCCTAAGTTTGGCTCGCCTCCCCAAACTATGCCTATGGGGCCAGTGAATCACAGACAAGTCTTACATGTGTGCACCAGAATGTTCCAAGTTCCAACTTCAGTTCCTTCCTTGCCTGTAGCGCTTCAGCTTGAACCCAGAGAGAGACTAAGAGAGCCAACTGGAATTTTTTAAATTCTTGTGGGGATGCGTGGGGACAGGTTAAATTCTTGCAGGGATGGGTGGAGACAGGTTAAAGACTTACGGGGACGGGTTAAATTCTTGCAGAAACGGGCCTGGATGGGTAAGATATCTGTCCTTGTGCAACTCCCTAGTGCTTGATGCAGCTTTATAAAAAGATCCCTAAATCTTAGCATGGATGCTAGGGAACATAGCATGCAATAAAATAGAACTCTATGTACAAAGATTTGAGCATACATCCTACACTTGTTTGAAAAGATGTGAGCATATATAAGCATATGTAAATGATAGTATATCACATGCATATGCTAAATTACATGCTATACTCTTCTTACATTTGCTAAAGTTGACTCTAATAGCTGTCTTGGATCAGTTGTTATTTTTAATATTGCATGCTATTTCAAGGCTCAGATAACAACATGCATTGAGAGATACCGATTGAAGAAATCCAGCTGCTGGAGCAGTGTGATGCTGAGAACAAAGCAGAGACAAAAAGAGGAGGTGAGAATAAATATACATCAAAACGTACTTCAGTACTTCATAAAAACCATTAAAAATTCCAAACTTCTGCAAAAAAAAAAAAAAAAGTACTTTTCAACCAAAGATCCACTGATAAAAGTTATTTTTGAAGCATCATTCCATACTACACAGTATGTATGGTGAACTAGTGTACAGTAACTATTGCATCTAACAAATTTCAATTGAAAGCCATGATTATCCTGAAATTTTAAACAGAATATGGTTAAATCCTCCATGGTCTCAAATACTACAAACAGCATTCCAAAAGAGGTATTTCAGCAAAGACAAAAATATAGCAGCCAAACAATAAGTACTTTGCCAAATATTTCAAGTCATAACTAAGAGGAATGCTCATGAAGATGAAGGTTCTCCATCAAAGGATAGATGCTCTTCTGTAACCTGAGCTGTTCCTGAACCATAAGATAGCCGGTTAGGACACCTTGCTGGTATGCACAAAGTGTAGCCCAGTCTCTCCTCCACGTATTGTGAAAGCAGAAGGGATGTAGAGGTGTCACAAAACTCTTTAACACCCACAGGCCATCAAGCTAAGTGGTTTTGTATCCTGTGTACTTCAGTTTCACACCATGCACCTGTCAGTACATTAGCTTGTGTAGGCTCCTATTTCTGGGACCTATACTGGCAAAGGCATTGGCTAGATGGCTGTCCCCTAAAGATGAAAGGTCAGAGGCCATGTGAACCGAATACAATAATTTCAATATTGACTTACTATTTTATAATCTAGCAGGGTGTGGGCTATTGCCACAAGGTCCTCCCACTGATTATAATAGACACTCCTGTGTTCTCCTAGTTTCTTTCAGTTTTTGCTCCTTCTGGAAAAGGTCAGAATATTCATTGGACACACTAGACTCTACCTGCCTACCAATGAGGTCAGAACAGAAATATCCTATTGATTTAAATTAGTGGAACTGTGAAACTGAGCAGGTATTACTCACTGTCAGATTATCAGGTGCCCTGCAATTCTATTTCTGCCCCAACGATTAGGTGCCAGTGTCCTTCACTTATAACAATACCCAGCTCCAAATGAATACTCAGTTCATCTTATACATAACATTTATGTTAGTAGTACTGGATCAATCGGATGCACATGTCTCCACTATTCTGGCTCACTGTATCAAGCCAAGCAGTGCTTATAGTGGGCATGTATTATTCACTGACCCATTTTTTATCATTTTTTTAAAAAGTTTTTTTAAACAATAAATCCCACAAAGTATAAAGATGTTGCCTTTTGATATAGTGGAGACAATCCTTGACATAGCAGTTTGTGCGAAACATGAGTTCATGTCGGCTTAATGTAAAACGGAAAAACTGAGAAGGGAGTAGCAGTAAAGAAAAAAAGGCTTTGATCTAAGTATTTGAAATATGATTTATTTGAAACTTGAATATTGAAGTTGGGCATTAGAAAGATTTATTGTTTAAAAAACGTTTTCAAAAAAATGATAAAAAATGGATGAATGAATACATGCCCACTATAAGAACTGCTTGGCTTGATACAATAAGCCAGAATAGTGGAGACATGCGCATCCGATAGATCCAGTACTACTAACATAAATTTTATGTATAAGATGAACTGAGTATTCATTTGGAGCTGGGTATTGTTATTGGTGGATATAGAAACCCCCTCCATTAAGAGAAGTTACAGATACTGCAGTAATTAGAGTGTCCTTCACTTGGCACTAGTATTTGTTAGTATTCATGTGGCATGGCAGACTGAGGCATGTTTTGATGTTAAATGCTTCTTCATGGTAGATGCATGAGATACATATTTTTGGTTTGTATTCTTCCTCTATCTCTAATTTTTTTTCACTTCCTTTAACATGGCACTGCCTCATTTCTATGTAAATCTATCTCATGCATATTCAGTGTGGATATTCTGAAAACCAACTGGAAGGGTGTGCCACGAAGGCTGAGTTGAGAACCGTTGCCTCAAATTTCCAGCTTTCCTTAAACATCACTTTGTTTTCTATTTCTTATAAATCTCTAGCTATTGATTGACCATTTTATATAGGAAAAACAAGGGGATAAATTAATTCTTGTACACTGTGATTTGCTTTGCTTATATTCACAACATACTTTACATCCTTCTAAGTAACTCTTTGTATTCTATTTTTTATTAATTTGATTTTTAACCCAATACACCAAAGAATATGGGGAAAAACATTGGTTTTATTTTATTACTTCAATGATGCGTACATTAACAATTGACTTTTTAAGAGCATCTGATATAGAGCTGTCCTAACAGTTAACCTCCACAGTGAATGGTTTCATTAAGAAATTGAAGGATGTAACTAGGAAAATGCTGTTTTGTTTCTATTCAAACACAACAGAAAATCAATCCTATTATTGAAAAGTCATTCACTGTATTATCTTGTTTCAAAAAATGAAAGAATATACACAGTACATTATTTTGAAACTGGCATGGTTGTATATTTATTGCTGTAATAAACTATTAGAGATAACTTCATTCCTCAAACAGATTTTATTTAGACATTTTCTGAAATGTAATGACCTTAAACTGTCTTGTTATTTACTTTCACGGGCCTAGATACAATCCTGATTTGAAAAGTCCTTACTACTGAGACAAATAATAAAATATATTTTTTTACAATAAATCCCGTTATTGTCCTGTCAAGTGCTTCCATTACACTATGACTATGAAACTCTTGCAATAATACATTAACCATTTATATAATTGCAGCCAGTATACATAGCATTATACAAAATGAAAGTAAATCCATTATCAACTCCCTTGAGCTTATGACCTAGTTTTGAATATAGACAAGATAAAGAATATATATATTTAAATCTTTAACAAAACAAACAAAAATAATATTCAGTTACTAACATTGGAAACCAGAGATTAGGATGGAGAGATCCACTGGCTTACACTGTAATATTAAACATGAAAGCACTTACTACAGTAAAATAATACATGATGCCAGAAAGAGAGTAATTCTATAACTGGACACTTACTATAGGTGATGGTTATGGTGCCTGTTTAAAGCCTAGTCCAAGGGTTCTCATGAGAGGAAATGTGCATGCAGTGGAGACAGTGCATGCAAAATCTCTCTCATGAATATTCATTGTGGATATCCTGAAAACCTGACTGGCTGGGGTGCCTCTGGGACCAGGTTTGGGAACCACTGACCTAGTCTATAAGTAGGTGTGTGCTTTTCTTTATAGAATACCAGCACAAGTAGCAGAATTGCACATCTATCAAGGAGTGATCACTTATAGCAGCTCCGTATTTATTGTGAATTCCTGCATCTAGGTCTAGATGATCTAGAGCCATTCCCAACCCAGCCCTTGGGGCACACTTAGTCTCATTGGGTTTTCAGGATATCCATAATGAATATGCATGATATAGATTTCATCGCACTGCCTCAACTGCATGCAAATAAAACTCATGATTATTCATTGCGGATATTCTGAAAACCTGATGGGACTCGGTGTGCCCAGAGGACTGGGTTGGGAATGGATTGTAGACCCTGTATGCTCTGCTTGTGCTCCACCTAAACTACACCAATGTACTTGCCCACCAGTAGAGTATTGTCCCTCAAAGTCATGATTATATAAGCAGTCACTTACTTGCCTCTGTGGCCACTTAACCACATAAATGACAATAATATTGCCATTTAAGTGCTTTCATGCCCCCTAAAACTAGGAGGCTCTTTATAGAATTACCTCTCCCCCACCAAAAAAACCCCATCCAGTCTGTTCAGTTTGCCTCTTTATCCTGTCCACACTACTAAGGATACATTTAAACTGTCAGTCACACGTCTATTTTGTCTTCTTCCTTTGTATTCCACTAATTGGATAGAAGAGCATAAAATATCTTCTTTTAGTTCCCTTCAGCCTACATCTTTTACATCCTAATCAAATGTCTTTGTAATAATTTAAATAGCCAACAATACTAGCATTGACTATTGTCTAAATATGTAGCCTGTTAGGTGTTACAGCGTACGCTTGTTCTAACATAGTCATGAACAATGTGCAACAGGAATCTGAAACTGGATTTATTGAGTGTACAGAACTTTCATTCTGTTACAGCCGGAGATGAGGAGTGAGTAGTGGAAAAATTATAAGATTACAATTGAACAGATATTTCCTGTTTTATAACTTCAATTTAGACATCTATAGACCTGACATTCAAAAAGGTTTAGTGGAGAAGTTATCAACGCTGGCCATTAAAATAGATTATTTTACCACTAATTCATTCTATTTTAGCACAGGTCTAAATTTATGCAATGACATCTAGTTATTAAATAACCTGGGCTAACAGCAACATACTCATCTTAACAATAGCCCACATTGATAACTTCTCCCCTTAGACTCCTAACTCCTAAATGTGCACCCTACTTACAGCCAAATTTAAGAAGTTAAGTTTACAGCTGAAAATTCATCTTAATTTAGGAGCTTAAAAGTTATACTTATATAAATTTAAGACTGCTCTTCATTTACATAGATTTAGGAACTTAATTTATGAGCTTGCTGCTGAAAATCAGTGCTGATCTAACTTTTTCTCTGCCCTAAATCTGCCCATGTTGCTCCCCCCACACAAACATACACTTAGATAGTGCTGGGGAGGAGCCAGCTGTCTTGGTACATGTGGGTACCAATGACATAGAAAAATGTGCGAGAGAGGTTCTGGAAGCCAAATTTAGGCTCTTAAGTAGAAAGCTCAAATCCAGATCCTCTAGGGTAGCATTTAGGTAGGCCGGCGAGGGGCATGCCGAGCAGCCGCACATAACATGGCGGCTGCTGCCCGGCAGCTCCTGCGTCAGAGCGACCCTTCCTTTCCGGCTTCCCCATCGGCGATTGAGATGACGCGGCAGGAGACCCCCTTGCCGTTGGTTCGGAAGCTGGAAGGGGCAGGGCTACAGGGGAAAGAATAAAAGCTGCCAATGAGGGCTAGGGAGCAGATGATATTTAATGTGTGCAAGTGCCTAGTGATGCATGTGGAAAAGAGGAACCCGAACTATAGCTACGTAATGCAAGATTCCACGTTAGGAGTCACTGACCAAGAAAGTAATTAGAAAAAGGTACAAAGAACACAGCTAAAATGATCCTCTATGAGGAAAGTCTATAGAGGTTAGGGCTGTTTGTTAGGAGAAAAGATGTCTGAGGGAAGATGAAAAAGATCTATAAAACAATGAGTAAAGTGGAATGGGTCAACACAAATCTTAGTCTTTCAAAACGTACTAGGGAGTACATAATAAAGGGGTCTTTTTACTAAGGTGCTCTAATAAATTTAGTGTGTACTAAATGATAAGATGCCCATAGGAATATAATTTATTTTTTTACATTTGTTCCCCACGCTTTCCTACTCATAGCAGGCTCACATGGGGCAATGGAGGGTTAAGTGACTTGCCCAGAAGTGGGAATCGAACTCAGTTTCTGAAGTCCACCACCCTAACCACTAGGCCACTCTTCCACTGCCTAAATAATGCCTAAATAATGGGCATCATTATTTAGCGAGAACTAATCGTTACTGCTCACTAAGGGGTTCTTTTATGAAAGGGTTGCCATGCAGCAACCCGGAACTACAGCCGGCCCAACATGGCCGCTGGCAATAGTTCAGGCTCAAGCGTGCGCCATTTCCAATGCACTGGAAAATATTTTTGGAATTTTTACCACAGCTCTAACCAGGTAGCGCTGTACTCTGCCGGTTACTACCGAGTTACTGCAGAAGCCCTTACTGCTATCTCAGCGAGTGGTGGTAAGTGCTCCCCTCTGCATGCCCACGTGATAAGAGCAGAGGTGTAGCCAGGTTTTGATCTCAGGGGGAGCAGACTTTTATAAAATAGGCGCCACTTGGTGTCAGCTAGACAGCAGTGTCTGTGTTGTTGCTCAGGGGCTGTGGCGGGCAATGATTAATACAGGCTGTCTCTGTTGCGTCCTACCTACAAGGAAACAGTAAGTTACATCAGTAGGCAGGACGCAGAAGAGGCCCCTGGACTGGCCACAGCAGGCAACCTGTCTTCTTAACTTCAAATAAAAATATTCAAATCGTGACCATCACCTCAGGAATAGCACACCCAGTCCTTCCACTGCTAGACACCTTGTTTAAATCAGATGGGCTTTTGTTTGTGTGGCGACTCTACAGGAGGCGAAGAACACTAGTCTTGAGCATTTTTATTTTGGGTGACCTTTGGTGGCCCTTGCCCCAGAGCCTACTTTCAAATAGGGCTAGACACTTTGTGAAATAACACAAACCCCTGCAAAAAGACACCCACAACCTATACTGAAAACTTACCACACCAAAACAGCCCTAACCCACCTATGAAAAGACAATGCTATAAATATTACAGTGGGGCCTAGAGAAGTGTTTCCCTAGGTGGTCCTGGAGTACCCCCTTGCCATTCAGGTTTTCAGGTTGTCCACAATGAATCTGAATCTAAAAGATTTGCATGTAATGGAGGCAGTATATGCAAATCAATGTCATGCATATTTATTGTGGATATCCTGAAAACCTGACTGTCAAGGGGGTACTCCAGGACTGCCCTAGAACACAAAACTTAACACACCATAACAGCCCTAAATCACCTATCAGAAGACAGTGTTATATATATTACACTGGGCTCTAAAACACCAATATACCTACTATTGGGAAACTGAAACAAGCTGCACTGTTACACATTCCTACACAGATACTACATGCTGGCAGAATCCTTCTCCTCAGTCACATATGCAGAACATGGACAGACCCTAATCTATATAACATAAAAGTAGCCATACTGGGTCAGACCAATGGTCCATCTAGCCCAGTATCCTGTTTCCAATGTGGCCAACCCAGGTCACAAGCACCTGGCAGAAACCCAAATTGTGACAACATTCCATGCTACCAATCTAATGCAGAATAGGGAGCCACCCCCCCCCCCAAAAAAAAAAAAAAAAAAAAAAAAAAACAACTACAAAAATTGAAATAGAGACCCCCCTGCCCAAGGAAGCCAGACTCTAAACAGTGCAATACTGGTTAAAAAAAAAAAAGAGAGAGAGACAAAAATGCATTTTCTCCCATCTCAGTGCTTACAAAGTATTAAATAAAAATATTTTTCTACCTTTGTTGTCTGGGAATAGTCTTGTTTTCCATGTTCCATGAGTCTGCCTTACAAATTCTTTTCCAGATTGACCTTTCTATTTCTTCTCTCGCCTCTTGTCTTCTTCCTTTCATTCTCTACATCTGTTTGGCTCTTATCTTTCATTTTATGTCCCCACTATCAAATAGCTGATCCAGTTCCAGAAGGGAGATTTGTCAACCAGTCCTAGTGTGAACTCACATCCCAAATTCATGTGGGATTTGCAGTCCCTGATTCTACCCATCAAAATCTGTGCTGCAGTAGGTGCAAAATGACTTAAGAAAATGCACTCTGACCCCTCTACTGTTTTCTCATTTGCTTTGGTCCCACTGTCTCTTTTCTGTTTTTCTCTGTTTCTTCTGCCTTTACAGGGTCTCTTGCCCATCTGCCATTTCTTCTCTCTCCAAGTGCACCATCCTTTTTTCCTCTGCACCACTATTTATCCTGTCCAGCATCTCCCTTCTGTGTTCCTTGTCCCTATCCTACCCCCAAGTTCAGCATCTGCCCTGTGCCCCCATCTCCCCCCTTTTTCAGCACAAGCCTACCTGATCTCCTCATCTCCCACTTTCTAGCATCTGCCGTCCTGGTGTCCCCGACCTCTCCCTTTTTCTAACATTATCCTGTGTCCCCATCTTCCTGCTTTTTCCAGCATTACCCCTGTTACCAGCTTCCCCCTTTTCCAGCATTACCTCTTTGTCCCCATCTCACCCATTTTTTACCATTGTCTCCATATTCCCATCCCCCCTTCCAGTGGTGCCCCTCTCTGTCCCTATCTCCTCCTCCCCTTTCCAGTAGTGCCCTCTTTGTGTCTCTATCTCCTTCCCCTCCCATGTGATAATCTTTGAATAACTGTCTATACTTATGGCTATGATTTCTGAACATATGGTATCAATAAAGGACAAACTTTTAAATGCCCAGTTGGGTATATATGCTAATCTCAACTTTGTTAAATGTTTCAGACACATCCATCTATTTATTCCCATGACATAACTAAATTCTATTATTCTGTCTCACTGTATTTTAAAATATATATATATTACAAATAAAATTATTCACCATCCACTTTATATACCAAACTTTTAGATGTCTAATTCCAACTGTAACAGTTGTAAGCTGTTAGATATATAAAAGTTTGGTATAATCAGTGGATTGTGAATTAGACTTCTATACTTAAAACCATAGTGAAGGGTAAAGTTTTACAAATAAAATTATTAAATGTGGACAAATTCTCATGAACTGTTTTTGCTAGTGAAACAGCTGACAGCTAAGCCTGAGTTACCAATGGCCATAACTGATAATGGACTGAAAACTAATGATTTTGCAAGGTTCTTTGAAGAAAAGGAGATTATGATAGCTGCTAGTTCACAAATAATACTGGGAAATTTTCTTCCACTAGATCATTTATTTATTGACTGATGATTCATCCCAGCCAATCATAGCAGATTGTTTATGGGAATCATATTTAAATGTTTCTCCACTGAAATGTGCTAAAGGCCATTGTAAATTGAATCATTGCCCGGGATCTTTATTTAGAGAACACACCAAGTAAAGTGCTTTTATGGTTAACCAAATCAATTAATACTCTGTTACAATATCTATCCTTTAGAATTTGGCAACATTTTAGTAACTCCATTATTGAAATCAGTAGATAATGATTCAACAGAGTTCTAGCTATCGACCAGTGGATCAGATCTCGATCAGAGCAAAGTTATTAGAAGCAGTAGCAGTCACTCAATTATAACAGTATATTGAGGGATATGATTTTTTGGACAAGACACAGTCTGTTTTTTTGAGTCATTACAGTATAAAAACTTTAATCACTGCTGTGTTAAGAGATTTTGAGGGTTCAGCTTGATAAATGACAACAGGGTTTCATGATACAATTAGATTTGACATCAGCCTTTGATTTGGTCATCTATAGTTTATTTCTAGTTGAATTGATTGCTATGGGGTTATCCGGTGAAGTTTTCTTTTGGTTTGAAGGGTTTTTTTTTTCTTCTTTTCTGAGGAACCATGTAATGAGTTAATTGTAAACAAAAAAATAAACTTTGAATGACAATTATATTGTGGAGTGTCACAAGGTTCTCCGCGTTCTCCATATATTTCAGTCCTTTGATATGTCATATTATTCCTATGATGATGACATTTTATTATTCTTTCCTTTATATGGATACATTTAATCAACTTGTAAGATCATGGGTATGTTTGTTTTGCCTCTATATAGTTGGATGAGCCAAAAACAGTTAAAATTAAATCTAGAGAAAACTGATCCTGCATGTAGAAAATGAAAAATATATCAAGCAACTGATTTTCTCATCAAAATCCTGCTATGCTGGGAAATGAAGTTGTTGGGTGTCCATATAAATTCACAGGTATAACCTGGTAAAATTAGCTTAATTGCAACCAAACCATTGGAAAGTTGCTTATCCACAGAGTTTTTTTATGCCGTTAGTGTCATCTAGTGAAATGTGCTTAGATAGCATCCTATACTAAGAAACAACATCAGGAATATGCCTTGGCCCAGTAAACCAAGAGACCTCAGAGATCCCAGTTGTGTGTGCAAATTGAATCTATAATTTCCACCAACCAAAGAGAAAACAAACACGCAAGAGGCCAAAAACCTTCCTAACAGTACACAAATGATAACCTCACAACCATACCTAGCTACCCTTGACACCCCCAGATGACCCTCTGGCGCTGTAAGCCTGGTGAATTCCAGATCAGCTATGAAGGAATTCCCAGTATGCATCTGTGAATAGCATCTGGACATTTTAGGAAAAACTGAAACCTAATTAAATTAAACCAGATTACCACTGTCTGACCTATGCTCAACAGGTTCAACATCCAACAACAGCCAAGAACAGGGAGGGAGAGTGAAGGAGTGGCAATTCTGATTTGTGAGACATTCAAAATGTGCTGAATTGCTATCCCCCCATCTAACTAATTCTGAGTCCCTTTTAATTCATTTGGAAGAAGAGAAGCCAATCTGGCTGCTTATGATATACAAAGCACCATGTATCAACACATCATTTGTGCAAGAATTCCTTGATCTGATTGCAGAAATGACCTTGAGTCTCCCTAGGATAGTGATTATAGAAGATTTGAATCTACATATCAAAACCCCATATACCACCACAGCTCTTTCCTTGTGTGAACACAATTGTTATTACCAATTCAGTTTGTTACTGCAATGTGACTTTTTAAGAAATATTGGGTGTCGATATTCAGGCCCGACAGTATGCAGCTAGTAAATTGTTTATAGCCAAAGGTTGAGTTAACTGTATATATTAGATGATGACAGGATAACGACCTGTATGGTCCATCCTGTCTGCCCAACAAGATAAACTCATTATATAAGGTATGATGTGATACTTCACATGTATACCTGATCTTGATTTGCCCTTGCCATTTTCATGTCATAGACCATAGAAGTCTGCCCGGCACTGTACTTGATTTAAAACTTCTAAAATTATCATCAAAGCCCCTGAAAAGTCCTACTCCAGCCCATCCAAATCTGTTCAGCCATGATCAGGGCACAGACCATAGAAGTCTGCCAAGCACTGGCTTTGTCCTCCAAATTCTGAAGCTGAATCTGTCTAGCCATGATCAGGGCACAGACCATAGAAGTCTGCCCTTCATTGGCTTTCCTTCCCAATTACTAGTGTTGCCACCTAATCACTGCTAAGCCTCTTTGGATCCATTCCTCCTAAACAAGATTCCTTTGTGTTTATCCCACACATTTTGAATTCCGTTACTGTTTTCATCTCCACCACCTCCCACGGGAGGACATTCCAGGTATCTCTCACCATCTTGGTGAAAAAAATACTTCCTGACCTTATTCCTGAGTCGGGCTCCCTTCAATCTCAATTAACGATCTATAGTTCTCCCACCTTCCCTTCTCTGGAAAAGGTTTTTTGTAGATTAATATTTTTCAAATTTATGCCCTGGCAAAAAGGAGAGAAAAGGGAGATACCCTACCTATGCTGTTGTTCTTGGTGATAACTCCTCCCCTCTAGTTATTTTTACTTGAATATAAGTTGTGGCCTCCCTTCAGGGATGAGTAATTTCTTAAAATGTATGTATACATCTTTCTGGATTTGTACTTCTCATGTGATTTTTGTTACTTTTATTTATTTTTAAATATGAAACATGGTCATAATTGGATTTAGCTGATACCTTTTCCTGGAGCTCAAGGTGAGTGACATTTTTTTTTTGTTACAGTTGTACCCCGTGCTTTCCCACTCATGGCAGGCTCAATGTGGCTTATATGGGGCAATGGAGGGTTAAGTGACTTGCCTGGAGTCACAAGGAGCTGCCTGTGCCTGAAGTGGGAATTGAACTCAGTTTCTCAGGACCAAAGTCCACCACCCTAACCACTAGGCCACTCCTCCTCCATTTAGGATCTCTAGGTATTTCTGTCCCCTGATGGCTTACAATTTAAGGGGTCCTTTTACTAAGGTGCACTGAAAAATGGATTGTGGTAGTATAGGCAAGGGTTTTGGGTGCACGGCAATTCATTTTTCAGCGTGCCTGTAAAAAAGCCTTTTTTTAAATTTTTGCCAAAAAATGGACGTGTGGCAAAATCAAAATTGCTGCGCATCCATTTTGGGTCTGAGAACTTACCACCATCCATTGACCTAGTGGTAATGTCTCATGTGGTAACCAGGTGGTAATGATCTATCATGCCAAATGCCACTTGGTGCGTATAGCTGACACATGCCAGAAAATAAAAAAAATATTTTCTGAGCACGCATAGCAGACGTGCGTCAAAAATGAAATTACTGCAAGGGCCAAGTGGTAACCATGCGGTGATTCCATTTTAGCACGTGTTGGGCATGCATAGACACTTACGCAGCAGAGTAAAAGGGGCCCTAATTTTTGTACTTGAGACAATAAAAATTAAGGGGCCCATTTACTAAGAAGTGCTAAGAAATGGACTTCACACATTTAAATGTGGGACTTTCCCACATGCTAAACACATTTCTAGTGTGTCCCTACAATAGGGTGTTTTTCTTTGTTTTTTTCAGGTCCTGAGCTAATTTTTTCATTAGTGTGTGAAACCTGAAAAAATATTAATGCAGGATCACTTACCACCAACTATTTAGGAGACGCTAAGTGCTCCTACAATATGTCAACCTTATCTATTTAACACATGCTAATACGAACACACTAGCTGGATAACACTTTCATTCCCATTCCCCGCCCATGACATGTCACCTCTCAAAAAAATATAAAAAAAATAGTGTGATTAGCATACATTGACAGGCAAATTACTTTGCCTGTCAATGTACTATTTATTTTGTATTTTCCAGTAGTCTTTTTTCCATGTTAAACACACATTAGTACTTCATCTGGTTCCACCAGGAACAACAGTGTCATTTGAAGTGGGTTTCCCTGAGTGTTAGGCCTGGCATTCTAACCATTTGGCTTTTTGTTTTGAAATTGATTTGATTTGTATTATGGATATTGTTATTTTTAGTAAATTGTTTTTCTATATCATGTGACAATGTAAAATTTGATGAAGTACATAAAGAAATAGTAGACCAATGCTTGTTATAAATAAACATTATTACAAGTATATGGCGGGCTTTAAGCCCTCTTGTTGGTTTCTTATCTAGATTTTATAGACTGGCATGATCTCCACAGCCAAAAAGGAATGAGGTAGCTGTTGATCATAAACATACCTTGATTACTTTGTTTGGGGGAGCATGAGTAGGGTCCTCAGAGTGGTGGTAGTGGGAGGGAGACTTCTCCATTCCCCTCTTTTCCCTCCGCTCAAAATGGCAACTACAGTAAAGTCTTAATTATCTGATCTTTCCTAATCTGACCATCCAGCATATCCAACAGACCCCTCCCCTAGTGATATCATCTCTGCAAAGAAGCCATGCTTTGCAGCTGATACTCCTTCATGCACTCCCTCATCTGAGTTAAGAAGCACGTGGATTCTCTTTCTGTTTATGATTTGAACCAATGCTTTTAAGCATGATTTCTTGGATCTGAGACCCACTATTCGTGCAAGGGAACTGTTTTTTTGATTTGAGACCATGCTTTTATTATTATTATTATTATTATTATTATTATTATTAAGACCATAGTTGTATGCAATCAAACCATAATTTTTGGATCTGGGACCCCTCTTTTCCAGTGAGGGAACCGTTGAAGAAGTTTTGAGCTGAGACCTTGCTTTCACAGCATGGTATCAAATTTTGGACAGTTGAAAGAGGAAAAAAGTTGTTTTGTCTGTAGAGCAGAAACTTTTGCAGAAAGGAAATGCTAAAGAAAGTGAAAATTAAAGATGTTTTGAGCTGAGATCTTGCTTTCCTGCCAGGCAGCAATTCATTATTACCTTACCTGGCACACTCTCTCTCTCCTTCTTGGCACATTTCTGATGCCTTCCTCCACCCCTCACCCCCCCCCCCCCCCCCCCCAGGCTCAGCTTTTCTCACTCTTCCTCCTCTTTCCTACACCACTCCCCACCTATGGCTTCTCTCTTTCAAATCTTCTTTCCTGCCAGTATAACAGCAAATATAAATACAGTGATGAGCAGTGTGGCTCCCGCATGCTCCTGTGTTATTGAAGGTCTTGCCATTCTGCTCCATATGGCAACAGGAAGTGCATGTCAGAGGAGCAGGATGGTCTCAGGGTCTTCAGCATTATGGGAGCACACATGCTCCATGGTGCTTGCTACTCTTTTTAAATTTGCTGTTGCTATGCCAGCGGGAAAGAATGTTTGAAAGGGAAAAATGCTAGACCATTGGGCAAGGAGTGGAGGCGGACACAGAAAATAGAACACTAGCAAGAGTTAGATTAATGAATGAATGAATTAAATTATGTATTTGTTTGTTTTTCTATACATTATTGCATCCCACTGTTATCCAAAACAAGTTTTGGTTCAAAGTGGCTTACAAATTATATTCTGGTTGACAGGTACAAACTTTGTGTTACGTTTCACATTTTGTATTGATACTTATGGCATTGGTTTACAATTTTCTGTTTACATTGGTTGTGGGTTTTAGTGATGCTTTACAATTTCTGTTTTCAGTTTGGTTTGTGCTTTGTATTTGGGATGGATGACGATGGCTAGGTTATTTATAGTAGAAGTTTTTTAAGAGGTATGTTTTTAGTTATTTTCTAAAGTTGAGATAGCTCATGATACTTCTTGTGATCTTTGGTATTGAGTTCCACCATTTGGAAGCTAGGTAGTTGAAGCTGGCCGTGTATATACAGTAGATTTGTAAGTTATATTTCTACAGTTGGGTAGGTGAAGAAGTAGGTAGCTTTTGGTTTCCGGGCTTGTGTTTCTTGGGGATAGTTCAGTCATGTCTATCATATATTCTGGTGCCTGACCAAATAATATTTTATGCATAATGGTGCTCGCTTTGAATATCAGGCTTGCTTTGATTGATAGCCAGTGTAGTGTTTCAAGCAGGGGGGTAGATCTTTTGTATTTTGTCTTCTTGAAAATTAGTCTTGCTGCTGTGTTTTGGACTGTTTGCAGTGATTTCAGTTTGCTCTCCTTACAACCCACGTATGCTGCATTTCAGTAATCTAGTTGTGATACTGTCATCGATTGTACTATTATCCAGAATGATTGTCTTGGGAACTAGTCTCTGATCCTTCGCATTTTCCATAGTGTTCTGAAGCATTTAGTTGTTACTGCTGATATTTGACTATCTAGTGTCAGAGGAGCAGTGTTTGGCAAGAGTAATCCCCTGTATTTTTAACTGTTTTTTTTTTTTTTTCAATTTGGTATGTTTGGTGATTGATTGCAAAGTTTTGGTGGTCTATGTAGTTTTGTGGACTTGCAGTGGCTGCTCTGATGACTTGGCTCCAGTCCACAAGCAAGCACTGGCGTCCTGTGCGGCAGCCAAGGGGGGATCTCCCTTGTTGTGGAGGTGTCATCCTTCCTTTCCCTGCTCCTAAGCATCACCAGGACATGCACCCAGTTGACCGCTCCTCTCTGCTGACTGACCCTCAGTGCGACCAGGGACTTCCAGGCCTCTCAGGTGAGGCCAGTCTCAGCACCGCTCCCATACCTGGGCTGATTTTGGGGTCGCTGGTCCACTGCGCTGGATTTGCGGTGGTTTCTGACTCTCCCTCATGTTCCAAATCGGCCCGGGGTCCTGGAGCTCCTTGGCTTCATGCCAACTTTCTGGTGGTCTCCCTTGTGTTCCGAACTGACCCTGGGGTCATGGAGCTCTTTGGCTCCATGCCAGCTAGCTGGTGGCCTTCTTACCCATTGGCTCTTTTCTTTCCATTGTCAGTCTGGAGTATTTGAGAGGGCATTGCTTCCCCTCAGTCCCCCATACTATCCCTATACAGTTGATCTCCTCTTTAGCAAATTTTAGTGACTCCCTCAAAGCTAGTGAAGAGAGCATCTAGATCTTCACCAAGACTGGCAGAGACAGAGTAACTAATTGTCTTACCTATAGACAGTCTAGAGCATTTCAGAAGTTGGTTTAATACTGTGTTGGTTCAGTTGATATTATGAAATTGTATGGAAGAGGTACTGTCCTCTAATAGGACTCAAACAAGCCACTATATTTTGATTCACTGTGTATTTTTTCATACTTCAAGAACTCTAGTTAGAGAAAAATGCTGGAATACAGTGAGGTTATAATGCCCCTATGATCAGAGCTAATAGCTTGCAAATTTAGCCATGCTATTAGATTTGCTCATAAGGCTAAAATGCAGGAGGATTGTGACTGAATGTGCTCAAGCACAATCCTACAGCATTGTCAAAAGCCAGACCTGTCAAATGCAGGATATGGAGGTCCATGGGACCCCTGGACCTCTGCCATCCCTTTGGTGCTGGTGGCCTAGTGCCACCCCAAGTCCTCCCCATAGTGAAACAGGATTTCCAATCCACCCTAACCCCCATCACACCCAAAAAAAGCCTTGGAGGCACAATACCCCCCATACCTCTGCAATGGAGGAGGGAGTAGTACATTGTCTCCTCTTCCAGCACCACCTTCAAAATGGTAGCACTCTGCCCTGCTCAGTGCAACCTGGGATGTGTTGGGAGGAGCTTCCCTATATGGTATGGAAACTCTGCCTAGCACAACCCAGGATGCAGTAAGCAGAGCACCACCATTTTGAAGGCAGTGCTGGAAGAGGAGGGAGTGTGCTACGCCTTCCTCCATTGCAGAGGTATGGGGTGAAAGGGGGCCGCTAGACCACCAGGTGGGGGGTTTGTGTTTGTGGCCCACTGGGGCCACCAGGGATTTTTTTGGGAGGTATGAAAGGGGTTAGCATTGAAGATAAATATTAATGTCCCTATTTATCATTCATTCAGAGCCAGTCAGTGCATTGTTACATACACTCGTTGGTTCTGATCCTGGGGCGCAAGCAAACATGGGTGCTAATTTGGTGCTAGTGGCCTCTAGCACCCTTGTTTGCTTTTCAACATCTGGGTATCTGGATGCTTTTATCTGCCACATCTTTGCCAGACCTTGAGTTTAATTATGATGTGACTTGACTCTGCAAACATGGCAAGGAGCCCTTTTCCCAGGGTAATGTTCAATCTTTATCCACTAACCGTTCAAACATTTCAAGTGTTCATAAAGAAAACACAGCAGTGTAATGGCACAAAGATATCCATCTCTATTTCAGGGGATCTTGTGGAAACAGAGACAATGACAGCAAATAAAGACCATATGATCTATCCAGTCTGCACATCTATACCAGCTACCAATAGTTACTTACTTCTCTGTGCTTGCTCCATGCTTTTTTGAACTCAGATACAGTTCTTGTCTCCACTACCTCCATTGGGAGTCTGTTCCATACATCCACTACCCTTTCCACAAAAAAGGTATTCCCTTAGATTATGCCTGAGAGCCCGATGCACAAAGCTTACTGTGCTGTTAACTTTTGCTTTAGATTGGTTCAAGATCTGCATGACCGTACACAAAATCATTGACGCAGATGCCCCGCTCTACATGTTAAACGTAATGGACTTACTGCCCAGAAACGTCAAAAGATCAGCCCAAAAATTCCTCCATTTGAACTTCTCCAACTGTAAAGGAATTAAATACAAACAGGCATATGATACTACCTTTGCGTATAAAAGCACACAGATATGGAACGCACTACTCATGGCCCTGAAAACCATGGACAATTTAACCAGCTTTCGCAAATCTTTGAAGACACATCTCTTCAACAAAGCCTACAAAAGACATCCATAATGAAACAAATCATTCCTTAAACCACTCAAGTGCTTCAAATAACACCTCTCACACGACCTTACCTAACACCTTTCCATCTAAATCCTCATCTACCTTCAGCTTATTATCGACTGTATTTAAGATCATGTAATGACTATATCATAATAACACTCTGTAAGCCACATTGAGCCTGCAAAAAGGTGGGAAAATGTGGGGTACAAATGCAATAAATAAATAAATAATAATAATAATAAAGCAAACATTATTTAGCAAGTAATACACTAACGGGTTTTCTGTGGCTCTAATATGTGCCAT
The DNA here is from genome assembly GCF_901765095.1 of Microcaecilia unicolor. Classification (NCBI taxonomy): domain Eukaryota; kingdom Metazoa; phylum Chordata; class Amphibia; order Gymnophiona; family Siphonopidae; genus Microcaecilia; species Microcaecilia unicolor. The sequence continues at coordinate 526,711,010 of NC_044032.1, forward strand.
TTGCAGTCACCAAAAACCTGCAAGTAATTTGATGTTTGTTGTTTGCAGAGAACCTCTGCCCTGACGAAGTCGTGCAACCTGGCCAAGTCGGTTGAGGTTCCTGAGGTCTTCACGCTGCTGCCAGTTAAGTGAAGTAGTAATAGAGAGTAATGATATAATTAAGTAATGAAGCATGAAACTGCTGAGTAAGAGATGTTCACAAAAAAAGTAAAAAAAGAATAATAGTACACACACACACACACACACAAAAAAAAACATACACTAAAGAATCAATGACGATGTGCACCTGACTGCCTAGAAAACTGTGAGTTAAGCAGTCTGGATGCAGGAATTCTGAAGATCCTTCACAATAGGTCAAAACTGCACTAAACTTCATTTGCGCCTGGGATGAGTTTTGAAGATATTGACTTCTGTTAATCCCCACAGTGTTTTAAGTATTGATGTCCAGATCTATGTGATTTAACAATCAATTATTGGCACTAATTGGCAATACAGTGCAATCCACTTAAGTACAAGGGTCTGGGACCAAAGAAATACATGCAGTTAACCGGAGCATGCACTTAACCATTGTGACCCAAAGAAGCTTGACATCTGATAAACATATGTACAGTACTGGTTATTATACGTGCAGTATACAGTCTCCGTTAACTGACGTTAGGCTTACTTAAAGTAATCAGTCATAGCCCTCTGTACACTCTTGTGTCTGTGAGTTCCATAGGCTATGTCTGCCAGACGGTAAAAACTGTCATAGCACTGACATCCAGTGGCCTCCAGATAGGCCTGCACAGTGTTGAGACTCTCCAGCGCTCTTGCAAAATTGACAGGAGGAGGTTATTGAATTTCGTCAGCATGTGCCTTGCTGCTCATTTCTTCATCTGTTTCATCATCAGTCATTGTTGCCTGCATGTAGGCGCATACCTCGACATCAGTGCTGTCATCAGCTGTTTGTAGATCATAATCAACAGCTACTTAGTGATGAAACTCCTCTTCAGTAGCACCAGCTGGGATGTCAATAGCCTGTTCATCTGACACGTTTGCAACAGCTGCATCTGTTTCATCCCTCTCCACATCCTTAACAAAGCTTGCCCGCTTGTAGCAGTTCACAATGGTTGCCTCTGTAACATGATTCCAGGCTTCTTTCTGCATATGTAGGGAATCCAACAGTGATAGATTATGAGCCAGTTGAACAACACATTTATCCTTGCCAGTCTGGTCATCCATAATGCTCATCAGATGACGTAGCACAAGAGCCTGATAATGTTGTTTGAAATTGGCTATTATGCCCTGATCCATAGGTTGGATCAGAGAGGTAGTGTTTGGTGGCAGGAAGACCACTTTGACGTTAGACAGCCTGACATCATCACTGTGTGCAGCACAATTATCACAAAGCAACAAAATCTGACACGTTTGTGCCCGCATTCTAGTGTCTAACTTCTTTAGCTACTGATTCCAAATTTCCCCAGTCATCCAAGAATTTGCATTAGCCTCATATGACACAGGAAGTCACTTAACTTTCTTGAAGCAATGGGGCTGTTTGCTCTTTCCAATGATGAGTGGTTCCAACTTCTCACTCCCATCCATATTGCAGCAAAGGAGGATCATCATTCGATCCTTCGAAGTTTTACTTCCTGTAGTTTCGGCTTGTTTGAATGCAAGTGTTCCATCAGGAATCGCTCGCCAGTAGAGACCATTTTCGTCAGCACTGAAAATGTCACGAGGTGCAAACTCGTTCAAGATGGTAGGAAGAACTGAAACAACCCAATTTTCAGGACCAAATTCATCAGCGTCTTGTTTCTCACCATGCTGTTTCTTGAATTTTACAATGTTCCTCTCCTTCCATCTTTCCAACCATCAAACAGTGGCTTTGAATTCATTTAGTCCAAGACTTTCAGCTAGCTGATTAGCTTTCTGCATAAGCAATTGTCACGCACCAATCGGCTTCCATATTCTGTGCACGCGTTTAATGCGGAGTCTTTCCTGCAGAGGAGCGGTCTTAAACCATGCATATAAGCGAATCTTGCACTTATCAGTGGTGCGCTAAACCGAAGTTTGTCCCCATAGAAATTGATGGCGCCAAAAACGGGACTGAAGTACGGCATGCAGTTAAACTGAGCATGTGTTTATCCGACGTGTACTTAAATGGAGTGGACTGTAATTGGAATTTCCATGTACATCTTTATAGTCTATAAAGATGTGCGAGTAACATTTTCCACGTGGATCTGAAAAGGGGGTGTGGTCATGGGAGGGGCATGGGTAGCTCAGGATGTTTCTAAGATTTGTGCAGTGTTATAGAATTCTGGTGATCCACGCCTAATTTAGACACAGGAATTCACATCAGGGTTCAGTTGGTGTAAATCCTTGCTTCTAAAATTGGGTGTGTATCCCAGCACTGAGCTTGATTCTATAAATGACACCCAACTTGGAGTACTTTTTATAGACTCGCGCCTTCAACCTATTTTTTTGGTGCCCACGTTTGGGCACAGTTGACAAAATTGAGTCTGATAGATAGATAGATAGATAGATAGATAGATAGATAGATAGATAGATAGATAATCTGTAGCACACAAACAAAACAGAATTGCATGAAACTGAGTACCTTTATACACCATCTGTAAGAAAGACAAATATACCTATACAGATTAGAGTTACTTGTTACATTTTTAAATGTATTTTGTTAAACTAGTCTTAAAATATAAACTATCTAATGTGATCTGATTCTCTTTATTAGTCTCTTAAAATATTCTCACAATTCTTACTTTAATCACAAAGCAAATTTCTGTATATTTAATGAACAACATAATGAGAAAATTTGTAAGAAATGCAAATTATTTTCATGTTTGCTCCTATCCTGTTTGAAGATAAAATCAGAAATAATTACCACTTGTGCTAACCATTGACTGAATTATAAAATTTATTAAAAACAACAGTATGGTGATTTTAAACAATTCATTTACATATATTCAGCTATAAGAATCTACAGCATTTACCATCTGCTCCATCCAACTACACTGTTTTTTTTAATGCAATAAGCAAGGAATATCAAAGGAAAATATGAAACATATTAGTTTATTTTTCAAAAAAACATGAATACATAATCCTGTCTGATTTTTTCAGAGTATTAGCTAGAATCTGCAATGCAAACTATTCTATCGTAATAAAGTGGTCTTGTTACACTTCCCTCTTTTCTTTTTGGGTGGTAAAGGTCACTCTAGGTCTTTAGACCAGTTGCATGGTATTGTGGAGCAAGGGCAAAACTCCAGGCTCCTGATCCCTTGGATTGAGTTGGGCAGTAGGAGTGCAAACTCTCAAGATTTTGTCTTTGTGGGGGTTATCTGCTTCCTGTGCTGTACCAGTGATTTCTTACCCCAGGAATCCCACAAGAACACAATTTACAGAAGTAAAAAGCATGGGATAAATTTAAAACAAAATCTTCTGGCAAGACTCTATAGGGTAGTCTTGATCTCTCTCTTTATTTTCATTGACTGAAATACTAGCCAGATCTTTATAATCTGCATCAAAAAGACCTTCCACATTTGTAAATCATCCTTAATATGCCTCAATCTGTTTGCAATGTATATCCCTTGTAAGCAATGCAAAGTGCCTCATTAAAAACTCTCCCCATAGAGATTAACCTACATGCAAAATTAAAGTCTCAAAAAGGCTGCACCTCTCAAAAGAGCCCTTTTACCAAAATGCAGTAAGTTTTGCAGTCAACCCATATGTACCACAAAATGTAACAGATGGTAACTGCAGAGCCTTAGGCAACTGTACTATCTGCCCCTGCATGTAACTGTTGCAGGGCCAGCTGCAAAGGTTCTATCATAGCAGTGCTCTCCCCCCTTCTACAACCCTCCCTCTGATCCCTCAGTCATACAGACAAACCTCCAAGAGCACCTGATCCCTTCCCCCACACTGCCCGATTCATTATTGTAGGCTGCCAGAACTCCTTGATAGAATCACTGAGTCCCCCCGCATCTTCCACTTGAATTACCATGTCCCCCCAATGCTCCCTGATACGATCACCAGTTCTCCCCATATTCCCTGATTAACTCACCATCAGGCTTATTTTTGAAAGTGATCATCAGTGATCTTCCAACATAAATCGGGAGATGGCCGGCGATCTCTCAAAAGCGGCAAAATCGGTATAATCGAAAGCTGCTTTTTTGACACCATCACCGCTTTCCCATCGCCAAGCCGGCGAAAGTTCAAGGGGGTGTGTCGGCAGCGTAGCTAAGGCGGGACATGGGTAGGCATGGGCGTGGCTACCAGATGGCCGGCTTTCGCGGATAATGGAAAAAAAAGCGGTGTTAATCAGTATTTTGCCGGGTTTACTTGGTCCTTTTATTTTCACGACCAAGCCTCAAAAAGATGACCACCGGAGGGAATGGGGGATGACCTCCCCATGCTCCCCCAGGGTTCACCAACCCCTTCCCACACTAACAAAATAAAAATAAAAACCTTTTTTTGACAGCCTGTATGCCAGCCTCAAATGTCATACCCAGCTCCCTGACAGCAGTATGCAAGTCCCTGGAGCAGTTTTTAATGGGTGCAGTGCACTTCAGGCAGGCAGACCCAGGTCCATCCCCCCCCCCCCTACCTGTTACACTTGTGGTGCTAAGTGTTGAGCCCTCCAACCCCCCTCCCCAAAAGCCACTGTACCCACATGTAGGTGCCCCCCTTCACCCATAAGGGCTATGGTAATGGTGTAGAGTTGCGGGGAGTGGGTTTGGGGGGGGATTTGGGGGGCTCAGTACACAAGGTAAGGGAGCTATGCACCTGGGAGCTATTTGTGTATTTTTTATTTTTATTTTTAGAAGTGCACCCTAGGGTGCCCGGTTGGCGTCCTGGCATGTGAGGGGGACCAGTACACTACAAATGCTGGCTCCTCCCATGACCAAATGCCTTGGATTTCACTGGGTTTGAGATGGCCGGCATTTTTTTCCATTATCGCTGAAAAACAAAACCGGCCATCTCAAACCCAGCGAACTCTGGCATTTGGCGAGGCCAAACCGTATTATCGAAAGAAAAGATGGCCAGCCATCTTTTTCGATAATATGGTTCCGGACAGCTGTTGCATCACCGCCAAAATAGATCACCGGCGCCGTTCGATTATGCCCCTCCATGTCTCTCTACACCCCTTGATAGGATAGCCAAGCGCCTTCCCACAACAAGCCAATCCACTAGAACACACAAACTCCAGACTTTTCCTGTACAACCCTGATTACTGCAAGTAAAATCTGCTTCTCCAAAACCAAGCCTCCCCCATATCCCTGCCCTCCCCTCCAAAATTTACCTGGGAGTAGTAATTGGTAGCAGTAAGGTCCTTTGCAGCAGTGATCCCCTTTGCTAACACTTGGGACCCCACTGCCACCAATGCTGACTTCTGGGTAAGTTGCAGGGGAAGATTGGGGGTTGAGAAGGCTTCAGCTTGGGGGTAGAACTGGAATTGTACAGAACAGGGTAGGCTATGTTGGTCAGGGGTGTTGGGTTGTTTTGGGGACGGACTTAGGGTCCCTTTTACAAAGACACGCTATGGTTTTTAGTACACTCTAAAAATAAGCATACACTAAACTTTAGAGATGCCCATATATTCATATGGGTATCTCTAGCATTTACCATGCGCTAATTATTAGCATGTACTAAAATTGCTAGTGCACCTTTGGACTTGGTGATCCTATCAGAGGGTACAAGTGGACATGGTGATTCACTTGGACAAATACATCTTTTTACATCTTTAGCCAGATACGGCCTCCAAAACTGAACACAATATTCCAAGTGGGGCCTCACAAATGACTTGTAGAGGGGCATCAACACCTCCTTTCTTCTGCTGGCTATACCTCTCTCTATGCAACCTAGCTGGAATATTTTAATTGTATGTTTTTGAAAATATTGAATAAGGAAATAGCATTTTAATAGTATATATGGTTGTCATATTATAGGAAATACATATTGGGGACATCCAGAAAATATGACTAGGTTATGGCCCTTGAGTACTGAGGTTGGACACTCCTGATCTATGTAATGGTGAATTTGCCCCATCCACCAATGAAATCTGAGGTAGAATCCAATTCCTCAGTTCTCTCCAATGTGCAGCCATAATTTCTGCTAACCAAATATCAACAAATATCCTAGAATCCCCAACTGTTTGCTTTATCCTTAGCCAAACCTTTCCTGAACTGCTCATGATAGTTCAGTCACATCCTTCCACTTAAAGTCTGATATGCCTTCGCTATCATATCAGAACACAGTAAACTAGGATATAATTCTGGCTTTTCTGTTCCCAAGATATTAGACAATACATAAAATGCCAAAATCCATTTATACATATAGTTTAGTTACCCTAGGCTTCTTCCTATTTTCTTCATCCTTAACTTTGTCCACTTTTCTCTTTTTACAAGCATCCTGTTCCCTTTCTAACAATTAAAATATATCCACATACTTCCTACTAAGTCTCTTGCTGAACAATTTTTGCAAAGCCTGGTTATCCAAAGGCATAATAATACAAAGACACTCATTTTCAAAACAGAATAATATCTCAAAAGTAGCACAACGTGACAGATGGACAATTTTCTTGCCAAAACTTCAAAATTATGATTTTTAAAAAGGCAGAATGGAATGTTTTTCACGGAGTTTATCCAAAAAGCAAGGGGGCGTGTTGGAGGCATATTTTGGGCAGGTATTGGGTGGGCTTAAAATCTGGATCTTTTTCAGCGATAATGGAACTGGAAAAAAGGTCTAAAGCAAAAAAAGTACATTTTTATCTAGCTTGTTCCAGTCACAACTAAGTCAGAAAAAGGTGCCATAAATGACCAGCTGACCACTGGAAGGTTTAAGGTATGACCCCTCTTAATCCTCCAGTGGTGAATGACCCCCCCCCCCTCTCTCTCTCCAAAGATGTCACAGTGACAGTAGATACCAGGCTCTATGGCATTTCCAGATATTATGGCCATTCTAAGAGTGGAGGAGTGGCCTAGTGGTTAGGGTGGTGGACTTTGGTCCTGTGGAACTGAGGAACTGAGTTTAATTCCCACTTCAGGCACAGGCAGCTCCTTGTGACTCTGGGCAAGTCACTTAACCCTTCATTGCCCCATATAAGCCACATTGAGCCTGCCATAAGTGGGAAAGCACGGGGTACAAATGTAACAAAAAAAAAAAAAAAAACAGCAAGCAAGTGGATTAAGTATCCTAATGGTCAGTGCAGTAGATAGTGAACAACATGTCCCAGGTTCAATTCCCACTTTAGCTCTTTCATTTCAGTACAAATATGTGAGCCTTCCTGGAACATTGAAATACCTCCTCTATCTAAATATATAAGTGACCTGCAAGCTTGAGGGTTATTGTAGTGGTGGACCTTTAGGAACAGTAAGTTTTATCTGTTCCTGGAGGGCTCACCATACAATAGGTAGAGTATAGGTGGGATATGTCCACTGCACTAACCACTAGGCCATATCTCTGCACTACTGGGATATCTGTGTGGCCATTTTATTAGGAATGCTGCCAGAAAGATGTCCCTATGGCTAGTTTTTCTATGTTTTTTCCTGGGACTTTATTTTATTTTTTTTTTTTACAAAAGTGGTATTTATAGATGGATGTGTTGAGCATGAAAATGCCTAGCTTAAAGCCATTATGTAACCATACCTAGTTTAATCTTGTTTGTAATTCAGGGGATTGTCCCTCTATTTTTCAAATGATTATGAGTAGCATTGATCTACATTTTGGTATTTGCAGCATATGAGTCTCAGTTGTATTCTAAAATCAAACCAGAAATTTAGACATTACTCTGGTTCAATTATTGCTGTGAGCTATATGTTTCTTGCAACTCCTTGTGACCCTGGGCAAGTCACATAACCCTCCATTGCTCCAGGTACAAAAAACAGCTTCAAGTGTGAGTCCACTAGGGACAAAGAAAGTACTTGCATATACTCCCAGATTCTATATAGCATGCTTAAAGATCCACGCTGAAATTGTCATAAATTTTATAACAATGTGTGCAACCCAATTGGCTTTATAAGCTAATGAGCACTGAAAACAGCATTTAACAAGCAATAATGAGCACTAATTGGCACTGATTAGAATTTTGGTACACAACTCGCTAAGCGTAATAATGTGTGCCGAACTTCTAACATGTGCAGGTAAAAGGGGCATTGTTGTGGATGGGGAAATGGGCGTTTTGTGGGCATTTCAAAATTTACAAGCCTAATTATAGAATATGGCCTAGTGCAACTAAATATATGTACTGGGATTGATGCCAAGTTTTTGTTGGTGTAAATGGATGCATGTAGATTTAGGCACTGAAATATCAACTAAGTGTATTCTGTAATAGGCGCCTAAATCTAATTACCGATTATAGAATACACTTAGTCGGCACTGATTTCAGCGCCAATGTTTTAGGCGCCATATATAGAATCTCCCCCATAATGTTATATGTGCTGCATGTCTAGAAGCACTATAGAAATGATAAGTAGTAGTAGTAGCAGTAGTAGTAGTCATTGAGACATTTTCAGCAAAACATCTCAATTTGGGTTTAGATGTCATATCGAAAATGCCCCTCTAAGCTTATGTACCTGTGAAGGTGCATCCCTGACCAACCACTCCCTCCTCCTCCTTCACCCTCTGCCTGAAACACCCTACCTCCAACCTCCCCCAGTTCTTCTGATTCAGAACCCAAGGTTGATGAAGACTCAAATGAATCAAACAAATTAGATGACTCCCAAACTCTGGTGCCACCCGCTTGTGTCCACGCCTATATATTTCAACATTATTATCTTTATTAAAAATGTATATACCACTTTATAAGCAACACTGCCAATTAAAATCAGTTTATATAAACTCACATCCATAAAAAATATAACACAATACACTCAGATACAAATTATACAGTATCAAAAATTATTATAGACCCCATAATTAAGTAGCTATCGGTACTCCAAACTATTGCACTGTGAACAGCCAGCTTTTCAGGAGTATTTTAAATTTCTTAACATCAATCTTTTACTTTGTTTCTTTAGTCACTCTGTTCCACCATACTGGGTCCATGATAGAAAATATTCTTGATCTAAGCCTCTCCTTTTTTACCTCATGAACAGGGGGAATTTCCAATATGAACTCATTACTTGATTTACCTCATTAACAGGGGAGATTTCCAATAAGGATTCTTGACTTGATTGGATCCATTTTTGGGCAGACCGAACAGTAAAGCATTATAATTATAAAGAAAAGATAGTACAACAGATACCACTGCTGTTGTCATAGCCTGAGGAGACAAATAATACTTTAATCTACTACTTATCCTTGGGATCAGTAGGATGAAATTTTGCTACTTTCTGGGATTCTGCAAGGTATTTATGACATGGATTAGGCACTGTTGGAAGCAGGATACTGGAATAGATCGGTCTGATCCAGTATGGCTATTCTTACATTCTTAATCCTCACACTCATTTAAGCGTCTCATTAAATAAATCATAACCATGAGTGAAAATGAAAGGAAAAGGTGATCATAACTACCAGATCTCTCTCACACTCTGTTATTCTGAGATGATCACAATACCATTCACCCTAAGATTTAAGGGGGTAGATGATTTTCCCTTTCTACTGATTCTCAATGTAACTCTGGCTCTCGAGATAAAGTTGGTCGGGGCCTTACCTCGAGGCCCCATCAATCATGAGAGGTGTTGGGTCCATATGGCACAGGTTGCGGTTGGAGTAGTCTCTGTTAGGCCAGAGAGGCATTCACTTATGCATCAGTATCTGTAATTGCAAATAAGCCATGACAACGGGTTATGAAATAAATGTTAACTTTATTGAGCAAGTCTACGGCACATGAAAAGGGTTTAGCTGGCTTTAATCATAGGCATCATGGAATAAGGACATTTTTAAATCAGTTTTAAATTTGGATAAGGAAGATTAGAGATGAAAAAATACTGGTAATTTATTCCAAAGTTCAGGGCTTTGGACTGAAAAAATAGACTAGTGTGTGGTGTCGTAGCAGATTTCCCAAAATGGTGAGACTAGAAGTTGGTTTTGCTAGACTGATCGAAGAACACGTAGGGCACAGTAGGGAGTAAGAAGATGGAATAAGTAAGCAGGCTCACTTAAAGAGAGAGTCTTGTAGACCAGAAATAATAACTTAAAGGTTATACGATGATTTAGTGGAAGCCAATGAGAAGCTTTTAGGAGCGGGGTGATGTGATCACATTTTCTATGGCCAATAATGTACTGGCTACTGTTGGAAACAAGATACTGAGCTAGGTAGACCCTAGTATCGTGATTCTAATGTTTCATCCACACACCGATAAATGAAATAAAAGTACTTTAATTTGATCTGATTTATTATCTATCTAATATGATCTGCAGATAAACCTGCTTACTGGAGTTCTAAGTTACATTTAAAACCAAAACACACTTCCACATGCTATATTGTGTAGCTAATCAAAAAGCCAGAAAACTGTTCAGGTTTTTTTTTTTTGTTTTTTTTGGTGTTGCATAAGTACATTAACATAGAAAGAACTGTACAATGACAGACTAAGGAAGAAATGTCTATCAATCTTAGCACCTCAGTGAGTTTAAAATCATAATGTGTAGACATGTCTTCATCGTTGCATCAACATTTTCTTTCCAAGTGATTGATGTTTCAAGAGCAACAGGACTCACTTAGCTTCTGCTATTAAAAATGGTGGACTAGAACCGTTCAGATATAGAAGTGTTAATGTTTTCTTTCTACTGGAACATCCAGAAAGATAAAAGACAAGTTTCTGAATGCCAAGTGCATAATGCAGGAACAATTGCCATTGATTTTAGAAGATGTTGTAATTGGGTATATCTAATTTGACTGACATATACTGTACAAGTTAGCATTTTAGAGATTTTTTTTCCAAAACTGAGCAAAGCAAATAGTTGAATAATTGGTCAAGCTGCAGTCTTATCTTAGCTGTAACTTTTCTTGTCTTTATTTGCTGTGTACATTTACTAATTTCGAACAGCTGTGTATATTAATACAATTGAATACTTACATAAAAAGTAAGGTGCAAGAGACCTAAGGAATGCATAACTCTGGAAATTGCACAAACATCTGGTTTGTTCAGAAATAAAATCAGATCCATGAGAGTTTTGTGAGCTACTGTGCATAAAATTGAGTAATAGACTTAAAATATATTTTTATGAACCTAAGATGACCTTTTACTAACACATACTAAGCATGGTAACTTATTTTTATGTATGATAACTGTACGGGAAAATGCTTAAGATGCCCCTCAATAGATTCTACACAGGCTTTGTACTTACCATACTGTGTGGTAATTATACAAACTATTGTAAGTAAAACACTTTAATGCACTTTAGCTAATGGACCCCTAAGTCAAATTTTATTATTTTCACCACCAAGCTTCTGCATGGAATCAATATCATTTGATAAAGAGTTAAATGTGCTTCCAAATATTATGTCCATATGATTTGTTGAAAGAAAAAACAAGGAGAGGATGTTTGCTCATTTAGGGGTTGTTTTACTAAGGTGTGCTAATGTTTTTAGCTCATGTGGCATGGTGTCTCAGCATTCAACACCAGCTGATTTTTAGCATCAGCCAAAAATTCTAGCGTACCTTAGTAAAGCATTCCCATAATGCAGTGAGAAAAACACAATGAGAGGTAAATGAAAGAAGAAGAAAATAATAAAAACAGTTCAATAGTAGTAACCCAGGAAAAGGATCTAGGTGTATCATCATTGATAATATGTTGAAAAACCATCTGATCAGTGTATAGCGGTGGCTAAGAGAGCAAATAGAATATTAGGAATTATTAGGAAAGGAATGGAAAACAAAAAATGAGAATGTTGTAATGCCTTTGTATTGCTCCATGGTGTGATTGAACCTTGAATACTTTGTTCAAGTCTGGTCACAATATCTCAAAAAAGATATAGCAGAATTTTAAAAGGCACAGAGGAGGGCAACAAAAATGATAAAGGGAATGGGATGGCTTATCTATGAGGAAAGATTAAAGTGGCTAGGGTTCTCCAGCTTGGAGAAGAGACAGCTGAGGGGAGATATAATAGAGGTCTATAAAATACTAAAGGGGTCTTTTACTAAAGGTTAGCTTGAGGTATCTGCAAAAGGGCCCATATGACTAAAAAAAAATCAATGACCCATTATTAATATGGGAAAATCCACTGCTTATTTCTAGAATAAGCAGCATAAAATCTGTTCTGATGTTCTAGGATCTTGCCAGGTACTTGTGGATTGAGCACTGTTGAAAATGGGATACTGGGCTTGATGGACCTTTGATCTGTCCCAGTTTGGCAACCCTTATGTTCTTATGTACAATTATTATAACATTAGATTAACAATCTTTATCAAAATATATTTCAGTATATGACTGCATCAGGGTATCAGACAAATATTGAGGGAAATTCTATAAAGGGTTGCCTACCTTTAGTTGCCTATTCTGTAATGAAAAGGATGTGTGCACTTTTCTTTATAGTATACCAGCATAACATACAAAACATGTGCCTAGAATTAAGGCATGATCACTTACACTAGCCACAAACTAGTATAAATCACAAAAGAATGCACATAGATTATAGCATTTTATAATCTCAGATTGTAACTTTGTTTCCCATCTATGCTCCACCCAGACTCTGCCAATGTAATTGCCTACCCTTAAACTATGGGTCATCATATTGTGAAGAGTACGGGGGCATGGAGTGGGAAACAGCTAAGGTAGGAGGGAGAAGGTCTCCTTTAGAGTGTCCTAAACCCACATGGGAGGGCAGAGCCCGTGGATTCTGGTCCCCAAGGATCAAGCAAGCCAGGAAAAGCAGCTGATCACCTTCCTCAGAGAGAACAGTGAGACCCAAGGACTACAATTCCCAGCAGCCCTTGAGGAAGATACAGGGTAGAGCCAGGAAGAGCAATCCACCCTACCCATCCCAGAATACTAAGAGGAGGGAGGAGGATCTGAGAAGGTTTAATCAGGTGGATGAGGGGCAGCTAGAGGAGAGGATGGTAGAAGAACCCATGGATTGGCAGCCGGTAGAGAGTGGGGGTAGAGAGAGAAAAGAGAGCATGGAAGAGGAGCCTATGGACATCTCTGCTTTGACTCAAGTTAAAGGCAGAGAGCTAAGAGGGCTGATGGCAGCTTGGTTCTCTGACCTAATGAAGGGAGGGGAAAGGTTGCTACGTCAGAGGTGAATTAATGAATGAAGGTTTCAACCTGGGTCAAGTGGGAGGTTGTCAGGAGTTAGTGCTGACAATGAAAGTGTGGGGCCCTTACATTCCCTAACCTGCTAATAGGAGGGGAGTGAAGCAAAGGTTGAAGCTGAATAAACTAAATTTTGTAGATTATAACTGTGTTAAAGGAAAACAAGGGAAAACCAGTGAACTGTCTAATTTGTGTTAGAAGCAAGTGTGCTCTCTTTAACAAGACCAAAGGTGAAGGAACATAGGGAAAGGGGGTGGGAGAGCACGACTACTCTGTTCCCCCTTTGGGGGGAGGAGAGGGGGGTGAATGGGAGGAATGAAAGAGACAGGCTGGGAGAAGGGACTGTCCCTCGTCTGAGATTTGGATCTAATTTGGAATTGGTGTGGGCTCTGTGAAACGCTGAGGGACTTGCCCCACTGTGGAACTGTAGTCACAAGCAGTGGGTAAAACTAGGGGAAGCAGTTGGGGAGGTTCCCAAGGAGAGAAGACTGCCTGGAGAGCAGGACCAGTTGTGCATGCCACAATAGCAAACAAGACTGGATTACTATAATGCACTGTACAATGGTCTGACTACAAAGGGTCTGCACCAGATCCAATTGATTCAGAATGCTTCAGCAAGACTCATAGAAGGTTGCAAGTGATGTGACCACATCACACCATTTTTGCAAAAACTTAATTGGCTACCAGTACAATACAGGGCTAAATTTAAAATTCTATGTCTGATCTTCAAGGCCCTTAAAGGAAATGGCCCCGAGTACTTGAAGAACAGGATGACCCTCTACATACCTCTATGGACACTAAGGTCCTCCAAGGGGTGTCCCTAACCACACCCTCTCCAAAAGATATTATTCGATGTGATACCCGCAAGCGAGCCTTCTCCAGAGTAGCCCCCACACTCTGGAATACACTCCCTGAAAGGCTCCACTTAACAGAAGACTATCTCTACTTCAGGAAGCAGATGACAGCTTGGCTCTTCAACCAGGCCTCTAATGGAAGAAGTAACTAACTTCTTAGTCTCACACACACACAAGCAGTGACACAGGCTGCACATATTGTGTGTGCACATACTGCAGCAGAACATGAGCCGGTTGATGTAGAGTATCTAGATTTTCAGAAAGTTTTTGATAAAATTCCTCATGAGAGACTTCTGAGAAAATTAAAGAGTCATGGGATAGGAGGCAAGGTTCTGGTATGGATTAGGAATTGGTTATTGTACAGAAAACAGAGGGTAGGGTTAAATGGTCATTTCTCTAAATGGAGGAGGGTGAACAGTGAAGTGCCACAGGGATCTGTACTGGGACCTGTGCTATTTAACATATTGATAAATGATATGGAAATCGGAACAACGAATGAGGTGATTAAATTTGCAGATGACATAAAACTATTTAAGGTTGTTAAAACATGTGCGGAATGTGAAATATTGCAGGAAGACCTTAGGAAATTGGAAGACTGGGCATCCAAATGGCAGATGAAATTTAATGTGGTCAAATACAAGATGATGCACATTGGAAAGAATAATCCAAATCATAATTGCCTGATGCTAGGGTCCACCTTGGGGATCAGCACTCAAGAAAAAGATCTAGGTGGTGTTGTAGATAATACACTGAGATCTTCTGCTCAGTGTGTAGCAGTGGCCAAAAAAGCAAACAGGATGCTAGGAATTATTAGGAAAGTGATGGTGAATAAGATCAAAAATTCTATAATGCCTTTCTATCACTCCATGGTGCATCCGTACCTTGAATATTGCGTCCAGTTCTGGTAACCGTATCTCAAAAAAGATATAGCGGAATTAAAAAAAGGCTCAAAGAAGAGCTGCCAAAATGATAAAAGGGATGGAACTCCTCTCGTATGAGGAAAGGCTAAAGAGATTAGGTCTCTTCAACTTGGAAAAGAGACGGATGAGGGGTGATATGACTGAGGTCTACAAAATCCTGAGTGGTGTAGAACGAGTAGAAGTAAATTGATTTTTTACTTGTTCCAAAAGTACAAAAACTAGGGAATACTTTTAAAACAAATAGGAGGAAATATTTTTTTCACTCAATGAACAGTTAAGCTTTGAAACTCTTTGCCACAGGATGTGGTAACAGCGGTTACTGTATCTGGGTTTAAAAAAAGGTTTGGACAAATTGCTGGAGGAAAAGTTCATAGTTTGCTATTGAGACACATGGGAAGCAACTGGTTGCCCTGGGATTTATAATATGGAATGTTTGCACGATTTGGGTTTCTGCCAGGTACTTGTGACCTGGCTTGGCCACTGTTTGGAAAACAGGATACTGGGCTAGATGGTCTGACCCAGTATGGCTACTCTTATGTTCTTATGTTTATCCACTCCTACCCTAGCTGAGATAATATTTAATCATCTCTCTGACCTCATGTTTAACTTTCTTTAAATTAGTCATTAGTCACTGTTTATCTTTCTGCCCTCTCCCAGGTGTAAAGGTACTAGTTACCTGTAACCTGGAATGTCTAGGACTCCAGGAATTATGGTGGAGAGACAGAAAGACACAGAAGGCTAGAGTAATATGAGAATAATCAGTAATTGTCTATTACACTTACCAATCAGGAATACAATTAGAATAAGCAATATAATTAATTAATTCTCACATGAGACAGCAACCGGGACACAAACGTGACCTCTGACATTAACTCTCTGATTGCCTCTGTCCAGGATTCTCCTTTTATACCTTTTTCTCCCATAGGCTAGTATTGGAAATACAAAGTCAGCATATTCCAGTAAATTCTAGTAAATTCTATCTTACAGAAGCAAAGCTCTTCCTAACATATTTGCTTATCATAAGTAAGGTCACTAAGGTTATCCTTCTTTGCATAAACCATTTTCCCAGCAACAAAAGTTATGTCCCCTTCATTATCTGCTTCCATGGTCAGCAGCAAATTTCCCCTTATATTACAGTATTCTCTTGCCACACATATGTTTGTTATGACTCCATATCTGCCTGTTTCCTCAACAGAAAGGGCAAGCCGACATGAGACTCACATTCTGTATAAATTCTTATGATTTAGCTTCTCAGTGATTCTTAACCTGTTCATAGCCTGTTCACTGAGGCATAACTGTGCTCTTAATTCTCAGTTACTGTTGTACAGTTATTTTATGGTTCATGACCTGCATGTCCCATATAAACAGTTCTTCCCTTGAAGGTCTTTCTAAGTAAGACCTTCACCAAAGTTAGGGGTTACCAGTGTTATTTTTAATATGACACCTAGTCCTACTTCTAGGTGAATATTCACACCTCAAGATCTGTGTGTTTTCAGCAAGCAGATGATTAGTGCTCCAATTCCAGGCTGTCTTAAGTTGCAGGCCTGAGAATCCTGTAGTAGGGGGAAAGGCTCAGTCCTGACTTACCCATTATGGCTAGGCAATTACATGAGCACTAGGAGGTGGATAGTAAATAGGAAAAACACTAGCGTACTATAATTGTGAGGTACAGTGGCTAGGATGTGTAACAGATAGAGGGTAATGTGTAGCAAGACAATAAGATGTAGGTGGGACCCTTTAAAACACCTACCCATGGTCTTATTAAGTTACCCATTACTATTTGGTGACAAGGGAAGATGATGATGCATGGATATATTATACATTACTATTCATTAACATTAATATTTAGATATTCAAAATCAGCATGAATTTCAGTGTGTTCAGGTGCAACATTATGAAGCATTCTTTCATATAACACATATTGTCCGACAGGATCTTGCTGACTCAAGGCAGTTTCAATTAAGCGTTCTACTAATCTTTTTTTTTTTGTTACATTTGTACCCCGTGCTTTCCCACTCATGGCAGGCTCAATGCGGCTTACATGGGGCAATGGAGGGTTAAGTGACTTGCCCAGAGTCACAAGGAGCTGCCTGTGCCTGAAGTGGGAATCGAACTCAGGTCCTCCACCACCCTAACCACTAGGCCACTCCTCCACTCCATCTTCTAATACAACAACCAAAAAGTATAAAAACAACAATCACAACAATAATTGTGGTCAGTCCAGACATGAAGATGTTTTTCCACTTGCCAAAGGCACTGTCCAACCATCCTGTCCAGGATGAATCGATACCAGAATTTTCTGCAAGTTCATTGGCAAGAGTTGTATGTCCTTCCAGTGCTTTGGTTATGCTCCCATCAGTGCAAACATTTTTCAATGCTTGAAAATCATTGGGTGTTCACTCTAAAAAGTCTGTAACTTCGCTGTGTCACTCATGTGATGGAGACCTGAAAAGTTCTACCATACTTTTAAGCCCAGCTTTCAAAAATCATTTCCTTATATCTTTGTTTTTCCGTTCTTTTCTTTCTTTCCTTTTTAAACCTTAAGTAGCTTTTCAAAGCAAAAATATTTCAAGGAAAGTACAATGTTTTGGTCAAGCCCCTAAGGAAAACAGTGGGGACTTAACCATTTGCACACAGCTGGAATGGCTTTTATTAAGTAGAAGAAATGGAATCATGACTTATTTTTGTGGTTTCTATGGGGATTTTTTCAATATAGTGCATATAAAAGTTACAAAAACAGATGCACACCAAAATGCAGTAGCCTCTTACAACACTTCAAAATGAGAAAAAGAAGCAGAAAAAAAGCATTACTGTGTAGGTGGGCTATTTCTCTAATAAAAAAGCAGAATTTAGCTTTGAGCTTTGAAAAACTCTGCAGATATCCAAAAGCATGATATTGCTTGATAATGTTAATCTTGAGGGGGAAAATGATTTTATTTTGAATTTGATTTACCTAAAAAATGTATTGATCTCTGAAGGACAAATGGGCTTTCTTTGTCTATTTGACATTTACCCTCAAGTTGTGGGTGAGCTTTTATATTGTATGACATACGGAGGAATATATCATAAACAACTTTGAAAGTCAACAGATGTTCTGAATCTGTATAATCCTCCCTGTCATTAGTGTGACCCCTGACGCAGGTGTAGAAGCCCCGAAACACGGCCCATGTCGGTCTTTCTACAATCAAATTTGATTATTAAAACTTTTTTTCAATACAAGTATTTGTGTCCCTTTTGTTTTTAAAGGCCCTTTGTGCTGTTTTTTTTTTTTTTGCTTGAACATTTGGCAAATACCATATGTCATTGAGTGGGCAGTTTTGAAACTTTCTACATTGGAGTAAAGTTCATGGACAGAGCTAACCATCATCAGGTGCCTTGAAAATAAGCTGCAAAGTATCCTTGACAGATACTTGAGACCCCATATCTTCCCAACCCATGCAGTTGGATTCATTTCAGAGCAGTGGTTATGCAAACCAATATATTCTATTGTTTATTATTTCAATTTTACATAAGTCTAAAGTCTCATTGACCTCGCGTTTGCAGCTTTGTTGCATGTTGATTGTCGCTGAGTCAAGTGTGGAAATACTACATAGATTGGAGAGTGTGATATTACTCTGGCACACATGAAGAGTTATCCTTACTAACGCTGCACCAAAAGGCGCCTTTATGTGGCACATAAATTTATATCAGCACTGTACTGCTGGAATGAACCACAGCACAATGTGTTTCTTCAAAACCTTCGGTGTATATGTTAGTCTTACTGGACTATTTCTCATCTATAGCTTATGTCATATACAGTACAGTAAGATTTTCATTGTGGACTCCTGAGGAAGGTAGGTTTGCCACAACACAGCCCATGTAGGGTCTATGATTTTTGACATATTGAGACTGCATTTATGTTGAATTCCCATCAGGACTGCTGTATGGAATTATATATACTTTATGTTGGACTATGGTGCTCATTTTCAAAGCACATA
The DNA here is from genome assembly GCF_901765095.1 of Microcaecilia unicolor. Taxonomy (NCBI): domain Eukaryota; kingdom Metazoa; phylum Chordata; class Amphibia; order Gymnophiona; family Siphonopidae; genus Microcaecilia; species Microcaecilia unicolor. Next base: position 526,729,949 of record NC_044032.1, read on the forward strand.
GATTTACACAGTTACGTGGAGGGGCATTTTTGATATGTCTAAGTCTGATTTGGGACGTTTTGCACAAAACATCCAAAATCTGAATAGGAAAGAAGGTCATTTTCGAAAAAGACAAATGCCTACCTTAAAAAAAAATACTGTTTTGAACAAAGTTTTCTGCTTTGGATATTTTGTTATTTGGTCCATTTATAAAAAAAATGAGTAAGTTCAAAATGTATAGATTCATGCAATTGGGATGTAGGTGAAGTCAGTATTTTAGTAGACTGGTCCCCCAGACATCCCAGGAGAGCAATGGGGCAACCTAGAGGGCACTTCTGTGCACTTCATGAAAATGATACCAGATGCAAATCTCACCTTTTCTCCCTTATTTTATCTCCAGAGCCCTCTAAAATCCACCCAAAACACACAGTCACCCACTGTATACTACTACAATAGCTCCTAAGGGTGAAAGGGCACCTATATGTGGGTACAGTAGAGTTTTGGTGACTTTGGGAGGGGTCACAGTTTTCACTACAAGTGTGACAGGTAGAGGGAGATAGAGACCAGAGTTCCACATTCCATTCTGCACTGCACCAACCACTATACTACTCCAGGGACCTGCATGCTGCTCTAAAAGACCTGGTGGCTATAACATCTGAGACTGTCATAGAGGCTGGCAAGTCATATTTTTATTCACATTTTGTGGGGGTGGGTGAGGGTCAGTGACCACTGGGGGTTATTGGGCAGTCATACCTGATTCTCTCTAGTGGTCATTTGGTCATTTAGGGTACCTTTTTGTAACGTATTCATTATAAAAACAGGTCTCGCTCAAAATGTCTTAGTTTTAGTTTTGTTATTCTCCATTATGACTGAAAAATGTCTAAATCTTAGACTTAGGACTGCCCAAATCCCATCCTTAACATGCTCCCAACATGCCCCCCCCCCCTTGAGATTTGGATGCATTGCAGATGAACAGCATAGAAAAACATCTGAAAAATACTGATTTGGATGTTTTTGTGAGAGAAACGTCCAATGCAGTTTGATGTCTCATTTGAAAATGAGCCCCATAATAATCTATGTAACTTTGTAAGTCTATGTGCTTTGAAAATGAGCCTCCACATGTCTGTGAATAAATCTCTTTATCTTGATACACTGGGTCATTTTTTGTGGTCATTTCCAATCTTTCTGTTTTCACCCTAGACACATGTCATTCAGTATCAGTGCATGTAACATCCAACGGGTTAAAATAATGGTTTTACATTTTGATGAATACTTCACTGTAAAGGATTTTCCATCTTTGTTAAAGACCAATTTTAAAGAAAGCATCATTGGATCCTAAATGGTTAGAACACTATAGACCTGTGTCAAATCTGCCATACTCGAGAAAGGTGGTCACTTCACTGTTATCACTATTTTTTGACATATGCCAATATATTTTGAATGTATTTTCAATTTGGATTCCAAAACTATCATAGCATTGACACAGTATTAATTTCAGTGTTGGACTACTTTTATTGTTGGTGTAAATGTAATCTTTTTTTTAGATATTTTAACAGCCTTTGACATTATCAATCTCAATTGTTACTTAAACCAGTAGAGATAATTGGGATTAGTGGAATAATTCTACTGTGGATTACCACTTTTATTCAGTAGGTAATAGAAATATAGAAATGAAGACAAATAAAGACCATATGGATATCTAGTCTGTTCATCCATACCATCTACAATCCCTTCTTCACCCTTAGAGACCTTATGTGCTTGTCCTAGGCTCTCTTGAATTCAGATATAGTCTTTGCCTCCACCTCCTCCACCCGGAAACCGCTCCATGCATGTTAATCCTAAATCTGTCCACATTCGTTTTCATCCTATGACCCCCCTCATTCCACAGCTTTCTTTCAATCGAATGACACTTTGTGGTAGGCATCTGCATTCTTACCATTTGCATTTGTGAAATGTTGCTGGATATGTCACTGCAGGGATACCCATGTAGGTATCTATTTTGGAAATGGATCCCCTTTGGCAGATCCTTTTCTAAAATACTTGCCTGATTGTAGACATGATCTGGATGTCTAATCAGTCTTGTGCGTCCTTTCTAAAATACTGCTTCACATGTCTCTCTGTTTTATTTTATTCCTATAGGTATGGCTGAGGGATTAACAAGGTTGCAGAAGTGAGGAGTTGTTGAATATGATTGCTTGATGAGATAATTAAAGCAGTTAATTGGGTTCTTAGATGATAAATTGTTTTTATTAAATACAGTATCCATTAGGAACAAAGGGAAGTGTTTATATGATGAGACAGGGGATCTTGGGGCAGACATTTTTTTTATTACTGACACTTAGCTGAGTGACTGTGACATGGCTACTGAAAAACAGCAATGCCCAGAAAATGAGTGATATTATAGTAGTTCCCATCTTGACAATAGGGGATGGTAGCAATGGTATTCAAAGAACTATCTTTAGCTGAAGCGCTTCAACATAATGTTCTGAGTACAAAATATTTGTTATTAGTTGTTTTTGTTTTTCTTTGTGAACCAGGATAGGATCTAATGTAGATGGGATAGATGATTTGTTTTAGTAAATTGACATCTTCTCACTATCTAATAGCATGTGAATATAACCCAGTAGGGTTAAAATGTTTTAAAAATATTTAAAAAATAATACCAGGGCAGGGCTGAGAGTTAAGCAGGGTGCAGCTGGTGAGGTGGGTGGGTTGACGCTGGGTGTTGTGAGGCTGGAGGTGAGCGCCAAGGTTGGAATTCGAGGTTGTTGCCAGGTTGAGTCCAGTGGTGCATGTGTGGTTTTTCTCATGTGTGTAGATAGTAAAAGGGGCGAGAGGAGCAGACTGAGATGGGTCTATCGGGAGCTTTTCTGCACATGTGATTTTTCTTGCACATGCACAGGAATATCAGGAGTGGGCCAGTTTGGCAAGCAGAAAGTGTGCAGGAAGGAGAAGGACAGTCATAGGTGATTGGGGCAGAATGGGGAGAACTCTGGAGAGCCTTCCAAAGACTTTGCAGGACAGATTTTAGTGCAGCTGAGAATGACCAGTGTGCTTGTGCATAATGAAGGTGTGGAAGGCAGTGTTAAATGCGGATAGCTGCTGGCTTGAGGGCACATCTGTGCAGCAAAAGGTGTCCCTGTGCACTTAAAAGATGGGGAATTTGCCATCCAAAACGACTCTGGCAGGTAAGGGGAACAGGGGAAGTTGTTTAAGAAGTGTTTTTTTTTATTTAAGATTGTTCTAGTGTGTGTGTGGTGGAAAATTTTAGAATGCAGCACGTACAGTGCTGGAGTTTTCAGAGCTCTCAGAACAGTTCCAAACATGTGACTGGGAGCTGTGTAAAGGGCCTAAACTTTTGAATTAATTGTAAAGAGATTTCGGTGACTGTGTTTGGAGTGGGCTTGGATTAGTTAATTTTGAAGTCCGCAGTGTATTGTTTTGGTTTTTTTTTGCTTCAGGGTCAGAGTGAGTGCTGACGTGATTGAGATTTAATTTGAAACCCATTTTGCTTATATTCTTATATTTTGAGTTATGACATATACCCGAGTCAATTAAAAAAATGTCTGTGACTAACACTGAAGCAGCAAAGTGACATAAACTGTCTTCAAGAGTGAAACAGCAGGTTTGATGGTAGCGCTGCTGTTGAGGAGAGACCTAGAAAAGGAAAATGTCACTTTGTTTGGAAAGTAGTAGAGCAAATACTTTGAAGCTGCTTGTTTAAAAAAAAAAAAGGTTCCTTTGAATATAAAGGAACAGAACTTATTGGTACTAGGAGAAAGAAGCTCTAATAATTTAAACCTTAGCCAGACCTGGGCTGCAGTTTAATTAGGAGAGACCTAGAAAAGGAAAATGTCACTTTGTTTGGAAAGTAGTAGAGCAAATACTTTGAAGCTGCTTGTTTAAAAAAAAAAAGTTCCTTTGAGTATAAAGGAACAGAACTTATTGGTACTAGGAGAAAGAAGCTCTAATAATTTAAACCTTAGCCAGACCTGGGCTGCAGTTTAATTGTCAGTAGCCCTTGCAGAGAGAAAACCCCAGCACTCAGGAAACAAAATCAACCCCCTTAGAGATCAGATAGAAGTCTATTCAATGATGGGCTACAGGAAGGAAAAAGCCACAAGGAGCTCCAAATTAAATACAGACTCTCAGAGCTAAAACTTTCATCACTGGCTAAAAATACCTTCCTTGTTAACAAATTGTAATGTCCAATACCATCTCAATCACAATCTTCAATACTGCCAATTTTGAATCTTATTTTTTAATTTTTCTAAATATCATTAAAAAATTATGTTGCTGAATTCTCTTCCTGCAGGATTTTTCTTTTTATTGTAAAGTTTTTAATCGAGCCAGCAATTAAAAGCCTACAATCCCAGTTTGATGGCAAGCATTTTGCTATGCTGCTTCAGGGTATCAATATATGGGGCTGAAAAAAAAAACAAAAAAAAAAACACCAAATCAAAACATATTAAGCTCCATACTTATTTTTTCTATCAGAAAATTCTCAATACAGCTGATGTTACTTCTTTCACATGCAACTGCTGCTTGTCTTTTAGATTGTAAGCTCTTTGAGGAGGGACTGTCCTTCCATGTTAAATTGTACAGCGCTGCGTAACCCTAGTAGTGCTTTAGAAATGTTAAGTAGTAGTAGTAGTAGTAGTAAAATGGCTCTCACATAGTTACAAAACATGGCTACCCATCTTTATATATTGACATCAGAAGCCAATGATCTCACATCCAATCAAAAATCAAAGCACCAAAATAATCATTAATATTCTAAAAAAAAGTGACACTATTCTATTTGGGCATTCAATCCTGATGAGTTCAAGTTATTTAAATGGAAAATCCATTTTTGTTCTTGTTGTAATAAAATTCTTTGTCTATCCCCACTTCTATTCAGAGGCGCTACCCATTGTAGAGCAAAACACTGTACTTTTGTGATCAAGTTGACAACTTGTGTGGATACAACTATTTTAATTTATGGACATAAACATTGTGGGAAATGCTCAATGTGTAAAGTGATGTTGGAAACTATAGAAGTTGTTAATCCTATGAACAAGAAGAAATATGTTTTGAGGTCTGCAACAACATGTAAGATAGATCAAGTTGCCTATTGTTTAATTTGCCTGTGTGAAAAACTGTATGTGGGACAGACTACATGCAAATTGTCAGTTAGGTTGATTGAACATAAAAATGCGATTGTCACATTGAACATGAAAAACAACTTTACCTTTTACTCCTTCCAGTGTTTTGCCCTACAGTGGATAGCAACTCTGAATAGATGTAGGGATAAACAAAGAAATTTGTGGAGTTAAATGCTAGTATTGAGAGGATACAATTGTTAGACACTTATCTGATATTTAACTTATTATTTGTTTAGTTGGTAAGCTAGATCCGGTTAGGGAATCTAAGAACAAAATATAAAAAAATATTTATATTTAAATTTTTGGTGCTTGTTTAACAATTTAAGCAATTTGTCTGGTGTTATTTAACAATTTAAACAATTTGTTCTCTTGCCTTTCCTCCCTTGATTATTTTCCTGTAGTTTCTTATTAGTTTATCCTCTTACCCATTATTTTTATCTGCCCCGTTCCTTGGAGACCACACCTGAAGTAACGGCCAATCAGACTACAAGTAAAGTAGGATGAGGTTGGCTCTTGGAGGATGGGGTTGCACTACTATTAGGTGATTTCAACATTCATGATGAAATATGCTCAGGTATATGCATCCCATGTTTTAGATAGCATATAGAATTAGGGTTTCAGTTAAGTGGTTAAAAGACCAATGCAGGACCAGGGTCATCTTTTTAATAAAATATTTTACAGTTGGTGGTTGAGGAGGATCTTAATATGTAGAGTGTGTTGCTTAACTAAGTCCCTTGGTCCCACCACTATACTATTAATATTATATTGTGCAGGACAGTAAAAAGGATTTATATGAACCATTGCACAAAGGAAGTAGTAACAGAGAGATAGATTCAACAAAACAGATATAAATACTTGGGAGTAAAATTATTCCACTAACCTAGACTCAGCAAGCAATAATACAAAACTATTGTTAGTCAGGTTTATATACTCAAAAACATTCACATTCAATAGTATAAATCTTAGAATAATGTGCTCAGTGACAATTTTGTGCCTCTATAGTGCAGCTAAAACTACACATAGAGGGGCATAATCGAACGCGAATGCCTATCTCCATGGGCGTCTATGTCTGAAAACGGGTAAGTGAAGAGGAGGGACAGACCGTATGTTCGAAAAAAAATGGACGTCTTTTTTTTTTCGAAGATACTGTTTGTACGGACCAAATGCCATGGATTTGTTTGTTTCTGAGCTGGGCGTTTTTTTTTTTTTTTTTTTTAGCGATAATGGAAACTAAAACCGGCCAGCTCAAAAACGTCCTAATCCGAGCCATTTGGTCATGGGAGGGGCCAGGATTCGTAGTACATTGGCCCCCCCTGACATGCCAGGACACCAACTGGGCACCCTAGAGGTCAGTGCGGTGGACTTCAGAAACAGCTCCCACATGCATAGCTACCTTACCACGGGTGCTGAGCCCCCAACCCCCTCCCCCAAAACCCACTACCCACAAATGTACAACACTACCATAGCTATTAGGGGTGAAGGGGGCACCTACATGTGGGTACAGTGGGTTTTGAAGGCCTCCCATTTACCAGCACAAGTGTTACAGGTAGGGGGGATGGGCCTGGGTCTGCTGCTGTAGACCCTTGGCACACCAGTTGACACCTGAAAACTAATGTCTCCGAAAACATCCTTTATTGGAATAAGCACGTTTACTCACAGTTAACTGCAGATCAGAGGTTGTGCCCCACTGGCAAAGAGTCTTCCTGGTACTGAGATTAGCAGTAGGTCAGAGCTGACAGAATGCTGTACAATGCCCACTTTCAGTAACGTGGAAAACACATGAAAGGGAGCTAAAACTGGCTTACAAAAATGGCCACTACCTCATGGACTACTGGAAACAAAACAGGGCACACTTTGACCCAGTAAGCAGAAGGAAAAGCACCATGGGAGTAGAGCCTACCAACTACCAACATCGTGAGCATGTAACACAAGCTAGTGGAATCATGGAGCCCAATACCCTACACCCACCACAATGCATTGCTGACGTGACTCTGCAGTGTGCATAACAGGAAAGGTGTCATACTCACCCGAGAGCCACATCAGAACCAGGGAAAGGCTGTCAGAGGATAGAACACATTCTGCTGCCATGGAGGTGGGTACGGCATTTGGGGCTGGCATACAGGCTGGCAAAAAAGTTTGTAAAGTGTTTTTTTTTTTTGGTGGGAGGGGGTTAGTGACCACTGGGGAGGTGATCCCTGGTATCATAAAGTCTATATTGAGACACTACGCCAACAGACAATCATAAAGGTATTTATTAAGACCACTTGACCTCAAGATCCATATTTTGAAACACAAGGATCATCCAAGACTCCTGAGGCAGGCCTGTGGCCGAAACACAGTTTCTGTGTCGAGTCATTTAATAAAGTGGTACTCTGAAATCGTATATCCCATTTCCCTGGAGTCATTGGTCCACTTCCCACTCTCTTTACACTGCTACATTTACGTGGGAGTGAGTGTTCATCCACTTAGGTGGGTTACCTTCTCCTTGAACAATTATAAAGTACATTCCCCAAAAAGGGAAAAGATTAAAAAAAAAATGAAATAAATGTACTTAGCTTATTCTCAGAGTTCCAACAGATGTACTAGTCACAAAATGAATATTCCTCCAGATGTGCAGATCACAAGCTAAAAGAAATGTTCAAAAAGCCTCCATTTGGTATACCCCATATCAAAAAGCCTCCATTTGGTATCCTCCATATAATAAATCCAACCAACTGTGAAGAAACAGCCAAACTCACCATTCAACTCCTTCCCAACACAGTTCTGTGTTTCACCATCAATGGCTTCCTCAGAGGAAAAAGATTATCATCTTATTTCTTCATATACCGGATGAAACTGAAAGAAGCCAAGAGGGAGATACGTCTGGCAAGAGCATAAATGGAAGAAGAAATGACCAGAAATGTAAGAAGGAGCACTACAATTTTTTTCCATATATATTAGTGAAAGGAAGAAGACTAAAAATGGAATTGCCGAGAACTGCTATGTGGAGAATGATAAGGAAAAAATAAATGTGCTAAACAAATACTTCTGTTCTGTGTTCATGGAAGAAAATCCTGGAGAAGGAACACTGTTCACAGAAGAAAGTGTTTATGAACAACTTGAAAAACTGAAGGTGAACAAAGCCATGGGACCAGACGGGATTCATCTCAGGATATGGAGGGATTTCAGAGAAATTCTGGCGGGTCCTGTTAGATTTGTTTAATAAATCCTTGGAGATTGGGGAGGTTCCATGGGATCAGAGAAGAGAGGATGTGATCCCTGTTCACAAAAGTGGTGACAAAAAAGAAGCTGGAAACTACAGGCCGGATATTGGAAAAGTAATGGAAGCAATACTGAAGGAAATAGAATTTGATTGATGCCATGCACTAGATGTAATCTACTTAGATTTCAACAAAGCCTTTGACATGGTTCCTCAAAGGAGGTTCTTGAATAAACTGGACAGGCTGAAGTTAGGACCCAAAGTGGTGAACTGAATTAGGAACTGGTTCACAGATGCCAGAGGGTGGTGGTTAATGGAATTCAATCGGTGGAAGGAAAGGTGAGTAGTGGAGTGCCTCCATAGGCACCCCGTATAAGAGGCTTGGGGAGGCTAAGCCTCCCCATCCCAAATGCAACCTCTTTTGGCAGTGTATTAACTGGATCCATGGGGCTCTGCACGTTGCTGCCTGGCAGATTGCCGGTTCCTGCCGGAAAGAAGCTGGAACTTCCCTTCTATACTGCCCTGCCGCCAAACCCGCTGCCTCTCCGATTCAGTGGCGATCGGCAAACAAACACTGTGCACGGAGCCATAGAGCTCTGCATGGCAGCGCTGACAGCTCTTCTGGTCCCACCCTCTATGTTGCATCATAGAGGTGGGACCGGAAGAGCTGTCAGCGCTGCCATGCGGAGCTTTATGGCTCTGTGCACAGTGTTTGTTTGCCGATCGCCACTGAATTGGAGAGGCAGCGGGTTGGGCAGCAGGGAAGAGGATCGTCGATGGCTGATCGAGACGGAAATAGGAAAGAGCTGCTGGAACTGCTGAAGATGCCCGGGAACACGAGGTGTGCCGACTGCGGAGCTCCAGGTGGGTGGGCGGGTGGGGGAGGGTGAGAAGGAGCCGGGACATGGTGCAGGGATTTGGACAGAGGAGGATGCTGGGGCAGGGCTCCGGGTAGAAGCTGGTCAGATGCTGCCAGGGGCAGGGCCTGGCAGGGCAGCATGGAAGAGAACTTCCAGCGTCTTTTTCTTTTTGCGGCTAGGCCAGGGGGAAGAAAAAAGAGAGAGAAGATAATGCTGGAGGCAGGAAATGGGAGGAAACAGAGAGGATGAGGGAGGGAAAAGGCAGAGGCACAATGTTGGATACTGGAGAGAGAGAGAGAGAAGCAAGGCTAGATGTTGGATGTTTGGGGGGCAGAGAAGCAAGGCCCCGCCCCCTTTAGCCTCCCCAAACAGTTGGGCCACCGACCGCCTATGAGTGCCTCAAGGATCTGTGCTTGGGGCCGATTTTGTTCAATATATTTATGAGCGACATTGCCTAAAGTTTAGAAGGCAAGGTCTGCCTTTTTGATAATGATACCAAGATTTGTAACAGAGTGGACGCTCCAGAGGGAGTGGAAAACATAAAAAAAGATCTTCCAGAAGTTAGAAGAATGGTCTAATGTTTGGCAATTAAAATTAAATGCAAAGAAGTGCAAAGTGACACACTTAGGGAGTAGAAATCCAAGGGAGACATATGTGCTAGGTGGTGAGAGGCTAATATACACAGACAAGGAGAGGGATCTTGGGGTGATAGTATCTGATGATCTGAAGGTGACAAAACAGTGTGACAAGGCAGTGGCTGTAGCCAGAAGGATCCTAGGCTATATAGAGAGATGCGTAAGCAGCAGAAGGAAGTGTTGATGCCCCTGTACAATTCATTGGTGAGGCCCCACCTGGAGTGTTGTGTTCAATTTGGAGGCCATATCTTGCTAAAGATGTAAGAAGATGTGAAGCAGTCCAGAAGAAGGCAACAGGAATGATATGGGGCTTGAGCCAAAAGACATATAAGAAGAGACGGGAAAGTCTGAATATGTATACCCTAGAGTAGAGGAGGAATGGGAGATATGATACAGCCATTTAAATACTTGAAAGACATTATTATAGAAATATATATTTTTCAGAGAAGGGAAAATAGTAAAACTAGAGGACATGAATTGAGGTTGTGGGGTGGTAGACTTAGGAGTAATGTTAGAAAATTATTTTTCACAGAGAGGGTGGTGGATGTCTGGAATGATCTCCCAAGGGAGGTGGTGGAATTCCAAAGGACGTGGGATGAACACAGAGGATCTCTAATAAGAAAATAAATTATATGAAAAACAAAACTTAAGGAGTTGCATATGTGTTTGCATGGACTTGGGCATTTCTTAAGACATAGACGTCTTTTAGCAATAATAGAACAAAACAAAGACATTCAATACTAACACTTAGATGTTTTGAGCTAGACCTGTTTTTATAGTGAATAGCTGTAGTGAGAATTGAACCCATTTCCACAGGATCAAAGTCTGCTGCACTAACCACTAGGCTACTCCTCTACTCCACACAAGAAGTGCCCCAAATGACCCGATGACCACTGGATGGACTTGGGGATAACCTCTCTTTACTCCCCCAGTGGTCACTATCTCCCTCCCACCCCAAAAATGTGATTAAAATTATTACTTGTCAGGCTCAGATGTTATACGTGGGTCCATTAGAATAATATGCAGGCCCCTGGAGTAGTCTAGTAGTGGTGCAGTGCACTACAGACAGATGGACCCAGGCTTCTACCTCCCCCTACTTGTTACACTTGTGGAGGAAACTTTAAGCTCTTTGAGCAGGGACTGTCTTTCTTCTATGTTTGTGCAGCACTGCATATGCCTTGTAGCGCTATAGAAATGCTAAATAGTAGTAGTAGTAGTGATGTCCATGTTCTCAAAAGTGTTGTTATCTGACTATTGCTGGATATACCATAGGAAAACTTCTAATTGCAATAATTTTACTTTTAGAGTAAATATGATTTGTGCTGTCTTTCTAGCAACACTTTGTTGTTGTTTTCTTTCTCAGCTACTTCCTTCAGCTGTCTAGTTTTCCTTTTGCTCTGTAGGTGTTATGATTAGTCTACCATTTATAACTAGTTACATATGGTTAAAATAAATGTTTAGATACATGTTCTGTATTATTTTGTCTTCTACTGCCACACAACAACATGATACTCCTATTGAAGAGTAATGTTATAAGCAGCTTAAGTAGAAAAAAGTTGCATTTGCCCAAGTAGGCACTTATCAAATTGATTGTATGTATATCTGCAAAAATATAAGTGCTAGAAAAACATATAGGCCAACAGTAGCAGCTACCTTATTATTTTAAATGCTGGTTTCAAGGTTCAAAAAACATATACTGAGTACTATTTTCTAACCCAAAAGGCAGGAGAAAAGCTGCTCCCATAATAGTTGCAAGGCATGATCCAATCTTGAACTGGTGCTCCTTGGGTTGGGGAACATTCATCTTCTAGGAGAAGCTCTTCTGTTTCTTTGGAATCTGGCTCTAACCAGCCCATACCTAGTTGTGTAATTTTGGTAATTGTAGTTCCTGTTTGGCCAGCAAGGAACAGTCCAGGGCAGTCTTGGGTATTTCTGCCTTGCCTCTATTCTCTTCTAGTTCGTTGTTGCTGTCCAGCTGTCCCTGCATCCTGACATTTTTGGGTAAACTAGCTCATTAATAGGGAATACCCTTCACTAAAATGGAATAAATATTACAACTATGACTTAATCATATTCCAGTGCTTCAATAGGAGTGTGACTTAGAAGTGACCCCCTCCAGTAAGCAGTGAAAACTAGTATAGAATGATGTTGACATTTACTCCTGTTTCCAAAGTTCCTTCCTGAGTTCACTTACAGGAAACTAGGCAGCAGCCATTGGCCTTTTCTGGTCCTAAATTATGAAGCTCTCTGTAATTGCCTGTTCACTCAGAAATTAGCTGTTTGTTAAGGCCTGGTTTTTGATCAATTAAGGGTTTAATTGCACTTCTGTTTAAAGATAAAATAAAGTAAATAACCATTTTAAAAAATAATAAAAATATCTGTTTAAAAAAAATTAGGGTATGATAATGTGTTTGGTATTTATTTAAGATGTGTATATTGATTTTGAAGTAGAATCAAAGGAGCAGCTCTGAAGAAAATCTTATATTTAAAAGAATTTTATTCACTACAGTAGATGGATTCCAGATGTCAGGCACAGGCCACGTTTAGTCCTTTGCTGGGCTGCGTCAGGGGCAATAAAGACTTTTAATAAATATATAAAATCACCGTTAGTATCAAAACATTAAAAAAAAAAACAAGTATATAAATATAAATAAATACATATGTGATTAAATACCACAAGACTATGTAAATAAAGCAAAAACAATACTAAGGGTTTATTCTACAAAGCCACACTAGTGATTCCTGTGCAGCAAATGAGAGGAAACCCATAGGAATTGAATGGCTTCCTCTCATTTGCTGTGCGGGAATCACTAGCGCAGCTTTGTAAAGGAAGCCCTACTTTTAAAACTACTAATAAAGGACATAAATACTGTATTAATTATGGGTAGTTAAATAAGTACATATTTATGAGCTTGAATAATCCATAAAGGGCTCCTTTTTCAAAGCGATAATAGCAATTCCAGCATGGCAAATGTGACAAAGTCCAGAAGAATTGAATGGGCTTTGACACATGTGTGTAGCTTTGTAAAAGGTGCCCAAAATAATTAGTTTAAAACACAGAGATGAGATAAGAGTACATACCCACTAGGTGTAAAACATAGGTATCACCTATGTGACAATACAGCTGGGAGCAAATAAACAGAAATCATTAGAAAATCTCCTGCAGTTCATATGGGAACTTGCTAGCTCTCTATGCATAACTTCAAAAAACAATATCAGAAAATACTCCAGTGCTGAAGATTATGTGCACACCCTTCAAATCCTGTGATGATGATGTGTCCACTCTAGGTAAATCGACTGGACTTAAAAGTTATTTCAGATTCCTCCCCAGTGAATATGCTATTCGTACCTGATGATTCTGAAACAGAAGATGTTTCTGCATAATGTCCCAATTACATTTGATAATATTATGGTAGAGGGTAAAAGAAAGTTTATGAGTGTGTATTTGTTAATAAGTTAAAGATGCTGCAATATAATAAAGCTGTGGCCAATGTATTGCCACTAATTTGAGGTTGTGGTTTGAAACTATTTATAACTGTGTTGAAATTAGGGAAAGCAAGGTGAAAGGATGTCCGAGTGCCAATGTTATGACTAGTAGGTCCTTTTACTAAGGTGCGCTGAAAAATGGCCTGCGCTAGTGTAGGCGTGGGTTTAGGGCGCGCACAGATTCACTTTTCAGCGTGCCTGTAAAAAATGCCTTTTAAAAATTTTTGCCGAAAATGGACGTGCGGCAAAATTAAAATTGGTGTGCGTCCATTTTGGATCTGAGACCTTACCACCAGCCATTGACTTAGTGGTAAGGTCTCACGTGTTAACTGTGCATTAATGACCTACGTGCATAGAAAGCCACTTGACACGTGTCCGCTATGCACATCAGAAAATAGAAAATATTTTTCAGATGCGCATAGCGAATGCACGTAAAAAATGAAATTACTGCAAAAGTCACGCGGTAGCTGGGCAGTAACTTCAAATTGGCATTCATTGAGCAAGTGTAGGCACCGCACGCGGCTTAGTAAAAGGGTCCCTATATTAGCAGAAGACCTACATAACACATTCCCCCAAAAAGAATAGCATTAGTTTTAAGGAAAAAATGTCTTCAGTTGAAAGCTAGAACACTTGCAGTGCAAGCTACTTTCTTTTTGAATCCCCTTGGAAGTGCCTGGTCAAATTTCAGGATGTTAGTTATGTGTTTTATGGTCCAACATAACTTAAGCAATTACTTATTGATAAAGAAATTTTATAGTTTAAATGGGATTCTATTTTAGTTTGTAGCTCTAGTTGAGGATTAAATGGTAGCATTCACCTTGATTTATAAACAGGTTATCGTGGATGTTATATTCTAAATGTCTGTTATTATTGCCTTTGACTTTCCTTTCTCCTCTCACTAATGTGGATTTGATTGTTTTCTAGTCCTTTGTATTTTTTGTACTTAAAAGTAATAAAATAGAGTAGATTAAAAAAATGAAATTTCCTGAAGAGAATCCCCCACCTATATTTTTCTTTATCCAGGAGTTCAGCTAACACTTTTGAGGGATATAGGTGAAAGTTTAGATTTAACATCTCTCTTGAGAAGACGTTTTCCAAGGGAACACTGTTGACCTCTTTAGCACTGGAGTTTGATAAGGATTGGATATTGAACAATTCCTTTAGAAGCAAGGATTTTTTTTTTTTGCTTAACCCCAAGATTCAGGTCTATCCAGAATAGTTGTACTAACCCCAGGAAAAGAGGAAACAGCTTACCTCGCTTTGGGCGAAGGCTTTTCAGTTGGGTGCAGATTTCTTCCTTAAATTTCTGTAAAATTCATTGTTAAGTATTGTTTTCTTTTTGAACCTTCTTAGTTTGCAGAGTTCCTGGATCAGTGTTTAGCTCTGAGGCAAATGGCTTGATAAATACCTGTCAACCAACATCCTCCACTAGCTGATTTCCCATCCCCCACCCCCGACACCCCTAGTTTATGTAATTTAGGATCTGTTTTATTCTTATTGCATGCATCCTACACACATGCACACATGTCTCTATTCCAGAACGGCAGACCAAATTGATCCAAAGTAGAATATATTGAACAAGCAACAGACCTGAGGGGTAAACATATGCCTCTATTCTAGAACGCTTACACTTTTAAATTCCGTATGCAATTTTTGTTTGGAATTTTTCTATTTCAAAGGGTGAGAATATGCTGATTTTTATATCAGACCTGGGACAAATTTACACATGCACACTTCCACATGTATTTTTGGACATACATGAACTCTTTAAAATGGGGCTTCATATATCCTAAATAACAT
Source organism: Microcaecilia unicolor (assembly GCF_901765095.1). Classification (NCBI taxonomy): domain Eukaryota; kingdom Metazoa; phylum Chordata; class Amphibia; order Gymnophiona; family Siphonopidae; genus Microcaecilia; species Microcaecilia unicolor. The sequence continues at coordinate 526,745,052 of NC_044032.1, forward strand.
CAAACATAATGTTGCTTCTAATAGATGAACCACTGACAAATTGCATTGAAATGTCCCAATATTGTATCACCTTGTTCATGATAGACAATTCTCTTATATGTCAACCATTCACCATTGGTCATACCCCATCTAAAGGCATTCTATAACATGGCACCTAATTTCTGAGAATCTCCCTCACCTGCCCATGCTCCTCCCATGGCCATACCCCTTTTAAAGTTGTACACTATGACATTTATGTGCACATTTTATAGAATAGAGTCTGCCCTATGACCTATTCTGCCAATTAAATGCTTAATGGTTACTGCAGTGGGCTTTGATCCTGGTGACATGGGTTCAATTCCCACTGTAGCTCCTTGTGACCTTGGGCAAGTCACTTAACCCTTCATTAAACCAGGTACAAAAACTTATCCCCCCCAATTATTAAGTCGTGCTAGCTGCTGCCGTGCACTAATGCCGACACAGCCTATTCACTTTGAATGGGCTGTGTCGGCATTGCCATATAGCTTAGTAAACAGGCGGGTTAGATTGTGAGCCCTCTAGGGACAGAAAAAGTACCTGCATATAATGTGTACAATGCTGCATATGTCTGGTAGTGCTATAGATATGATTAATAGCAGTAGTAGTATTGATTGTTAGCGCTTAACTGGCTGATTGGTTTACCAATGGATCTGGGATTTGGGCAACCTGAGGGATAAAGTATTAATTGCTTCAGAGTGAAAAATGATTATTTTTACAAGTTCAGAAATATGTTTATGAAATGTGTGTTGATTGTCAAGGGTGGCTCCCAAAACCTACACATAATCTTTTAGAAAAATTATCCTTACATATTGTTGTTTCAAATGTTGTTTACTATCTTACTTTTAAACTGTATAATTGTACTTCATGCACTGTAGCCTTTTCTACAGATTGTGTAAGCCACATTGAGCCTGCAATTGTTGGAAAAATGTGGGATATAAATGTATTAAATAAATAAAGAGTGAATGGTATGTTGAATTATTTGCTAAGAGAAGAGGATCACCTCTGTTTTTGCAGGATTCAATTTGAGGCTATTACTGCCAATCCAAGTGGCAATGGTATTTTTGCAGAGAGTATTGAAATAAATTCTGAAAACATGGAATCGACTGTAGCCAGTATTTGAATGTTGTATGCATACATACAGAAGGGGAGCCCTTAACACCTTTATTTACATCCACCTCCAAATTAAAATAAAATAAAACTGTAGCCTCATTACTTAACTGTAGACACTCACATATGTGGTTTTGGGGCACCTACACATAAATATTGCCACTTACACATGGGAATTACAAAATCACCAGTTCCATATGGAAGTGCTATGTTTGTACCATTAATTTTATTCATATGTATATTTCTAAAATGACTGCTCCTGATATACAAGCTGAAAATTACTGGGGATATGTAGCCCATAAAATTTCATATCATTGTGGTTCCCATGTAATTTATAAGAAATTTGGTTATATTTATTTTTATTTTTGTTGTTGTTGTTGTTATAGGTGCAATATAATTCGTGGTCTGCACTTTTCAGGAGAATGTGCACTATTAACAACACACATGCACGTATGCACACACATACACCAGACTGTTTTGATGTTGTTGTGGCCAAAAATTGATAAATGAAATAAGAAATGTTGTTAGCATTTCCAATATTTTTTCAAAGACATGCACATCCCTAGCAAGCACATGTGCACTTCTGCAGGTATATTAGTATTTTAATGTCTTTTTCTCTTCTTTTATCACATTGGTGCACTCTTGTGTGCAAGTTTAATGTGTTTTTTTTTTTGTTGTAATTTTTCATAGAAATTGAAAAAAAAAAAAAAAGAAAGAAAAAGGTCTGCTGAGCCTTTTCTAAAATGCTGCAGGAATCAAGCATGTCCCAATCTGGATGTCTCAGTGCAAGTATCTGTAAAATGGGCCTTTATGGTGCCTGCTGGGGATGACCTTCAGAAAGCATCCTATGATACTGTAGCAAATGCAAGATCATTCTGTTCTGTGCCATTGTGGGGATAGTTATGGGTAAATGTCAATATTTTACAATGTTGGGTGTTAGTGAAGCTTCATGAGACCTAAGCTAGAATAATGTAAAGGTTTTTGTTAGTAGTCATTTGTGCTTGCTGTCCCATTTCCATATGATCCATTTTGTTAGGGCAGGTGCAAGTCAAATGGAAGCAGAGGAGATGCCAGCACTGGGAAGAATCTACTCCATATGTTTTATATTCAATGTGTTGATAATAGCACTACCTTCCTGCCAATAGACAAACAACTCCAAATTGGTTTCCTGGAATATAGCAGACTTATAGCCATCTATTAAGAAAAATTACTAGCTACAGTCTCAGTGTTTGGAAAGAGAATCACTATGCTGCTGGAAACCCATCTTAATTAAGCTGAACATGCAAAGCTTAATAAGGAATGAGTAGGTCAATATTTCTTAACTTCAGCAATGGGGGAAAAGCCAGGAAATGCTGTTCTGTTCCATAAAAACCTTATTATTCTGTGTAGAAAAATGTCACCAGGGATTCTCAAGGGTGTTACATTAGTTTAATAGTTAGACTCCTTAATGAGAATTTAGTTGTTTTGTTGTTTTTTCAATGTCTATGTCCCTTATTACATCTATATATGCATACCATAAACCCACACTAACAAGTGTTCTGCGATATATATCAGGACAATCAATTGTGATACAGCTTATCAGGCTACACACTACATTTAAACAGAGAGAGCAATATTTAAAAAGGATTTAACCAGGCAGAAGAGGCTCCTGCCTAGTTAAATGCCTCTGATCTGGCCAGCCACTGATATTCAACAGGACTTAACTGGGTAGTGCAGCTAAATATCTCTATTAACCAGCCATTCCCTAACTGGTTAGTTTAGGGGCAGTCTGGGGGCAGAGCATACACTTAGCTGGTTAGCAGCAATATTCAGTCCACTAACCAGCAGAGCACATAAATTTAGATCAGAAAAATGGCTCTCCTAACTTTATGCACCAAATTAAACAGGCACTGGTCTGAATCCAGCCGATGCCTGGTTAACCTCTGGGTCAGTGCATATACCTGGATATTTGATGCCAGGAGCCAAGAATGAATGGGACTTACCACAGACATTTGTTAATGAATGGTAACACTTCCCTTCACAGTATTGTGTATGCTCAGTATCATAGTGATGCATTCTGGGAATGCAATGTGCATATTAGGCAGTACGAAGCATACCCATAGTGGTAGTACCATAAGACTACCACAATTTGGTCATTGGCACTATTTTGGAATACAGTGCCAAACTAAATGGCAGCGGAGGAGGATCAGGAAAGCACAGGACCATCGACAGTTGCCTGATATTGCCTCAGGACCAACCTTAGAATCTAACGATATTTGTTTATGGGTTAGTGGCCATTTTTGGAATATTTAACTAAGTATACAAAAGAGTTCTTGGTTCATCGGCATCTCATAGCTAGAAAACAGGGTGCCTAGACTTAGGCAACCAGAGAAAGTGCATTAGGAACCTATTCTATAAAGGAATGTAGGCACCTACTTTCATTTATAGAATACTAGCACAACTGGGTGTTTATACACCTAAAACAAGTGAAAGCACATAAGCATCATAGGTGAAAGCGCCTAAGCTATACACATATCTGGGAGCTTATGCTCATGCTCCTGCCCTGTGTACACCTCTCTTGCAGTCACACACTATACAAATTTACACACATTGGTACAGAATTGTGATTAGTCAGCATCCTGGTATTTACCAGTGTTTATATACACATAAAAGCTAGTATTGTAAACATTTATACATGTTACAAATATGTCAATGTAAGCACCTACATTATAGAATCATCCGTATAATATAATGTTTTTTGGATAAGGCTGGCAACTTTATGCTTTTATGGTCATGTTAACAAATATTGAAGTAGAAAAATCTGACACTTTTTGAGCTGTGGCAGCAATTTCTTACATGGATTACTGACTTTCTTTTCCTCCTCCTAAGGCAGTGGTTTTCAACCCAGTCCTCAAGGACCACCTGGCCAGTAGAGTTTTCAGGATATGAACAATGAATACACAATGAGATAAATTTGCATGCACTGCCTTCTTGGTAAGCAAATCTTTCTCAGGTATATTCATTGTGGATATCCTGAAAACCTGACTGGCCAGGTAGTTTCTGAGGACTAGGTTGAAAACCTTTGTCCTAAAAGATTTCAAGTTCCTGTTGGCCCAACTTGGTACCAGGGTTCTAATTTAAAAATGTATCCATATACCCTGCCCCAGTAGAAAGCCCCTAGTTTTCTACAAAATACTTGCCATAGGTTCCTCTGTGTCCTTCAATGACAACCAGTAAGTGCCACTGAATATCAGCTCTAACTGCCTCTGAAGTTTCTGGTTGGTGCCAGAGCATTCTATGGGTTGCGTTTGGATGAGGCCTGGGTAGAGCCAGTGCTTAACCAGTTAGCGGTGATATTCACACCGCTAATTGAAGTAAGCACGTAAAGTTAAAATAGCAAAAAGGTTGTCCTAACTTCACCCATGGAGCTAACTGGGCACTAGTCTGAATATCAGCCAGTGCCCATTTAACATTTGGGTAGCAGCATAAGGGATTCCTAGACTAGTACCATGAGTCTGCCACTAGAGATCACAGGGCCATTTTAAGGACAGAGTGGGCAACATTCAAAATGTTTAAAAGTCTTGTCCAAAAAATCCAGTTGGCCCTTATTGGGTACATATAAGTTAACAAGGCAAAGCTTCAGTGATCTATTATTTATACTGCCAGTACCCTTCCCTCTTTATTTTTCCAACTGTGTAAGATTTGTCCAGAAAAGTTTTGTTAGTAAGAGGTTCATATTGGTAATGGTATCAAAACAGAAAAAGGAGGATCCCGGGCAAGAGGTGCTTACTTTCCTCTTGTATGATGCCCCTGCTGTATAAAAAAAAGTCACCTCCCATTTGTCCTAGTTTTCTCAATACTTTTCTCATATGACGACCCTGTGGCCCTCAGTCTATGTGATGATGGTTAATAACTCTTTAGACAATGTGGGTCATGTGATATATCAGCATGTACCGATTACTAGATATACTTTCTCAACATCATTTAACCTCCTCCTCCCCCCCCCCCCATAAGTAATCATACAGGGGTCTTCTACTAAAGATTAGCTTGAGTTATCTGCAGCAGGGCCCTGAATATCTTCACTCCTTGGTTGCCATCAGGTGACCCTGGGGAAATGTTTTCTTTAATCCCATTTAGTATTCATGTATAAAAAAGGGATTTTCAAAACCTAATAGGCCTTTATATAGAATATGCACCAGGACAGATTGTATCTTTATTATAAATGTATGGATAGTCAAGTTACACATTTGCTACCCACTGATGAGCACATAACTACTCTGAAAATCAGCCTTAGGGATTTTATAACTCAGCTCCCATGCAGACTTTAAATTACAATTTCTTAAACAGTGATACTCAATTTTGTTGTATTTACCCAGTCCCTTTCTAACATACTTGTTCTTGCAATTATACACAATAATAAGCTGCTGAGCATGAATTTGCCTCACTGCAGCTCATTAATGTGCAAGTTCAATAAACTTTCTTAAAGATAAGGCCTTTTCTTGCAATTTTTTTATTGTTTGATTTTGCTAAAGGAATTTGTGCATGTAGACCACAAAACCACTGTCATTTTATCATGTTTTGTGCATTTCAACACAGACTGTCCCACTTGTGAAGAAGTTTTCACTTTAGTATAACTGCCTTTTAGATTGCAGTGCTCCACTAGGCTGGGACAATACCTGTACCTAAATGTAACTTGTTTTTGATTGGATATAGAACTATGAATAATAAATAAAAAATCAAAACACAAATATAAGGTCCATAGGTTCAATTCTCCCCCCCCCCCCTCCCCCAACACACATGCACTTTTCTATCTCATCACGATCCTGACCATTTTTCTATTATATATCCTCTGGGCATCTTTATTTCTCACCTACCACACTGTCCTTCCACCAGCTTTACATTTTCAGAAAACTGGTAGGAGATAAATAGGTTAGATCCTCCGATGTCAAACATCTTAGTATAGCATACAGTTGGAGAGACAAGATAGCGGCAAGTGTGGTCATTGAATAATTAGTTTGGTAGAATTTGCATTGAGATAGAACCACTTAGCCAAGTTCCAGCATAATTAAGTAGAAGGATAAGCTTTGTTCTTACCCTTTGAAGCCTGTTGTTTCAACAGTTCTAAAGTCCAGTCTACCCTTGCAAGGTTCATTTTGCTGGCATCAGGTGCAGGAACTTGGTGTGGGAGGATTCACTCTTAGCAATTTGGAGTTCTCATTGAGCCTGGATGAACCTGAGATCCCTGGTAGACCCAGATGTGAGCAGACTGCAGAGAGGAGTGATGAATGTGCTGCTGATTTGGTCCGCATTGGAAATGAGCTCCTTATGATCTTGATGCTGCCAATGGTCCTTAGTGCCTCTATGAATTGAGATACCATGTGTCAGTCTCAATGAAAGAGAAGGGAAGGTGGGAACTGGCTCAGTTCAAGATCCAGGGCTGGTACCACTATATTAGGGCAAATGACTTCAGGAGGTAATGGAGCATTACAGATTAAGTCCCTGGTGGTTACACTTGATAATCTATGGGACCTCTTTGCATCTTTGAATCAGGGCCGTGCCAACCCGGTAAGCGGGGTAAGCACCGCTGGGGGAAGCCTGCCTTCAAGGGCACCACTCTTGTCCAAAGTCTCTGGATTCAGGCAGGCAGGCTGACAGTAGGCTTGTGAGATCAGGTTTCCTGCTGAGCTCCCGCAGGAGAAGTCAGCATTTGATTGAAGCTACACTTGGTTCTCGGTTCCCAAGGGACGCCAGCCCTGAAACACTAGAATGCTCTCTCTCCCTCTCCCTCCCCTCACTTCCTCCCTCTGCCTCTCCCTCCCCCTCCCCTCGCTTTTCTCTCTGAAAGGCTTTGTGCTGGAGGCACGGATCCCTGGGCTCTTACAAGAATGTGCTTCAGCCTCTGCTGACATTGTTCTGCTAGGAGATGGCTTTTAGCAGCATTTTAGCTCCAAGCAGAACCCCGGCACCGAAAATGCAAATGAGGGGGGGGATCCAGTGAGGCAGGATGCATGCACTGTGCCTCAGAAGCCTCGTTAACTTCTAGTGCTCAGCAGACCCCTCGCTTTAAAGCAATTCGTATTCCCTTTTGCAAATTACATTGGGGATTTTGCTGAACTCGTTTAAACTTTCAAAGGTTCTCAGCCTGATAAGGCATCATGTGTACTTAAATAAAGCTTTTTTTGTGTGTGTGTAAGGACGCGGGCGCTTAACGACTCGGGGAGGGGGGTGGGGAGATAAGGAAATAGTCCAGGCTGACATGATCTACAAGGAGAAGAGACGGGGTGTAGCTGTGAATAGTGGAGTCAGTAAGAACAGGCGGGAATGGACTAATAAAACTTTGATGAAATCTAACATCAGGATATGTTTTGGAGCTTAGATTCAGCAAGGGTTGAACATTTCACAGTGTTTCTCCATAAAGACGGGCCAGGAAAAAATAGACTTAACCTGGGACCTTAAAAATCTTTGCACTTAGGGAAAAGTGTGTTTGTAGGTAACAAATATTGGGGCAATCAGGTCTTAATTTAACTGGAACCCAAAAGTTTTTTTCTTTAATCGGATAGTGAAAGAACTGGTTCCAGTTCACACCACTGTGTTTAAAGGACTTTTGTTTTAAATAACATTCAATTTGTAAGGGAGAGTCACTGGTGTGCCAGCCGGAGACAGAGGTGGGCTTGTGTCTCGCTGACCTGAGGTCTCAGGCCTCTTAAGTTACAGACTATACAGCCTGCCTTCCTCTCCCGCAGAAAAGTTTACATCCAAAACTAATGCTTTTAAAATGAGCCTTCTACGGTTGTTTAATTAAAATTGGGTTCAAGACTGATTAGGCGTGTAATCTGCGCTCATAATGACAATTATGGAAAGGTTTGACCCAAGTGTTGGGGGATGATATAAAGCGCCATTTTGTAGACATGGATGGAGGGGAGGTCAGGGGAGAGGAGATTTGCTGGACATGGGTGGATAGAGGGGAGAGGAGGGTTGCTGGACATGGGTGGATGGAGGAGAGGGCAGGGGAGAGAGGACGGTTGCTGGACATCGGTGGATGGATGGCAGGGGAGAGAGAAGAGTTTGCTGGACATGGATAGAGGGGAGGTCAGGGGAGAGGAGAGTTGCTGAACATGGGTGGATAGAGGGGATAGGAGGGTTGCTGGACATGGTTAGATGGAGGGCAGGGGAGAGAGGAGGGTTGCTGGACATGGATGGAGGGGAGGGCAGGGAGAAAGGAGAATTGTTGGACATGGATGGAGGGGAGGGAAGGGAAGACAGGACGGAGATGCACATGGATGAAGGGGAGAAATTCTGGACGGATAGAGGGGAGGGAATACAGAGGAAGGAGATTCACATGGATGGAGGGGAAGGGAGAGAGAACAAATGCTCAACATGGATGGAGGGAAGAGAAGAGAGAGGATGGAGATGAGATGAGGGAAAAGGGAGAAAACCTGCACATGGATGGAGAAAATAGACAGAAGCTGGATCCACTGGGCAGTCAAGTCTGCAGAGGACCCAGTTTTTACTTACGGATGTAAGGCAAGAAATGAAGAAGAAAGGAGGAAAGTAAAGAAATAAATGGAAAGGAAGCCCTGGAAACGGAGTTAAGAGGACAGATAGCAGCAGAATCGGATACTTGGCCAGCATGATCAGAAAAACAAAGTCACCAGACAACAAAGGTAGAAAAAAATAATTTTATTTTCATTATAGTGTTTGGAATATGTCCACTTTGAGAATCAGGTGCTCAACATTAAAAGTTTATATTTATTTACTTATTTATGGCATTTTATCCCACTTTAAACATGAATTAGATTGGAACCTGGGGTCATTAAAATTTTTTTTCCTGGAATAATGCATTGCTCCCCTCCCCAGGCTCACTCCCCGGCTATAGTCAGCTCTGCAATTTCCTTTTCATCTTGTGCTCCCTCTGCCTGCAGTTCTTCAACTTGTTCTTCACCTTTTAAGGCACTGGGATGAAAAAGGGGGCAGGGTGGGAGAAGAGAGAAAGGAGATGCTAGACGGGGGGGGGGGGGGGGAACTGATAGTCTGCAGGGGGGCACCAGAGACCCTAGGCATAACCCTGCTTTGAATCAAGCTATTTCAAATAAGTTTGACTGTATCTTCTCTGATTTTATTACTATTGAATTACTTCATAATAAAATGAGGCAAAGACTTTAGACATCAATAGTTGGCTGAATAAACACCATATATTAAACTCTGTGAGTTATTTTCATAGGTCAGAAACTTCCTATTAAATTTCAAGTTTTACAGTTTTAAACTCTTCAATTTTTAATTTTTTCATACAAAATGCATTCAATTGTAAATGAAGAAAGCTTGCAATTTTACTTTGCTTGAACTCTGATCTATATTCATTTATACAAATACTCAGCGCACTAAAGGTCTTAACCACATAGTCCACCTTGGAATTTGTGAATTTCCATAATTTATATAATTTTGGATCAGTAGGATTGATGAATACTTTCAATTGCAAAGTCGCATTGCAGGTTTTACAAGATCCACATTTTTAATGCCCTGAAATATATTCTTTAACATGTACTGGTGATTTGGGTAGCATAGCTGACTTAAAAAGTTCCTTTAAATTTTCATTTCTTGAAAACGCTACCCGTAAATTTATGTTGGCAAAAATAGGATGAAGCTGCATTATTTCCCCCGTTTTCTCACAATGGCTGCAACATTATCACTTCAGACTGAAAATCTGATGACACAAGTCTGTTTTGAATCTTCATCAGATTGTTTGGACCGGCCCTGTAATAACAAATCTTGATCATTAATTTTTAGCTTTTTTATAGTCCTTTTTCAGATCAGGGACAATAAGGAATAAGTCAGACTTATCTTTAACAATACACTAACAAGAAAAAAAAAGCTATGTTTAATCAATTGAGATGTTTTGCTATTGAACAAGATGTGGTAAATAAGCATGGTGGTGACCACATAAGGTTTCTACTTCAAAGAGATCCATGGTGGATTTATAAACTAGATACTTTACAGCCACAAGGTTTAAATAGCAATATGGAATGGTCAACTTTTTTGTAAGTGATAATAAAGTGTTTGAATGTCTTGAGAGATGAACATATCACATCATAATTTTTTAATTGGTCATGGGGTAATAATGGCTTTTACTTGAAATACAGACACCATTTTGTCCCAGTTTAAAACTGGCATAATTTGTGATTGCATTTACCACAGCTTAAAAGGATTTACCGCAGGACATGCTGCGGTGTCTTGCAGTAAGTTCCTAATCTGCTAGCACTACTCACATGCTAAAAAATATGTTTATTATTTTGCAGAGGGGCATGTCTGGGGGGTGGAACATGAGCGTTTCTATGTTAATCAGTTAGTGCATTTACATTACTGTTTGCTAAGGTGCCCTTTTACTAAGGTGTGGTAGGCCTAAAGCAGGCCTGCCGTGTGGTAAAAGGACACTACCATAGGATGCGCTGAGGCATCCTGCGTTAGTTTGGCGATCAGCGTGCATTATTCCTGTGTTTAAAAATATATACTTTTTATATTTGCTGCAGGAGGCATGCTTGGAGGTGGAGAGTAGGTGTGCCTATGCTAATCGGCTAGCACAGGTACATTACCATGTGCTACCAGATTCGCAGCATGGGAGTCCTTACTGCCTTCTAAATAGGTAATTGCCACTCATTAATGGGGAAATTAGCATGTGGCCATTATAAAAAAAAAACCAAATATGGCAATTTTACTGCCACACTAAGTGCTCCTTTTACTATGCGGCAGTAAGCTCAAGGCAGGCTTACCACTCACTATACAGGAAGTACCGCCGGGCTACCGCAGCAGCCTGGCGGTACTTCCCACCACTAGCGCGCCATCATTTCTGGCACTACAAAAATGTATTGTAGTAGCATCGGAGTGTACCTGGTGGTAATCGGGCAGTGCTGCGTGCTGCCCGGTTATTGCCTGATTAACGTAGGAGCCCTTACTGCCACCTCAATGGGTAGCGATAAGGGCTCCCCCTGAAATGGCTGTGTGGCAAGTGCTTTACTCGCCACACGGCCTCTTCCTGTATGAAGGTGAGACTTCTGTTTTACCAGCTGCGGTAAAAGGGGGCCTCAGCATGCTTATAAAACACACAATGATGCCAGCGCCGGACCCCTTTTGATGCAGCTTGGTAAAAGGGTCTCTAAAAGGGTCTATAATAAGTGAGAAATCCACACTCTGACAGAAAGGCTGGCCACTTTTTAGTGCAGCTTATTAAGGATCCTTAACTAAATAGCACAGGATTAGCATGTTAGCCCTTACTACATATAAAATAGGTGACAGTAAGAGTTCACAAGCTAATTTCTATTAATAACCACACACTAATGTTGCATTAGCAAATGTCCATTAATTCTCAAAATAGAAAATTGGTCGTAGCATATGGGAAAGACCTGCATAAGGGGATGCTACAGCCACTTTTTACTGCAGCTTAGTAAACAACCCCATAGTAAGTAATGTGATATTGATTCTATAACTTTTGAGATCCAACACAATTTGTGACAAAAAAAAAAAAATATATATATATATATAAATATATATTGTCTATGTGATTTTAAAATGTCAAATGAAAGGCATAAATAAAAGCGAAGATAAAGTTGGAGGGTGAAATGGTAACATCTGAGATCTTTTCCTTCTTGATGAATTAATTGTAAAGGATCCATAGATTTAAACATCTTGCATTCTTATTTTTGACAAGGCTACCGGGGGGGGGGGGGGGGGGGGCAAAATTTCCCAGGCCTGGACCTGAAAGGGGGGCCTGGAACCAGAATCTCTCTCCTGCTCCTGATGGGACCCAAGTAATCGCGCTCTGACAGGAGCAGGAGAGAGAAATCTCCGGCACCAGGCCCCCTTGGAGCTGGGGAGGACCCGGCGCTTCCTCCAATGCTGCTCTTCTACCCATTGTTATGAAACCGAGCATGCCCTGAGAGGAAAAGCAGCCACTGGGGCAGGCAGTCAACATTGGAGGAAGAGGTGTTCTGCTGGCGGTGCCTTGGGATCCCCGCCAGCCAAGGTATGTCAATCCTGTTGTGGCAGTGGCAGCGATCAGGGGGCAGCAGTGGCAGAGATGGTGGGGGTGGCAGCAGATGATGATTGTAGGGGGGGAGCAGAAGCAGCCCTGCCCCAGGCCCAGCGGCAGTGGCCTACCCCAGGCCCGGCTCAGTCTCTCGGCAGCCCTGTTTTTTGACAGGAACTATTGAAGCATACATTTTCTGGTGGAATTGAATACTGTATGTGTGTCACTTAGGAGTTATTGCAGAAAGGCAGAAAGACTGAATGTGGGATAAAGGACAAGTTATAGTACGGGGGAAAAGTACTAGGAGGAGTGGTGTTTATCCAATAAGCACTTTTTTTTTGCTTTAGAGATATTTTATTGCTGTTTAGAGTTGAAACTTAAACTCAAACACCCTAGGTATAAAAGACAGCTTTGCAGAATCCCCTTTGATAGTTGCAGGTCTTCAGATTAGGTATTATTTATAAGAACTGCTGCTGTATTTTAGTTATATAGGGCTCCTTTTACAAAGCAGTGCTATTGATTAGTATGCGCTGAATGTGAAGAAGCCCATTCAGTTTCCATGGGCTTGTTTGCATTCAGCACACACTAATCCATGGTGCTACTTTGTAAGAACAATCTTTCAATAGGCGTGGAGCGCTAGAGGCAAGCGACGGAGATGGACGCATGAATGTGTAGCTCAGTCCCACTAACACTAGAAAATCGTTATAATAGCAGATCGTTAAACTTCTATTTATCAATTTCTGATAAACTTATCTTCAGTAAGATGACTCACTAAATCACAAAAATTAGACAGCCCCTCTACTTCATCGATGGCTTCAAAAAGAATTAAATGTGATCCACCGAAGCCAGAAAAAATGGCGCCACTCCAAACTACGCACACAGTTTCTTCCTCAGATATAATTATGGAGGAACTCAAGAGCTCTCAGAGAGTTAACTATGAAGCACTACGACACAACCTGCACTTTGAAAATGGATTTAGCAACTTTATCCTCAGCGGTAACTGATTTTCATGACAGATTAATTCAAGCTGAAGAGAAAATAGATCAAACGGCTCAAGATTTAAAACATTTCTCTTATATGACAGTAGATAAGATTGCTCATTTAGAACAACACTTAGAAGATCTGGCAAATCGAAGCAGACAAAACAACATAAGAATTCTGGGCTTAGCTGAAGGAGCAGAAGGAAAATAGATTATTGCCTTCCTCAGATCTTGGATCCCAGCGATACTAAAACTGAAACTGGATTTTCCACTTGATTTCGAACGTGCGCACAGATCTCCTGGAAGGCCTAAACTGAACATCAAATTTCCTAGGCCAATTGTGGCGAAACTACTAAGATTTCCTCAGGCCTTGTCAATTCTATTATCTGCTAAAGACTTACCTTCCATATTACATGAGGGTCAGAAAATCTTGTTTGTTCCGGACCTGGCTAAGGCTTCTGCAATCAAGAGGAAGCAATTTCTTCAACTCAGACCACGATTAAAGGATGTTGGAGCACGCTACGGATTGTAGTATCCAGCGAAGATGACTGTAACTCTGCACAATGTCACTAAATCCTTCGATTCCCCCTCCAAATTGCAAAATTACTTGGATCAAAAAATTTTCTTTGGGAATGATTAGATGAATTTCTCCTGATGACTTCAATACAAATATCAGATCAGAGGACACTCTCTTATCTAATACAGGTTTCATACCCTTTACCAGTAGCTAAACTGTAATATTGAGAACTATTATTAACCAAATATCTCTTTACTTTTGAATATGGGAGCTTTTACAAATGGGCTGCATTACGGAAGATGTTCGCTACTCATGCATATCCTCTCCTGAAGAAGTAACGAAACAGTGAGAATTCTACAAGAGAGAAATTGAAAGAAAGGTTCTCAGGGATTTGAAGAGATTTTACATATGTATTACCATTATGCCATCTCATAGATGAAGGTGCTTCTCGGATGTGGATTTTTTTCCTTCCTGGGTTTTAAGCTAAGTAATCTTTTTGCCATATGGTATTTTACGTTTTTGCCTTTTGTTTTTTTTTTCCCTGTTCAATTATATATATATTTTTCATTCTTCCGATATAAGATATCATAATTATTAGGTATATTGGATATTACCTGTGTCTGTATTTCATTGAATTATCGATATTTAGCCCTACTCTGTTTTTTTACTACATAGTGGTTCAGTTATTCCACTCTGTAGGTTTTTCAGAGGTGGTGGCTGGCCCATGATTGTAGCCTCTATAGGTGTGACCACTGAGCTGGTACCCTTGGCTAATGAGGCCCTTTGTCTAAATTAATTTATTTAGTTTCTTGAAATACAGCACGGATAATTTATAACCTATTAGAGCAAGTTACTTTATAGTTTCTTAGCTTTTACAAATATCACACCTTCTCCATGTCATTCTCTTCTCTTACACTTACCTCTACCCACATCTTTAACTCCAAATAGCTTGAGCTTTCAGCTCTTTTTGCATGTCATGTTTTCTCACACAAGCTTAACTTTTCTTTTTCACTTTCAACTGCCTCTTGCAAAATAATATTGACTGCATATATGAAACTTCATGTCTTGCAATGTTTTATAAGTAACATTTCTTATTAATATTATATCTAATGTGCCATATCTCCAATGCATATGTTATTCCAACCTCCTAATAACAGCTCAAAAATTTTATTCATCAATTTGCAAAAAATCACTAAACAATTTTATTCTTAATTATACAATACAGTACACAAAGTACATCCAAATTTCCATGCATCCAAACCCTCATTCATTCATTCATTCTTCCCTATATCACAGTATTCAATCAGTGCGCTGAAACATCGAAAAAACACTTATCTTCAACCCCGTAGTTTGTGCTGAAACACAGAAAATGATCGCTCACCACTTGCCACACTGACAGGAATTGTCAGCAATATTCTTAGAAACAAAATGCTATACATTGCAAAATAAGATAGCAGATGTAAATTCTCAAAGTGGACATATTCCAAACACTAAAATGAAAATAAAATGATTTTTTTTCTACCTTTGTTGTCTGGTGACTTTCTTTTTCTGATCATGCTGGCCCAGTATCTGATTCTGCTGCTATCTGTCCTCTTAACTCCGTTCCCAGGGCTTCATTTCCATTTATTTCTTTCCTTTCCTCCTTTCTTCTTCATTTCTGGTCCTCAGCTTCTGTCTATTTTCTTCATCCATGTGCAGTTTTTCTCCTCTCTTCCTTTTCCCTCATTTCATCTCCTTCATCTCTCTTCCCTCCCCTCTATGTCCAGCAATTTCTCCTCTCTCCCTGAGCCCTGCCCTCCCATCCATGCTCCTCTATCCCCTGCCCTCTCCATTCATTCCTATCCAGCAATTCCCCTCTCTCCCTGAGCTCTGCCCTCCCATCCATGCTCCTCTGTCCCCTGCCCCCTCCATTCATCCCTATCCAGCAATTCCCCTCTCTCCCTGAGCCCTGCCCTCCCATCCATACTCCTCTGTCACCTCCATTCAACCCTATCCAGCAATTCCCCTCTCTCCCTGAGCCCTGCCCTCCCATTCATGCTCCTCTGACCCCTGCCCCCTCCATTCATCCCTATCCAGCAATTCCCCTCTCTCCCTTCCATGAACCCTGCCCTTGCATTCATGTTCCTCTCTCCCCTGCCCTCCCGCTCCCATGTCCCAACTGCCCGCCCTCTTCTCTCCCCCAACATATATAGTAACATTGTAACATAGTAGATAACGGCAGAAAAAGACCTGCACGGTCCATCCAGTCTGCCCAACAAGATAAACTCATATGTGCTACTTTTTGTGTATACCTGACCTTGATTTGCATCTGCCATTTTCATGGAGCGTCTCGCACTATTTTTAAGCTTGCTTGCTACAAGCTCTGGACCAACGATGCCAACCCGCGTTACCCATCTGTGAGAAGTACAGGCCTGCTTGTCCTGGGAGAAAATCTATTCCTTAAACTCCTTTGCCAAGTGAGCACAGTAATTCAAAAATAAGCTCTCTCCTTCTCCTTAACTGTTCTCACAGCTCCAGAACAGCTAAACAGCAAAAATGGCTTTACAATGTCAGAGTAACAGTATAGGAACTAGGTACACTCCAAGTGCCATATATCATCTCATTAGAAAAGAGGTTAAAACTCATATGGCAGATAGATGCTCAATCCCTGTCCCTCCATCCAACTCTGTTTCCTATTATAGAAACCCCTAAAAAAGAGAGAAGAACACACCTGAACACCCACACAGTCAACACTCAGGAACACCCCCATACAGACAACACAGTGACTGCCTTTTTTTTTTTTGTTACATTTGTACCTTGTGCTTTTCCACTCATGGCAGGCTCAATGTGGCTTACATGGGGCAATGGAGGGTTAAGTGACTTGCCCAGTGTCACAAGGAGCTGCCTGTGCCAGGAATTGAACTCAGTTCCTCAGGACTAAAGTCCACCACCCTAACCACTAGGCCACTCCTCTCCACTCTTCTGGTCCCTCTCACTTTTCTCTCCTTGTTTTTCAGCAATTTCAGCAATAAGTATTACCGAAGTCCTCAGCTGGCTGATTGCAGAACGATCCCAGGAAAAGAGTGGGTAAAAGCACCAGGTTAGCATTCCTTTCTTGGATCTTCTCAGCTATAGAATGTCAAACTGTCTTCTTTTTTTTCTTTTAAATTTACCTCCATCCAGCAGCACAGGTGCAGCGTCAGTGAAGGAGGAGGCGCTCCGGATGTGTCTAGCCTTCCCTTCGCTCAGTGTCCCACCTTCTTCTGATGTCATTTCCTTGATGTCAGAAGAAGGCGGAACACTGAGCGAAAGGAAGGCTAGACACATCGGGAGTGCTGCCTCCTTCACTGACGCTGCGCTGCCGGACGGAGGTAAATTTAAAAGGATTTTAAAAAGGAAAGGGATCTTGCGGGAGAGAAGAGGGCCCTGCCCTTAGATTCTTGGTTGGATAGGCAATCCAACACTTGTTACCATGTTCCCAAGGCTCAAATCACTCTGCAATCATTGATTCATATCATCTTACTGATCCTTGGAGACAATTCTCACCCTCTGGTAGGGAATATACCTTTTATTCAGCCCAAAATCATAGTTTCTCACGTATTGATTTTTTTTCTTATTTTGTAATAATCTTCTTCGGAGTTCATATAGAACCTATTACTCTTTCAGACCATGCAGCAACATCTTTTTCTTTATGTTCAAACTCACTCAAACCTCTTAAGTCTCCCCAGTGGAGACTAAACTCTCAATAACTCACAGTTGATGCATATGCACAGAATTTCATAAAAACTTTTTTCAGCATAATGATCCTTCTGAGACTAATGCAATAGTAAACTGGGAGGCCTACAAAGCAGCCCTACTTGGAGAATTCATTTCCATATCTGCACATCAATGTAAAGAAAACAATAAACGATTAAATGAGCTAGAAACTCTTATTAAAGATTTAGAACATAAATATCAAATGGACCAGAAACTGGAAATATTTAATTCTCTTATAAAAAATAAATATGAATATAATAAGATCTGGAGCCAAAAAGCTGGTATGCTCTTTTCATACAAAAACATTCTATGTATTTTGAAATGAACCAAATTGGAACCTCTCTAGCCAACTTTTTGAAGCGTAAAAGGCTTAAAACACAAACTCCAATTATAAATCATAATAACAAAGTTTTGTCTTCCTCGAAAGATATTCTAGAAGCATTCCATTCTTTCTACACAAATCAGAATTTTTAGGTGACTCGATAGATTTAGAATCCTTCTTGCAAACACTTTCAAGTAACAAATGGAAAGCAAGTGACATCAAACATATGCAATCCCCTATAACTTCTAAGGAACTCCAAAAAGCAGTCTCTCAACTGAAAACTAAAAAATTTCCAGAACCCGATGGCATTTCTTGTGAATTTTATTGAATTTTCCTTAAAGATGTCTTGCCTCATTTACTCTCTTATTTTCAGTTACTTGAAGCAAACCCGAACATCAATAACAGATTTGCAGAAGCTACTATTACAGTTCTTCCAAAACCTGAAAAAGATCATACTTTAATTTCTAATTATAGACCCATTTCTCTACTTAATGTAGACTTCAAGATCTATGCAAAAATACTATCCAATAGACTTGTTAAAATTATTTAAAATTATTGGATGAATATTATTCATCCAAATCAAGTTGGCTTCATGCCTCATCGTCTTATCACAGATAATTCAAGACTCTTTCATCAGATCTCTATTTTAGCTAAATCACATTCGTCTCCAATTATAGCTCTATCCATAGATGCAGAGAAGGCATTTGATAGAATAGAGTGGCCTTTTTTATTTAAAGTACTTGATTGGTTTGGAGCTCCAGATCTTTTTGTAACTCAAGTCAAAGTATTATATAATAATCCAACTGCACAAATATTGCTAAATAATACCCTATTGAATCCTATTCAACTAGAAAGAGGCACTATGCAAGGTTGCCATCTGTCTCCTTTCCTATTTAACATAGCTCTAGAACCATTCCTTATAAAAATTAGAGATAATATAAATATCACTGGTATTTCCGTTGGAAATTTAGAGGTCAAAATCTCTGCATATGCAGATGTCATAATGCTATTTTTATCAAACCCTAACTCTTCCCTAACTGCTCTGTTTGAACTCATTTCTAATTACTCTAAACTCTCTGGTTATAAAATTAATAAACAAAAAATGGAAGTTCTTCCACTTAACGTATACGCAACTCCTGATATGATTTTGCCGCATGGTCTGATATGGTTATCTAAATGCATTCGATCATTAGGTATTAATATTTGCCCCACATTGGAAGGAACACTGGAATTAAATAGAAAAAACATTCTGGAGATGATTAAAACCCTATCCAATTCCTGGAATCCTTTGCATCTTTCATGGTGGGGCCGCCTAGACACAATTAAAATGATGTTGATGCCCAAAATCAACTTTATTCTTAGCATGTTGCCTATTCTTTTTCCTAAAACATTTTATTCACAAATAGACAACCTTTTATCAAAATTTTTATGGGACAATAAGCCTCCCAAAATTGCTTTGAAACCCCTTAAAAATATCAAAGAAAAAGCTGGTGTCCTCTTTCCTGATTTCTTTGTTTACCATAAAGCATTTATTTTACAACAGGCGTCATATTGGTTAATAAAACCTTCACACTATTCACCAGTATGGTTAGCAATAGATCAATTCTTGTGGGGTGTTTGTCGTAATCTCCTACCAATGTTTATACCAAAACAACTGAAAACGAATAATATAATTCTCTCCTCGTTTTCTTGTCTTCACTAACTTGATAATTATATGGAAACTCCAAGCAATATCTCATTACATTCTACTTTATGGGGTAACCCTTTAATTAAAATCAATAAACTACCTATATATTGTGAAGTTTGGTCAAAATGTGGAATATGGACAATTGCTCATGTATTTTCTTGTAATTTTGTTACACCCTTTGAAGAACTATGTTCTACTTTCTCTTTACCTGCCAACCAATATTTTAAATGGCTACAGATTAAACATTGTTTAATTCATAACAAAGTACTTTCTAATTTAAATATAAATTCTCCTTCTATACATGATTTTCTCTCTAACATTTGCCATAAAGGCCATGTAGCATCACTCTGGACACTTGCGACACAAAGTAACCAAAGACCGTAACGGACATTACCTGACTCTTCTTCCCCCTTTCCCTCCCTAAGTTCCCCCCAATTGTACCTATCATACATGTACCTCATTCTACCACAATATCACTTTGTATTCATTCATACAATGTATTTGTTCAGGCCAGAATCGGCTAACGCCGTTAACGGTTATATGTAAGCCACATTTAGCCTTCAAAAGATGGGAAAATGTGGGATACAAAGGTAACAAATAATAATTATTATACAAATTCTTTATACAAAAGAGTTTGAGCAGCAAACTCAGCTTATGTTCAGTTTAGGAAAATGATCTCCAAATCCATGCTATATCCCAACAGTGGACTTATCTCTGGTCTAAACTAAATAGACCCATAGTTTTGGCCAGCTACATGCAATCATTATATTTCTTTTGTCATAGGGCAATTTGGACTCCCCATAAAATTACTATAACTGGACTTACTACTACTACTACTTATCACTTCTATAACGCTACAAGGCATATGCAGCGCTGTACACCATACATGAAAAGACAGTCCCTGCTCAAAGAGCTCACAATCTAAATAGGACAGACAAACAGACAGAACAACTAACAGGTAAGGGAATTAAAGAGGTGGGGCTAAAAGGGTACAGGGCAAATGAGTAGTGGTTAGGAGTCAAAAGCAGCGTTAATGTAACCCTATGGGTTAAATTAGAAAAGATTACCTGGCTCATTCTGGATCTGGTGTGGAGACAGTGAGCAGTGCAGTAAAACTAAGTAGTCTGTGTGCATGCGCTGAGTGTTCCGCTTGCTGATGGAACTCTCAGGAGAGTGACAAACAGCCCAGGCTGGCAGTTGGGAGGGAGCTGTATTGGTGAGAACATGTTACTAGGAAAAGACTGGAAGAAAGTTGATGCTGAAGATCATCACCTGAAAGAAAAGGCGCCCACCGTTCAAGAGAGCCAGAGAGAGAAAACAAAGAGAGCAGCTAAGTGACTGAGACTATTTTAAAAAGTGCACAAAAGAGAAAATAGTAAAGGAAACCTGAACAATAAGTGTGAGATAACTAAGGAAAAAAAGAGTAGAGTTACATGCTGAGATCCTTGAGGGTCTACGGAAATCTGACAGACAGGAGAAAAGAAATGTTAAAGAATCTAGTGTTTTGTAAAATTGAATGTGCTTACATGATTTATGTACCTAATATTTATAGTTATCTGAAAATGCTCCCAATGTTTAAACCTGTAATTGAAATACATATGTTGAATGTACAAGTTGGTAAAATTTAATTAACATTTAAATATAATTCAAATAATAAAAAAAAATATGTTTTTTTTAATTGTTAAACTCCCTGGTTGGTGTTGAGTCATTTTGGGGAAACACTGTGACATATTTGGTACCATCATTGTAATATCTTGCTCTGCCACCAGGGGGTTTACATTAAAGAGGTGGACTTTTAGCCTGGATTTGAAAACGGCCAAAGACAGGGCTAGACGTACAAGCTTGGAAAGTCTATCCCAGGCGTGAGGTGCAGCAAGATAAAAGGAACAGAGTCTGGAATTAACAGTAGAGGAGAGGGGGACAGACAAGAGAGATTTATCCACAGAATGGAGTACCTGAGGGGGGGCATAGGGAGAGACAAGAGTGGAGAGGTACTGGGGAGCAGTAGAGTGAATGCACTTATAGGTCAGTAAGAGAAGTTTGAATTGAATGCGGTAACGGATTGGGAGCCAGTGAAGTGACTTGAGGAGAGGGCTAATGTGAGCATAGCGACTCTGGCGAAAAATGAGTTGCACAGCAGAGTTTTGGACTGATTGAAGAGGAGAGAGATGGCTAAGTGGGAGGCCGGTGAGAAGCAGGTTGCAATAATCTAGGCGAGAGGTGATAAGAGTGTGGATAAGGGTTCTGGTAGAGTGCTCAGAGAGGAAGGGACAGATTTTGCTGATGTTATAGAGAAAGAAACGACAGGTTTTGACAATCTGCTGAATGTGAGCAGAGAAGGAGAGAGAGGAGTCGAAGATGACCCCAAGGTTACGAGCTGATGAGACAGGGAGAATGAGAGTGCCATCCACAGAAATAGAGAAAGGGGGGAGAGGAGAGGTGGGTTTAGGGGGAAAGATGAGAAGCTCGGTTTTGGCCATGTTAATTTTCAGATGATGTTGAGACATCCAGGCAGCGGTATCAGATAGGCAGGCTGATACATTGGTCTGGATGCTGGTTGAGATTTCGGGGGTAGAGAGGTAGATCTGGGAGTTATCAGCGTAGAGATGGTATTGAAAGCCATGGGATGATATCAGAGAGCCAAGGGAAGAAGTGTAGATGGAAAACAGGAGAGGACCGAGAACAGAACCCTGAGGTACTCCGATTACCACTAATAACAAATGTTGGTCCTGTTGTTCACATCCTGGCACCCTCCTTCACATGATCTTTGAATGTAGTTTAACTAATGACTTCTGGTGCCAAATATGGACCTTTATAACAAATATTCTTCCTATACAAGGCTCAATTACATCTTCTATTATTATATTTGGTTCTGTGCTATTCTGTGTTATAATAATCTGTTATGCAGCAATTACTCAAACTAAGTTGTTTAAATAAGGCGTCAAGTCTCTTTAAATATTATTTTATTATAACATGTTACATTTGTTGTTATTTCTGATACCTTGCTTGTCAATTTCAAAAATGCAAAATTCAATAAAAGTTCACAATCTTTCAATCATATTTCTGAAAAAAAAATTATGAAGTATAGTGCATTGGATTAGGTGTAAAGCTTTCTTGTAACCATCTGGAGTACTGTTATTAGGTTTCTAATGCTTAAATAGAAATATCTACTTTCTGTTCTGAACACTCTACTTCATCCAAATTAATTAAAATATTTGATTACTTTTTCCTCTTGAATGTAATCATTAAATAATGCTTGTCATCTTAGTTTAAAAAAGGAACTAGAACTAATAGATATGCATGGACAGACATTATTTGGTGGCATCATTTTATTTGTCTATTTATAATTGTTGTTATATACAATTGTTTATATACATGGCTTATTAATAATTGTTTTTATAGCTCACAACAGACCACAACAAAATAACAAATACAAAATAAACATAGAAAATAACATGAAAACAAAATTTAAAAGTGTCGTTTCCTGGATTCTATATATGGTGTCAAACTTTTTGGTGCAGATCTAAGATGTGTATGCAACTAACTCCCCCTTTTACAAAGCTGCACCAGTGGCTGCCAGTGTGGTAATGCCAACACAGCCCATTCAAAGTGAATGGGGGGAAGGTAAATTAGTTAATGAGCCAATAACTATGAATTAATTGGTAAAAGGGGGTGCACAGTTAGCCAATAACTATGACTTAATTGGCTTTAATAATTAATTATTGAAGTTAATTGGCACTAATTTGGATTTGCACACATCTGTCTGCATGCTATTCTATAATACTGAGTGCCTTCATCTCATAGTATGCAGCTCAAAAGGGGGCATGGTCAGCGGAATAGCATTGGTGGGTAAAGGGCATTCCAAAAATTTGCATACAGTGTTACTAAATAGCACCATTTAGGCACTGAAATACCAATGATCTCTGGCATTTACAGCAGTTTTCAGCTGATGTAAATTCTGGCACTCAGCTTTAGACACAGGAACTGGCTCCAAGTGTTATGCTATAATTCTAAGTGCCCTTTATTAAATAGTGCTTGGAACTGATTTTTTTTCCAGCACCAACTTTTGAGCACCATTTATAGAATCCCACAATGTAGTCTTTCAGAGGCATAGTAGAACTGTCACAACATAGTCAGGAAACCCTTGTGCTGTTTTTTGAGAAAAAGGACATGGCAGAAAATGATGCTGTACCTAGGACCTGCCTCCAAATGATGCATTATCCTCTTGCACAAATGTGTGCCTCTAGGAAAATGTGTCCAGGCAAATGGGGTTAGGACTGCATTGTAACTGGCAACTAAGGGGCCTATGCTCAAAGCTTACTATGTTAGCAATGTCTGATTTAAACTGGTTCTAGCCAGTATAGTGATCATGTTATTCAGTGTCTAATGCACAAAGTGGTTCTGCATGGTTTTTACCACTCAGGAATACAGCTAATGATAATCCTAAGCAAATGTATCACAAAGAGCTCATTAGTAGTATAATGAGCATTCCAAATGATGAACAGACATTTCCGAGTGATGCACAGAAATTACTGCCCACCTTTAACATGCCAAATTTCCCATCGGGTCTGGAGCTGGCCTTTTGTGAGTGAGACTTCTGGGAGGAACAGTCTGCTTGCATTTTTCAATAGCAAAACTTGGAGAGCAGAGAACAGCTTAGAGGGGCACAGAAACAGCTGGGGAAAGACCCTATGATATCAGCACGAGAGGGGGGCTTTCGGCAAGGAGGAGATTCCCAAGTCAAATGATCGGGGGGGGGGGGGGGGGGGGAGGCAGAGGGAAGGCAAGTAAGCTGCAGAAGAAAAGTGGAGCCAGCACCACAGCACTGCAATGGAAAGGAGATAGGGGGACAGTGGAGCCAGAAAATACTGCAGGGGAAAGGAAAGAGTACACTAGCCCTAGTGCAGATCAGGGACACTTACCAAGAGACTGTTCTGCACATGTGCTAGGTGCTTTCCCTACTGAGCTGCGTGTTGAAATTGTGTGCAGCTCATTTGTATGCGATTTATGTACTTATGTATTTCCTTTGAGCATCGTTCACTATTTCCAAATCGGTAAGTTTTACCAAGGATCTAAATGCACACAGTTTTCAACAGGGTCTTTTGTGCATCGGGCCCTAAATCATTAGAAATGTAGATGGCTAACGGGCTTATTTTCGAAAGTGATCACCGGCCATCTTCTGACATAAATCGGGAGGTGGCCAGCGATCTCTCAAAAGCGGCGAAATCGGTATAATCGAAAGCTGCTTTTTGGACACCATCGCCGCTTTCCTGTCGCCAAGCCAGCGAAAGCTCAAGGGGGCGTGTTGGTGGTGTAGCGATGGTGGAACATGGGCAGGCATGAGCGTGGCTACCAGATAGCCAGCTTCAGCGCATAATGGAAAAAAAAGTGGCGTTAATTAGTATTTCGCTGGGTTTACTTGGTGCTTTTATTTTCACGACCAAGCCTCAAAAAGGTGCCCCAACTCACCAGATGACCACCAGAGGGAATGGGGGATGACCTCCCTGTACTCCCCCAGTGGTCACCAACTCCCTCCCACACTAAAAGAATAAATATAAAAACCTTTTTTGCCAGCCTGTATGCCAGCCTCAAATGTCATACCCAGCTCCCTGACAGCAGTATGCAGGTCCCTGGAACAGTTTTTGTTGGTCGCAGTAGACTTCAGGCAGGCGGACCCAGGTCCATCCCCCCCCCCCCACCTGTTACACTTGTGGTGGTAAGTGTTGAGCCCTCCAACCCCCCCCCCCCAAACCCACTCTACCCACATATAGGTGCCCCCTTCACCCATAAGGGCTATGGTAGTGGTGTAGAGTTGTGGGGAGTGGTTTTGGGGGAGATTTTTTTTTTTGGGGGGGGGGTTCAGCACCCAAGGTAAGAGATCTATGCACCTGGGAGGTATTTGTATATATATTTTTTTAATTTTTAGAAGTGCACCCTAGGGTGCCTAAGAGGCGTATTTTCAAAGCACTTAGCCTCCCAAAGTTCCATAGAAACCTATGGAACTTAGCCTCCCAAACTGCTTTGAAAATATGCCTCTTGGTGTCCTGGCATGTCAGGGGGACCAGTGCACTACAAATGCTGTCTCCTCCCACAACCAAATGCCTTGGATTTCACTGGGTTTGAGATGGCATTTTTTTCCGTTATTTATCGCTGAAAAACAAAACCGGCCATCTCAAACCCGGCGAACACTGGCATTTGGCCGGTCCAAACCGTATTATCGAAAGAAAAGATGGCTGGCCATTTTTTTCAATAATACGGTTCGGCCAGCTGTTTGCGGTGCCGCAAAAATAGATCACCAGCAATCTATTTCACTGGCGCCGTTCAATTGTTCCCCTCTAAAGGACCATATATATTACCTAGATCTTATAAATTCTGGAAAGGAATCAACTGTTGTGGTACATATGAGTATCAATGACATATTGTATTAAGATGCTTAAGGGAGATTCTGGAGAATGAATTTAGGATTTTAGATATGAAATTGAAATCCAGACCTTTTAGGTCTAGACAGAGGAAGGGTGAACTCCAGAGTCTCAGGAGGTCTTTTACTAAGCCATGGTAGCATTTTTAGCGCACAGTAGAAATCAGCTGGCAGTAAATGCCAAGGCACCCATAAGAATATATTGGGCATCTCAGCATTTACCGCCATCTGTCTTCACAAGTTAAAAATGCTACTGCGGCTTAGTTAAAAAAACACGTTAAAAAGACAGCCCTACTTTATTGATAATTTAAAATTTGAAATAATTTACGTTTTTTGTGGGAAGCTGTATTCAATGAGTGTGCACTGGCCCTGATGTGTGCTGGAATATTTGACGTTTTTAAGTGACATTCATTCAATACTGGACTCTGAAAACACAGTTTTATTTTAAATATTTTTGTACATGAGAGTGATAGGCTGTGCCTCTACAATTCAGTTACAACCATCTTTTTTCTTTGAATATTGTAAGAATATGAAACCCATCTTTGTAATTGACTCTCTGGTATTTCGTGCTATATGAGGCCTAGAGTGCAACAAAATTTCCCTCTTGTGCTTCAAATTTTCCATGGTTGCAGTGTAATGCTTTGAGTGATCCTCTGATTATCCTTTATGCGTACATCAAACCTTCTCATGTGTAATTCATTAGTTGCTATCACAGGTTGTCCACTTTGTTTTCAATCACACAAATCATCTCTTCCCAGTCCATAATCTTTACATTTGTTGGCCCAGAGATCCCCAGTACTCACATCAACAAAGTCATCATCATGAACAACCTGCATGCATCTGTGAATTTCAATTGGATGCCTACATCTCATAGTGAACTTCAAAGTATCCAACTATTGTATATTTCAAAAACAAATAACTTAAATCATTTAAATCATTACACTAATTTCAATATTTAAATGACCTCAGCGATGTCCGTTGCCATCATAATTAATGTAATGGCAGCGTTAAACAACATCCATCATCTTCATCGGTCCACTATCACATCAAGTAGACTATTGAATTTTTAAATTTTTAAATTTCAAAATGACTTAGCTTTCAAAGAATTATTTAAAGTCCATCTATTTTCGGACTCCGGGGGTCATCAGCCCGACATATGTTTCGCCCGAGACCGAGCTGTCTCAAGGGACTACCCCTGCATATAAACAAATCAGAACACATTATTCTCCTGCAGATAACCCTCCCTATCTTCACAAGGGAAATCTACAAGAAGAATATTTAATAGAACACTTACCCTATTAATATATCAGCGCCAGCTCTGCCCCATTTCAGTATGAACAAAGATGGCGCCGGCGTTTTTTTGCCAGGTTTAAATACTATTTCATAATGACGTATATAGCTCCTCCCCCTCTACCTCTAATCTTATTGGACAGAATCTAGATCAAAGACGCCCATTCAAGCTCACTATTCAAACCATTAGGTTGGACTGTTTGTAAAGAAAAAATGTACCATTGTTCACGGAAATTTAGGATCTTAGCAACAGATCCACCTTCCTGCCTATCAATAACTTGTTCGATAACCCTCCATCTCAAATCCTCTACCTGATGATTCATTTGGAGCCAATGTTCTACCAAAGGAGCTTGAAGGTTTTGAGTATGTATACGGGATTTATGCTCAGTAAGCCGGATTTTAACAGATCTAGAGCTTCTCCCTATATAAATCAACTGACAGGGACAGATAATAGCATATATCGAATTCTTGCTCTCACAGTTAGTCTGAGCGGTAGATTTCAAAATTTTATTCTTGCCTGGAACTGCCCATGAGCTACCTGAAATAGTCAAAGAACACCACTGACAGTGTTCACACATACTATGACTTCCTCCTGATCTATATGTTTGTAAATCAAAGAACTTATTGAATCCTAGACGCTCACCAATCGATCTACCTCTAGTATATGATATTAACGGCTTTTCTACAAAACAGGGATATAGCTGAAGGATGTGCCAGTGTGTTTTAATAATCTGAGCTATTCTCTGGCTAATATCAGTAAAAGGTATCACACATGTTAAACAGTCTATCTCTTCACTCTTGTTCTTTTCCATCAGGAGCCAGGATCTACAAGCATATCTGGCTCTGGTATATGCTTTTTTAACAGCAGCTTTAGGGTACCCTCGTGCAAGAAATCTTGATTTTAAATCTTGAGATTGAATTTTAAAATCTTCAACCGAAGAACAGACCCTCCTGATCCGTAGAAATTGGCTTACTGGGAGATTGAACTTTAGATGATAGGGATGAAAGCTCCCAAATTGCAGAAAAGTATTTCTACTCACAGGTTTACGATACAAAGATGTTAGGAGCTTCTTATCTTTCTTATATACCCACAAGTCCAAAAATTCAATAGCTGTTACTACTTGACATCGTGAAAGAAATGTTCACATCAAGTGTATTCAACCATTCTACAAAATTCTGCAAAATTGATTCTGACCCAGTCCATAGGAAAAAGATATCATCTAGAAAACGCTTCCACATAGGTATTAATTAAAAAAAATGAGACCCATAGATTTTCTTCGATTCCATCTGAGCAATGTATAAAGTGGCCACAGACGGGGCTACAGTAGCCCCCATCGCTACACCCTCCGTCTGCAAATAGAAATTCTTATCAAACCAGAAGTAATTACTAGAAATTACTAATTCTGCCAATGTAAGAATGAACTCTGATGATATTCGTTGGGGCCCTGATCGTGCTTCCACTACGTCTTTAATAATTTGTAAAGCTCCTGACTGTGGAATCTTCGTATAAAGGGACACAATGTCCAGTGTCACCAATATAGTATCCGCTGGTATTTCATCAATTTCTTCAAGCACCCGCAAGAAATGTGAGGAGTCTCTCAAATAAGATTTCATTTCCAATACTTCCTTCTTCATAAAGACATCAATGAAAATAGATAATGGTTCTAACACTGATGACCTGGTAGAGACAATCGGGCGACCTGGTGGTGAATCCAAACATTTATGTATTTTTGGTAAGAAATATATTTTGGGAGTTTTTGGATATTCCTCCATCAAAAATTTCCCTTCTCTAGAGGTAAGCATATTAATCTTCAAAGCATCTGTAACTAACCCTTTAATCCGGGCTTGTAATGTTTCCATAGGATCACCTAATAATTTTTTATATGCCACCTGATCACTCAGTTGTCTATTAGCTTCAAGCAAATATCTCTGTTTATCCCAGATTACCGTTGCACCCCCTTTATCAGCTCTTAAAACAATAAGAGATGGTTCATTCAAAAGGCTTGTCAGAGCCTGCCATTGCGACTCAATATGAGAGACCAAAAAATAATCTAGCTCAGATTATTAAAACACACTGGCACATCCTTCAGCTATATCCCTGTTTTGTAGAAAAGCCGTTAATATCATATACTAGAGGTAGATCGATTGGTGAGCGTCTAGGATTCAATAAGTTCTTTGATTTACAAACATATAGATCAGGAGGAAGTCATAGTATGTGTGAACACTGTCAGTGGTGTTCTTTGACTATTTCAGGTAGCTCATGGGCAGTTCCAGGCAAGAATAAAATTTTGAAATCTACCGCTCAGACTAACTGTGAGAGCAAGAATTCGATATATGCTATTATCTGTCCCTGTCAGTTGATTTATATAGGGAGAAGCTCTAGATCTGTTAAAATCCGGCTTACTGAGCATAAATCCCGTATACATACTCAAAACCTTCAAGCTCCTTTGGTAGAACATTGGCTCCAAATGAATCATCAGGTAGAGGATTTGAGATGGAGGGTTATCGAACAAGTTATTGATAGGCAGGAAGGTGGATCTGTTGCTAAGATCCTAAATTTCCGTGAACAATGGTACATTTTTTCTTTACAAACAGTCCAACCTAATGGTTTGAATAGTGAGCTTGAATGGGCGTCTTTGATCTAGATTCTGTCCAATAAGATTAGAGGTAGAGGGGGAGGAGCTATATACGTCATTATGAAATAGTATTTAAACCTGGCAAAAAAACGCCGGCGCCATCTTTTTTCATACTGAAATGGGGCAGAGCTGGCGCTGATATATTAATAGGGTAAGTGTTCTATTAAATATTCTTCTTGTAGATTTCCCTTGTGAAGATAGGGAGGGTTATCTGCAGGAGAATAATGTGTTCTGATTTGTTTATATGCAGGGGTAGTCCCTTGAGACAGCTCGGTCTCGGGCGAAACATATGTCGGGCTGATGACCCCCGGAGTCCGAAAATAGATGGACTTTAAATAATTCTTTGAAAGCTAAGTCATTTTGAAATTTAAAAATTTAAAAATTCAATAGTCTACTTGATGTGATAGTGGACCGATGAAGATGATGGATGTTGTTTAACGCTGCCATTACATTAATTATGATGGCAACGGACATCGCTGAGGTCATTTAAATATTGAAATTAGTGTAATGATTTAAATGATTTAAGTTATTTGTTTTTGAAATATACAATAGTTGGATACTTTGAAGTTCACTTTATATAGTTATTAGTGGTCCAACAATTCCATGTAACTTAATAGCCATCTATCTGTTACATACATCTCATAGTGTGCAGCTCAAAGGGGGGCATCTTCAACAATCAGAAATTCTATTATGGCGCGTTGCTTAAATCGCACTGATGAGTGCTCACTGCATGCTTCCATTTCACAAGCAATAGCAAAATAATCTCTTCACACAGACACTTGTCACCAACTGAGGTGACGGAAGGACAAGTTCACACACACAGTGTGACAGTGCTGCCACCTGTTGATGAATTATGGAAATGAAGGCATTACATTTCATTTAACTCTCATAAAATGGGGCTGCACATCATTACACATACGCACACACAATGCATTTATATTTTTGTGGAACTGTCAAAACAAAATAATACATACATTTTATTTATAGCATCAAGGTAAAGTGATGCATTTTTGTAGGCATAATTATTTGCCCTGAAAATACTGTTTTTGCAGCTTCTAAATTTGTTTTCCAGATTATTTTTTGCAAGTACTTAATGTACATGTCTCAAATGACTAACATCAATGCAATATTTGGAAGCAAGTAGGCTTGCTTTGTAACAGCTAGTGTTTGACAAGAAATAGCCGCTATGATTTATTATGAACTACAGACTTTCTCAAAATACTATGGAAAGTTTACATAATTTCTAAAGCTAAATTTCTAAAGCTAAATTATACTAATTATCAGATCAACTTTATATTTCGAGAAGATAACCCAGTTAATTCAAAGGTTACAATATACACAGCATGTCATTTCAATAACTTTTCAATTAAGCTATTCAAATAGCATATGTTAAACACTATTTACCTTCTTTAATGACTATGAAGAACAATCATCGTTTTTTTTCCTGAAAATTGCACTGTTGTGTATTTTACCAGAACAAGCTTTAGTTTAGGCAATCCTACTTATTTAAAAGAACATTAATATCTAGAGTCTGGTTTCTTGCGTTTCTTGCTTCCCATTGTTCAGTCATATTTACAATAATCAACCTGTAGCTTTGAAATTCCTTGCCTGTTAAGTTGAGAGGGATTCAGAGTTTAGATTGCATTAAAAAGGAGTTGAAAACATTTTTGTTTTTCCAAGCATGTGCTAGAGTCTGATTTTAATATACTGATTATCAAGTTCTGAATTATCTGGGTAAGGAGAAGATGTACATTTGCAGTTGGAATTGAACCCTTGTAAGGAATTTGGGCCTTATCCTAATATTTAGCTCTGGCCACTTTTCAGATAGTTGCTCTGAATATCTATATATTTTCTTTTTACTAATACAGCTAGTGTTTAAAAAGAAAATACACTGGCAGTGGTGGCAGAATATAGATCTGTTAAATGTTTCCTACACTCTGTGATGAGATGCAAAGTGATCACTAGTGACTACTTCTGCATACAGAGGTATTTTGACTTTTCTGGGAAGCGTTTTGACATGGTAGTTTTGGTTGCATGTTGAATTTTGGGGCTCAGTTTCAAAGCACTTTGGGCTCCTTTTACAAAGCAGCACTACTTATTAATAGCACACTGAATGTGAAGAAGGTCATTCAATTCCCATGGGGTTCTTCACATTCAGCGCACACAATATCGGTAGCGCCACTTTGTAAAAGGAGCCTTTAGACTTACAAAATTCCATAGGTTACTAACGGGGCTCATTTTTTGAAGAGAAAAATATCCAAAAAGTGTCATAAAATACCATCTGGATGGATTTATTCTCAAAAATCCAAATCGGTATTTTTGAAACCTATGTTGTAGATGCCTATCTATGCATTTTGTTTGCAGTGCATCCAAATCACAAGAGTGTGTATGGAGGGTGTTTCAAAGGAGGGATTAGGGTGTACATAACACTTGGATGTTTTACATCTATAATGGAACAAAACCAAAATGTCTAGAGTGAAAACAATGTTTTGGTCTATATCTGTTTTCAGAATGAATAACACACAAAAAGGTGCCCTAAATGACCAGATGCCCACTGGAAGAATTCAGGGATGACCCCCTTTTTACTCCCCCACTGGTCATTGACCCCTCTCTCACACCCAAAAATGTGGGTAAAAAATAATCCCACAATGATACACATCGTGGGATAAATTCTAAATGGGACTCTTTATCCATTAAATTTAAATAATATATCAAGATGGATTTAAATTGTGCAACCCTTATTGAATACTGTAAATGTGAACATATACCCCGTGGTATGAGAGTATACAAAGCTCCACAAATCTTTCAAGAAGACTCTGAATTTATCTCTAAATGGAATATGATCCTAAACAAATGTTCCTTAGACCTCATGTTGTTAATTATTGAGAAAAGCGACATTATGTTACAACAGAATAAAGACACTTTAGAGAAAGAACTTGCTAATATTAAAGAGAGATTATCATTAGATGATTTTGATCGTCAACATCTTCAGTTTAAAGAATCGATGGAAAAGTTTAAAGAGAATATTAAAAGACTAAAGACAAAAAAATTATCTAGAGACTTTAAAGATTATCAAGACGGTAAGGTGTATCCATGGATGTGGAAAGAACGTCAAGAGAGCCAGGATACTCAATACAAACGGGTTGGCTTTAGAGATACATCAGCCAGTTCTAGTTCCAGCAGTGGCGGGATATCTGAAGGTTTTTAGGATCCAACCAAGAAAATCGTGTAATGAGTCGACAAACAAGAAACAGAGGGAGAAGCAATTTTCCAATAAGAGCACAGAGAGGATCACGTCGGAAGTGATTAATCTATCCTCTAAACCTTTATCCAGTATTGAAATGAGTCTACTCTCAAGAGGCTTATCATTTGTACCAGCAGTTAATTACAATCCGTTTCAATTTAGGATTGATTTGGAAAGATTTTTGAGGACTTTACAATTAAAAACCTTTTTTGATGAAAAAGAGAACATACAGGATAATTCAATTATAGCTCCCAAATCAACTTGGATCCCACCAACTCCCATGGATCCTTTAATTTCAGCCTTCCGTACCCTAGTACTAAGAGACATGGATGATTATTTTGATAAGAAACACTGGCGGTTTCATGATAACTTGAGTAAAAAGGAAAGGATTGCTATGCAAGATTTACAGGATAAGACCGACCTGGTGATAAAAAGAGCCGACAAAGGGGGCGCCATTGTGGTATTAGATCGAGACCTCTATGTTAAAGAAATTAACAGACAACTTTCAGATGAGACTACATATAGAAAGATAGATATCGATCCCACTATAAATCTTCAGAATGAGATCAAATATCTAACAGAGTTAGGGTTACAACAAGGATTTCTAACAAACAAAGAGTTTAAGTTTCTGAATAGAGAACATCCAACTGATCCCATCCCCACCAACTTACTTAATACCATCTCTCCTACTATCACCCCCTCCATCTGTCATATCCTCAACCTCTCTCTCTCCACTGCAACTGTCCCCGACACCTTCAAGCATGCTGTAGTCACGCCACTCCTCAAAAAACCATCACTAGACCCTACCTGTCCCTCCAACTACCGCCCCATCTCCCTCCTACCCTTCCTCTCCAAGACACTTGAGCGCGCAGTCCACAGCCGCTGCCTTGATTTTCTCTCCTCTCATGCCATCCTTGATCCGCTTCAATCCGGTTTTCGCCCTCTTCACTCGACAGAAACAGCACTTTCTAAAGTCTGTAATGACCTGTTCCTTGCCAAATCCAGAGGCCACTACTCCATCCTCATCCTCCTGGATCTATCCGCCGCTTTTGACACTGTCAATCATGACTTACTTCTTGCCACACTGTCCTCATTTGGGTTCCAGGGCTCTGTCCTCTCCTGGTTCTCCTCCTATCTCTCCCACCGCACCTTCAAAGTTCACTCTCATGGATCTTCCTCCACCCCCATCCCCTTATCTGTTGGTGTTCCCCAGGGATCGGTTTATGGTTTCCAGTATCATCTCTATGCTGATGACACCCAACTGTATCTCTCCACACCAGACATCACCGCGGAGACCCAGGCAAAGGTATCGGCCTGCTTATCCGACATTGCTGCCTGGATGTCCAACCGCCACCTGAAACTGAACATGTCCAAGACCGAGCTTATCGTCTTTCCACCAAAACCCACTTCTCCTCTTCCTCCACTTTCTATCTCAGTTGATAACACCCTCATCCTCCCCGTCTCATCTGCCCGCAACCTCGGAGTAATCTTTGACTCCTCTCTCTCCTTCTCTGCGCATATCCAGCAGATAGCCAAGACCTGTCGCTTCTTCCTCTTTAACATCAGCAAAATTCGCCCTTTCCTCTCTGAACACACCACCCGAACTCTCGTCCACGCTCTCATTACCTCTCGCCTGGACTACTGCAACTTACTCCTCACCGGCCTCCCACTTAGCCATCTATCCCCCCTTCAGTCTGTTCAGAACTCTGCTGCACGTCTCATATTCCGCCAGAACCGATATACTCATATCACCCCTCTCCTCAGGTCACTTCACTGGCTTCCGATCAGATACCGCATTCAATTCAAGCTTCTCCTTCTTACCTACAAATGCACTCAGTCTGCTGCCCCTCACTACCTCTCTACCCTCATCTCCCCTTACGTTCCCGCCCGTAACCTCCGTTCACAGGATAAATCCCTCCTCTCAGTACCCTTCTCCACCACCGCCAACTCCAGGCTCCGCTCATTCTGCCTCACCTCACCCTATGCTTGGAACAACCTTCCTGAACCCTTACGCCAAGCCCCCTCCCTGCCCGTCTTCAAGTCTTTGCTTAAGGCCCACCTCTTCAATGCTGCGTTCGGCACCTAACCCTTACCGTTCAGTGAATCCAGACTGCCCCAATTTGACTGCCCCTATCGGACCGACCGTTCACTTGTCTATTAGATTGTAAGCTCTTTGAGCAGGGACTGTCTCTCTTTGTTAAATTGTACAGCGCTGCGTAACCCTAGTAGCGCTCTAGAAATGTTAAGTAGTAGTAGTAGTAGTAGATACCAGTGTTCTATGCATTACCAAAAATACATAAGAATTTACAAGCACCACCTGGACGCCCGATTATTTCGGCTAGAGGGTTGGTGTTAGAAGCACTATCTTCATTCATTGATGTTATCTTAAAACCTTATGTGAACGAATGTTCATCTTATGTGAAAGATAGTACTCATTTTTAAATATACTAGAGGATCATAATCACCTGATCAAGGAAGATATGCTTCTGTCAACACTAGATATTACATCATTATATACGTCAATTCCTCAAACAGAAGCACTAGAGACTATTCTAGAAGCCCTAGAAAAAAGAACAAAACCACATAGAATTCCCACCGAATTTTTGTTACAGTTAGCTGAACTAGCACTTACCAAAAATTATTTTTTATTCAATGGGGAATTGTATTTGCAAATATCGGTAATAGCTATGGGGGCAACATTTGCCCCTCAATAGCCAATTTGTTTATGGCACGATATAAAAAAACATGGCTTAACAACTCACCTTTTAAACAACATATAGCCATGTGGAAACATTATATCGTGACGTCTTTTTACTTTGGTATGGAAGTCAGACTATGTTAACCCAATTCACTATATGGCTTAACTCCTGTCATCCAAACATTAAATTTACATATGAACAATCAGTTGAGAACGTGCATTTTTTGGATATTGATGTAACCATAGTGAATCAGAAGTTTAATACAAACATTTTTTAAAAATCAACTGACAGAAATACCTTCCTTCAATACCAAAGTTGTCATCCTACAAAATTAAAAAACAGTTTACCTTTTTCACAATTTTTAAGATTCAAGAGAGTTTGTAAAAATCAGGATGACTTTAAAAGATGTGCTAAGAGTTTTCAGAAAGATCTAAATAAACGTGGATATCCTGATCAAGTGATTAAAACCGCATACAAAAGGGCCAAACACAACAACAGGGAAATATTATTGCGCAATTCATCACGAACACAGATAGATAGTAATGACATAAACACTTTTGTTATTCAATTTTTCAAGGGAGGCGATAGAATGAGGAACATTATTAAACGCAATTGGTCTATGATGCAATCACATCCAATCTTGCATGATCAACATATTAGAATTGCTTTTTCCAGAACTCGTAATTTGAAAGAGATTGTGAGTCCAGCCAATTTACCGGCTTTAACTCAACATAATATATCGGGAGGACATAAGAAATGTCAACAGTGTAAAACTTGTAACATCACACAAGAAGTAACTGAGTTTAGAAATCCAGTAGATGGTAAAGTGTATCAATTACGTTTTCAGACAGATTGTCAATCGACATTCGTTATATACATTTTGGTTTGTCCCTGTCAAAAAATATATGTAGGGAAGACTAAACGTCGGTTACATCAACGTATTACTGAACATCGTTCATGTATTAAACTGAATAAGAAAGGAGCTCCGATTGTAGCACATTGTCAAGAGAAAGGACACACTTTTGATTCTTTGAAATGTTTGGCGATAGATCATATCCCATGTAACATTCGAGGAGGTGATAGAGATAAGATGTTAATTAGAAGAGAACAGAAGTGGATTTACACATTACAAACTTTGGAACCTAGAGGGCTAAATTCATTAATTGAATGGGCTGTCTTTTTTTGAGTAGTTAAAAAATCTTTTTTTGAGTAGTTAAAAACTTTTTTTTGAGTAATTAAGAATTCTTTTTGAAAAATCCCTTTGATTGAATAAAATATAGTCAAGGCTCCATCTGGAGTTGATCACATCTGATTGAGAGCATAAATAGGAGAGTTTCCTTCCGGCTGGTGCTTTTCACTACCGGTGTCATAGTAGCAGAGATGCCATGTTGTAAGGTTAGTGGTTTAATGGCTTGTGATTTTATATTAATGAAGGATTATTTACATTAAGGTTTATGTGGTATCATTTTGTTTGATTATAGATATCGTGATCAGCCAAAAGTTGCTTGGCCCCCTGATGAAGCTTATTTCAGATAGCGAAACGGAGAGCCCCGTAGGGCAAGATTAAAAGCTAAGTATCATTAAATATTGCTTACAACATTAGATTTTAGAGGAAAGAAATATCACGATTGACTATTATTGATTATTATTATATTCATAATCCACTATATAGAAGCAGAGTTTTTTAAGACCGAGGATTATAACGGAGTCCAAGGAACGCTGGCGTTTGAGCACATTAAGCACAGTAATGCCATGCAAGGACTGATGAGGTCTTTTTCTCTGCTTCGAGTTTAATATAGGAAAAAAGAAAAAAAGAGAAAATAAAAAAAGACAAAGATAAGTAGGATTAATAGAATGGATACCGCCAGGGCCGTGCCTAGGGTCTCTGGTGCCCCCCTGCAGACTATCAGTTGGCGCCCCCACCCCCTCCGTCTAGCAAAGCAGGAACAGAAGGGAGCAGGCAAGTAAGCTGGACCTCAGGAAAAAAATAGCACTGTATGTATCCCTCATTGATAAGGCTCTGACTCTAAAGTTTAGCAATTTCATTAAAGCAAAATGTATTTTCATAACACTTCAAAGATTTCCAACTCAAAATAGGAATGCTAATTCAAAATGTGAGCAAAGTCCTCTTAGTTTCCAAAGATTCTTTTTCTAATCTCCTTTGCACCAAAGGATATAATTCAGATCAAACATTTGTCTCTGATCAACTATCTCAGATCAAATATTTATTTCAGATTAAATATTAAGGTTTCCTTGCTTACAGTCACTTAAATCTACCTAGCCTTTATATAGCTTATAGGATTTAAACACTCTTAAACTGAAATTCACCCTTTTCTATTCTTCATAAACTTCAAGTAATCCTGAAATATTCAGATCCTTTTTCACTAGAGAAATCTCAAACTTCAATCTCCACCAACCTCTTTTCATTCATATTTTCTCATTTACCACATAATCTGGCAGTCTTTTATAATTTCAGTCAACACACACAGGAACTCACAGCTGCATGTCTCTCTTGGCCAAACCGACAGTCAGTTGCTGTCTCACTCTGTTCCCTTCCGGGCAGATTTCTAACAAAAGCTGATCATCCAATCAGAGAGCTCTATTTGAATGCAGATTAACATACAGACACTGTAATGGGAACTTTTAGTCAAAAACACTAGATAAACCCTTCGTTTTTGGATCAAACTTCACACTTTTGATCAGAGCCATGCCCTAACATTAAGGCTGTAAACACTTCCATCATTTTTTATTCATAAATATGCAAATGAGAACCTCCCAAAAACGGACTAATTTGCATACGATTTAAACAAATCTGAGCATATGACAACCAAGTACAGAGTCCCAGCACCTGAATTCTGCAATTAGATTTAATACAAATACTTTTAAAACTTATTTTTAGCACTTTTAAAATTTCAGGTTGTCTTTAATTTGAATGCGGTTCAAGCTCTGAAGCTCACCCTGAGTGAGGAATTAGCCACAAACCACAGCATATATAGCAATTTGGTTGCATTCTTTAAAATAACTTGAAGAGCCTGCCTGCCTCAGTCAATAATGCTGTTGCTTTCACTTCCGGTTTTAGGGCAGGGGCGATCGCAACTTCAGCTAAAAGATTTTGCAAGTGAGTGGAAGGCAGGGACCGCAGGGCAGCAGCGCCCCTCGAAGGCAGGCGCCCCCCTGCATTGCTTACCTGGCTTACCGCATTGGCACGGCCCTGGATACCGCATTGTACATAGTACATTGATTAAGTGTTCAAAAGTATTCAGCTCATTATTGCTATTACGGTAAAAATAGTACTCACCATCCTTTATGACAGCCTCAGATGTTATAGCCAGGACCCTGGAGTAGTGTAGTTGTAGGTGCAGTGAACTGTAGACAGGTAGACCCAGGCCCATACTTCAGTTTAAAATTTCAACATTCAGGTTGCTTTAGTGGCTAGCAAAAATTTCAAACTTGGCTGATATTTTCAGTCACTTAAATGGACTCAACTTAAGCAATTAGGGGAAAGGCCATGATTCTTTCAAATTCCAGACAAAGTTGAAGCAATGATCAAGAAATTGAACTTCTGGTCTTGTCATCTTGCTCAATCAAATTATGAATCATTTTACAAAGAGGCGGTAAGACCAATGCGGACTTACCGCTCACTAAAATGGAAGTTCCACAGCAGCCCAGCAGTGGTTCCCACTCCCAGCAAGTGCCATTTCTGGTGCTACAAAAATATTTTTACTTTTTGTAGCGCTGGTGTGTACCCAGCGGTAATCAGGCAGTGCCGCACACTGCCCAGTTACCACTGGGGTAATATGGGAGCCCTCACCGCCACCTCAATGGGTGGCGGTGTTTCTACCCAAAATGGGTGCGCAGCAACTGCTTCACTTGCCGCACATCCATTGCTTAAAAAAACCTCCTGCCTCATACCCACTGCGGTTAAAGGGGGCCTTGGTGCACCTCAAAAACACATGCCGATGCCAGTGCAGGCCTCCTTTTGCTGCAGCTTCACAAAAGGACCCCTGGATTTTTTGATACTTCAGAAATGCAGCTTCCAGAAAAAGAAAAAAGATGACATCATGCAACATCTGCAAAACATCCAAGTACAATTGCATGAGTGCTTTCACGTCCTCAACTTTAAAAATGAGTGGATTAGAAATCCATTTGTGAATGTTGACAGCAAACTGCACTCAAATTTTACAGCAAAAGAACTAGACAGCCTAACAGAACTTTCATGTCACAACTCTGAAGTTCTTTACACAATGCTACATGTTCATTCTGAATACACTGAATTGTCAGGCAAAACAATAAAGTACCGGCTGCCTTTTTCCACAATGTACTGCTTACAGCACATTTTCTGCACTTGTTGAATAGACTAGATGTGGAACCAACTCTAAAGTTAAAGCTTTCAGTCAATCTAACCAGATATCCTGACTCTGAAGTCAACAAAACAGAACCAGCCATCTTATTATATTGGTCTTTACCTAACACCACCTGATTGAATTCTAGTTAGAGGTTCATTCTAAGTAACTTAACTGTCCAGCAAGTCACTGAAGTACCCAATGCTTTTTATTTATTGAGATTTATTAACCATCTTTATAAAGAGATCCACCCAAGGCAGTGTACAGCATGTACAGTTTTATATAAAACTTCCAATTTTGTTAACAGCATAATAATAGTAAAATAACCAAGTATACACATAAATACAATAAATGAGGTAAACTTAAAAATGGTAAACTGAAACCTAATAATAGATCTACCGTGAAACAGTATCAAAAACATACACATTTAACAGCAGAGATATAATACAATGTTAGCATAACAGAAATGATGTACCTAGTAAGCATGCATTAGAACATTCAACTAACATAGATATGAAGCTAATGATTTTCTACAATACAGCTCACCATAACAGTAGATGAGGGATGAAGTGCAGATATATGATG
The DNA here is from genome assembly GCF_901765095.1 of Microcaecilia unicolor. Lineage (NCBI taxonomy): Eukaryota > Metazoa > Chordata > Amphibia > Gymnophiona > Siphonopidae > Microcaecilia > Microcaecilia unicolor. Next base: position 526,785,629 of record NC_044032.1, read on the forward strand.
GAAACAAGATACATGATACATAGTCAGCTGGGATAATTAGACGGTTTTCTAAATTCAAGGCTGTATGGTTAAGCAAAAGATGAGGAACTGACCGAAGTTACAGTTTGAGTTGCAAGCTAGTCCAGGTGCAGAATAATAGTCACTCATCCTATGTATTAAAGGCTTGGGAGAAAAGCCAGGCTTTCAACTGCTTCCTGAAATAGAGGTAGTCTCAAGTTATGTCATGATGTAGGGGGATGGGATTTGATATACTAACGCATGCTTACCACAGCTTAAAATGGCATACCACGGGGTATGCTGAGGTGTCCCATGGTACTTTTGACATGTGAATGTGTTACCAGTGTCCTAAAAAACCCCAAAATTTAATTTTTCACCAAGTGGGCATGTCTAGCGTCAGAGAGTGGATGCGTCTGTGCTAATCAGTTAATGCAGCTACATTTATCACATGCAAACTGATAGAAGTAGGTGACAGTAAGGGCTCACAAGTTAATTTTTATTAATGGCCATACACACGAACCAACAACTAGGGAATAAATCCACTCAAAAAGCTCAATATAATATTTGTAATGCCCATGACCTGAGTGCTTCTGGGTTCAGAATGTGACCCGACTGGAGCCTCCCTAAAGCAGTCTCCATTGGACCCTTTACTCTTGGCACTCATGCCCCGATGATCAGAAGCAAACGCAGGCACTAGAGGCTGTTACTGCCATACTAGCACCTGCATTTGCTGGTGCCCCGTGATGGAGTGAAGGAGTGGCCTAGTGGTTAGGGTGGTGGACTTTGGTCCTGGGGAACTGAGGAACTGAGTTTGATTCCCACTTCAGGCACAGGCGGCTCCTTGTGACTCTGGGCAAGTCACTTAACCCTCCATTGCCCCATGTAAGCCGCATTGAGCCTGCCATGAGTGGGAAAGCGCGGGGTACAAATGTAACAAAAAATCAGAGCCCACGAATGCGTGAAACAACGTGCTCGCAGGCTTTGAAAGTAACTAGCATGTAAAACAGGGCTCAGCTCAAATAGCATGCAAATTCATGCTAAACCTATTCATCCCCAATGATCAGTGACCAGCATGCCAAAAATAGGCGCGCTGGTTGCGGCAAGCCCTATACTAGCTCGGAGTTGGTGTTAGGGTTTGCAGACCATTGGGGAGGAATGGTGAGCCCTGTCCAGCATGCATTTGCATGCTAGCAGGCCCCCATTCCTCCTAATGAATCAACCCCCCCAGCAACAGGGGGCTGAAGGTCCAGTGGACATCTGGTCCCCTCGACCCCAAGACACAGGTTCAGGGAGGGCTGGAGATCCGGTGGGTCTCCAGCCCCCCAACTCCCCCCCATCTTGTACCAAATAAGGGAGAAACTCCCTTATATAGTGTGAAGCCCCACCCGGCGCATCCCAGAACACACTGGGCAGGGCTGGGTGCCGTCACTTTGCAGGTAGCGTTGAAGGAAGAGGAGGAAAGACACCTTCCTCCTCCAACTCAAGGTGGGGGGATGGAGAGATTGACAGCGGCACACTGGACCACCAGGGTCTTTCTGCTATTGTGGGGGGTTAGGGAGGGCTGGAGACCCACCGGATCTCCAGCCCACCCTGAACCTGTGTCAGGTGGGGTCGGGGGGACCAGAGGTTCACTGGACCTCCAGCCCCCTGTCGCTGTGGGGATGGGGTCATCGGTCGCCCCCTGGGCCACCAGGGACTTCTTAGAAATGCTGGGGGATGGTGGGGGGGGGGGCTGGAGACTTATGCATATCTCCAGTATGCTTAAATCTAGGCATACTCTACAAAATAAGCCTAAATTTCCACGTGGTTTATAGAATATGCCAAGAGCCCGTGCGCATGACTAAATTTAATCGCAGGCAGTTATGCCAAGTAAAACTTAGTGTGAACGCTGATACCTAAATTATGCACCGACCGGGTATATTCTATAAAAATGTGCATAGATTTTTGAAACAGCCCTGATCCACCGATAGCCAGTGGCGTTCCTAGGGGGGGCGGTGGGGGCGGTCCGCCCCGGGTGCACGCCACCGGGGGGGGGTGCCGCGCGCGCCTGCCCTCCGTTGTTCCATGCTTCTTCTCTGCCCCGGAATAGGTTACTTCCTGTTCCGGGGCAGAGAAGAAGCATGGAACAACGGAGGACAGGCGTGTGCGGCACCCCCCCGGTGGCGTGCACCCGGCGGGGAGGGGTTCCTTCACGGGGGTGTCCTTTCGCCGGGGGTGGGGATCTGCGCTGCATCGGGGGGGGGGGGGGCGCGGCGAATCAGCGATCCGCCCCGGGTGCCAGCCCCCCTAGGAACGCCACTGCCGATAGCCATGCTCCCTTTTCAGCTACGCAACTTAGAATTTACATGCATCACATTATAGAATACGCTTAGACAGTTCTGCGTGTATATTCCAATTAATGCCAATTAGTGTCAATAGTTGTTTGCTAAGTGTCAATTGTTGGCACTGATTGGCTTGTTAATTATGCTCAAATCCAGAATATAACTTGTCACATTATATAGAATCTAGGGGTTAGTGCATAACTGCAAGGGGGGCATACAGATGGGTGGGCCATGGGTGTGTCACACATGCACTTTATAGAATACTATCAGATATGTGCATTATATTGTACACTTAGGTGTGCCAGTTTAACCAACTATTGACTTGTGAACATGCTTACATTTTGATTTGTCAATGCAGCTTTATGGCTTAAGAATACACATCTCAATGAATTAAACATTGGCATTTAGTGGCATTATTTTTATTAATTCCAGATGTTTCAGTAGATTTTACTAGTTTGGACTGATTGGTAATTTTAGACCAAATGACCGGAGGAAGGTTTCTTTAAGATTCAGACACACATTCAACAATGAGAACGAAGTATAATCCCATAGACTCTATAAAGATTACCCAAATGTGGACACTCAAATTTAGGCATGATCCTGAGTTGTGCACACAACTAAGGGCCTCTTTTTTCAAATCGTGCTATCGGTACCAGTGTGGCAATGCATATGGAGCCCATTCAAAGTGAATGGGCTTTGTTGGCATTACCGCACCGGAAGTCACTAGCTCAGCTTGATAAAAGAGGCCCTAAATTAGTTAATGAGCAACTAACCCTCAAAAATTGGCTGCAAACAATCAATTATTGGTGTTAAATTGTTATTAATTTGGAATTGTGCTCCATCATGCAAAAAAAGAAAACATGATAGATTACATCTCTCCTTAAATATCATCACTGACTTCCTGTCTCATTTCAGATTCAGTATAATATTATTCTCCTGACTTTAAACGTTCTAAGCTTGGGTATTCCTTCTTATCTGTCTGAACTTACTATACCCTACAAGCCAGAGCATGCTTTAAGCTCATTAAATGATTATTGACTGGTTCTTCCATGTCCCATATTTCATTGGCTATCTGAAGGGAGCTATTGTTAACAAAATTTAGATCACTTATTAAAACTTGGCTTTTCTCTAAAGCTTATGGCATTCCTTCCGACAAAGCTTGAATCTCATATCTCTGTTTGTTTGCCTCCTCTTGTGTTGATTGTAACTATCTTGAATGACTGCTTCATCTATCCTGTCAATTGAATCGTAGTTTCTTTTATAGTTTTCAATTATTTATGTGTTTTTATTGGATTGTAAAACACCTTGTCCATCTGTGGGTATTGTGCACTATATCAAGTATAAATAAACCATAAACTGCCTATAAGCAATTCTTTAAATAACCACGCCTATATTTTCTCATGCACAACCCAAAATGGGATGTGGCCATGGGAGGGGCATGGATGGGTCAGGGGCATTCTAGAAATTTACGCACAGTGTTACTGAATCTGGCGGTTGTACACTCAACTTGCATGTCAGAATTTACACCAAGTTTCAGTTGATGTAAGTCCTTGCACCAAATGTTGGGCACAGGAATCCACACTAAGCACTATTCTATAAAGAACACTCAGTCCTGAGTGGTCTTTATAGATGTCACACTTGAAAAAGGTGAGCACTTAGGTCACACTTAAGTTTGTGCTACCCATCAGGCCAGAAGGCTAAGTAGGCCTTAACTGGCGGCAGGCAAGTCTCACCCCAGCAGAACTGATGAAGTCAGGACCAGGGGATTTAGGAGTCTGGAGACCTGGAGACCAGGCACAACAGAGAACATTAACTGGAACAGCCTGGATGGAAGACTAGAACACAGCAGGACTGAAGACTGGAATATGACTGGACTGAAGACTGGAACACAGCTGGAATGAAGACTGGTAGAAGGCTACAACACACACCTAGACAGGCTAGATGACCCATTGCAAAGGAAGTGGTAGGGAGACAGGAACATCCTAAAATACTGCTTAGGTAGGAAGCAATGTTCTCTACAAGCTTACCGGTGCTACTACTACTGGTCCTTTAAGAACTGCTCTTCAGTGCTTGCACACACCTAGTGAGATCAGCGCCGGCCAGTTCCAAGTAAGTTTGATTAAAGTAGTTCTGCCTAGGAGTTGTTTTAAGTTTTATAACTGATCTGAATTTAGTTTTATAATTGTATGCCATGGAGAAAGTAGGAAAGAGCAGACCATCTGTGATAATGTTGTATACTGTGGAGAATATAAAGCCCTAAACAGCCACTGCTAAGAAAACATTGGTATTCTTTATGCTGAATTAACTGCCCAACAGCTACATATACTATAGGATTATTTGCTATCAAAAGATGAACTATTTATTTAAAGAATATGTGATTAAGAGCTATTTAGAATTTTTATGACACTGATGTGAAACAAAAAACCCACAGCAGAGTACAGTCTAATGATTTTGTTGTATTATTGATAAGACAACAAAATCATTAGACCACAGTCTTTGTAAAACTAGAAGCTGGTGAAATATATTAACTCAAGGGGTATGTTTTTGGTTTACCATTGTGCACCTTGACCTCCTAGTGGTAGGTTTTGTTGTTACACCAATTATGGAATCAGTTGGTGCCTCAAGTTAGGAGACCCACCTCAACATATTCAAAACTAACCAGCCAGGAACGGCTCCTGGCCAGTTAAAAACATGTTTACGTGCTTAACTGCAGATATTCAGCAGGAAATAACTAGTTATCTCCTGCTAAATATCCTGGTTAGCGGCTAGCCGCTAACCAGCTATATGGTTTATAGTCAGTTAGGTACGGATATTCAGCACCAAACTGGCTATGTTGAGTGGTAAAAATAAGCCAAATACCAGGCCTATCTTTGACCAGTAAAAGGTTAACCAGTTAGCGCTGAATATCGGCATTGCCTGTTACCTTTTTAGCAGCCAAAATAAACCCAAAAATTCAGTGCCGGTCTCTGGAAACAACCTGGCATTGGATATTTGGGTTTAACGCTGGTGGCAGACAGCAAAAGTACTGCCTGCCATTGGCTGAATATCAAGCCCTCAGTGTCTTGTACTGAATGCCAATTCTATAACAACATCTCAGTACCTAGATTCCATTATAGAATACTAGTGGAAGTTGGCATCGATGTACCTACATTTAGGTGCCATCACGCCAGGCTTATGGTTGGTGTATGTTGACATTCTTAGTATTCTATAAGTTATGTACATAAGTTGGTACCATACCCATGGCACTCTCATGCTTTGCCCATGTGTACTCTTACCCACATGCACACACCATAAGATTTATACACTACCCTATAGAATAGAACATGGTGCATTTACTAAACCCTGTTCAGCTTTTAACATGCATTTAGGGCCAGATTCTTTATATGACGCCAAAAAATTCAGCACTGAAAAAACTGCTTACTGGTATTCTATAAACCATGCCTAATGTTGAGTGCTATTTATAGAACACGTGTAGCGGCCAGCCCATGACTAAAATGTAGGTGCAATGACAAGCAAAGAAGAGTGGAGCAAAAAATCATCTCTCAGATGGTGTTCACAAAAAGATGTTTATTTGAATAGACATCTTTTTGTGGACACCATCTGAGAGAGGTTTTTTTTTTTTGCTCCACTCTTCTTTGCTTGTCATTGGATCTTCAATGGAGAGGTTATCTTCTGTTGGTGTTGGCTAAAATTTAGGTACAGCCATTTAAGTCAACTAAAACCTAGTATAAATGCCTAAGCCTTATTTAGGCACAGATCGGGCATATTCTGTAACAGTGTGTGCATTACGGAATGCCCACAAGTTACCTACTCATGCCACTCCCATGGCAATACTCCCTTCTGTAATCCGTGCATTAAAATTTATGCAGACCACTTTACAGAATATGCTTAGAAAGTTGCACACGTAAATTCTAATTAGTGTCAATTAGTGCCGATAATTGCTTGTTATTGGCAATTATCAGTGCTGATTAGCTTGTTAAACAATAAGTTCCATGCACAAAATGGCTACACATGCAGATTCGCATGAACAACTTTAGTCGCTGTTTATAGAATCTGGTGGTTATTGTGGGAAAATGGGCTATCACAAAATGTGTGCAGTTGTTCCACCTTTTCAGAGCCCTACCGCAAATTAACTATTTAAAAAATATATATTTTTGGAAATGCATGTCATGGGCTGAGAATGGGAGTGGAAGCATTAACCATCTAGCACATTTGGATTACTATGAACTGAGTGGTTGAGACAGGGTTAACGAGGTAGCACTTAGAACTTTCTAAATAGGAGGCGGTAAGTGATCCCCTGTTAACTTTTTACAGATAACACAAACTAAAGCAAACATTAGTTCAAGACTTGAAAAAAATGTAAAGCCTTAAATTATACCACAGTAAATCTGGACTTCACACATAGAAAAGTCCTCCATTAGAATGTGCTAAACTCAGATTTCAGTGCACTTTCATAAAATGGCCTCTTAACTTCTAATTAGGACTCTCATTATGGGCCTATTTTACAAAGCCATGCTAGCAATACCTGCATGGTAAATGAGAGGCAGCCCCCTTCCTCTCATTTGCCACATGGGAATCACTAGCGTGGCTTTGTAAAAGAGAACCTATTGTGAAGCTCCCGGCCACTGGGTGATTCTGAAATGCAGCCCTCTGCTGGCCGGGGTCTCACTTGCCAGTCTCCTTGGAGTTCCCTTGGCTTCCAAACCAAGCTGTGTATTGCAATTGGCCAGGCCCACTGCTCAGCCACTGACAGCTCCAGCCAAAGCAGTTCTAAACCCCCAGGAGTAAATCCTGGGTAACTCCAGCAAGCACAGCACAGAAGCAAACAGTTCCAAACAAAATTGTTTCCTGGTGGTAGGCTCCCTCTAGCAGTCCACAAACAAAGTCCTTCCAGACAACACAGCTTTTAGTGCCAAACAGTTTATTTCCCCTCCTCCACAAAATCTCAGTTCAAGGGGTTAAAGTCCCCTTCAGTTTCCAAACTAAAGCAACAAGAAAAAAACTTCGCTTTAAATCCAAGTTCTCCCCCAGTTCAACAGCCTGGGTTTCAGTTTTAAAAGTCTTTCCGCTTGGGTGGTTGCAGAATGGCAGTATATCGCCCACAACACAGCTAATTGACTCCTGTGACCACCCACTGCCTTCAGTCCCTGCAACTCTGCCCCAAACTACAATTACAGTCCATGTCCACTGGTTCCTTCCAACCTTGTGTGCTGGTCTCTCCAGCCTCTCCTTCCTCCAAACACTCCATTAACTCTGCTTCTCTGCTAGGCTGTTGGTTGGAGACCTCCTCCCCCTCCCAGGTGGAAGGAATCTTGTACTGATTTCTAACCCAAGGGTATTGAGCTTTGTCATCCTTGCTCCCTCTTCTGGCCCTCGCCTGCCATCGCAGCTGCTCTCTCCAGTCCTTTTCCCCCTCCCTTCCACGTGGGGGCCATACCGGGTTTTGGGACCTGCCACCCCGCTCCCTTCTCTCAGGGCCTTGTGGGAAATGTAGTCTGGCCCCATACCTCCTCCTGAGCTGCTTAGACCCTCCAACCTCCTTATACACCTCCCCTTCAAATAATTGCGACTCCCTGCTTCCTCCAGGCTACTTGCTGGGGAGTTCGCAATTCAGGACAGGGCGTCAGCATTCCCATGAAGCTTCCCCGCCCTATGCTGTATTTCAAAGGAAAAAGCTTGTAACGCTAAATACCAGCGGGTGAGCCTGGCATTCTGCCCCTGCATTTGTTGGAGCTATTTCAGAGGTGCGTGGTCAGTAATCAAAACAAAAGGATTGCCCTGCAGATAGTATTTCAGAGTTTCTATAGCCCACTTTATAGCCAAACACTCCTTCTCTATAACAGCGTAATGCTGCTCTACTGGGTGCAGTTTCCTACTCAGAAAAAGGACAGGGTGCTCCTCCCCTTCAAGCTCTTGGGATAACACAGCCCCCAAGCCCGTCTCTGAGGCGTCTGTTTGTAACAGGAAGGGCTTCTCAAAATCTATTCCTTTTAAGACCGGTTCCTGACACAGGAGGTCCTTCAACATTTGGAACTCCCCACAACCCGCCTCTGTCCACTTTAGGACATTAGGGCACCTTTTCCTCAGCATGTCAGTAAGGGTGCTTGACCTCTCCGCAAATCTAGGAATGAATCTGCGATAATATCCTATCAGCCCCAAAAACCCCCTCAATTGTTTTTTGGTGTGGGGCAGCAGAAAATCACGCACTCCCTGCACTTTATCCCTTAGGGGTTTGATAACTCCCCCTCCCACAATGTATCCCAAGTATTTTACCGCTTCACTAGCAAACACGCACTTCTTTGGGTTCACTGTTAGGCCTGCCCGCCTGAGGGATTCTAGCACAGCTTTGACTTTGGGCAAATGGGACTCCCAATCTGAGCTAAAAATGACAATATCATCCATATACGCGGCAGCGTAGTCCGAATGCCACCTCAGCAACTGATCAGCCAATCGTTGTCAGCACGCTGCCGCCCCATTTAACCCAAATGGCATTCGTCTAAATTGGAATAACCCTATAGGGGTGCCAAAGGCTGTTTTGGGCTTAGCCTCCTCTGTCAGCGGCACTTGCCAATACCCTTTCGTAAGATCTAAGGTAGTTAAATACTGAGCACGCCCCAGTTTGTCCAGTAAGTCGTCTATCCGGGGCATGGGATAAGCATCAAACCGGGATATGGCATTCACCCTTCGGAAATCTATACAAAACCTCTGAGACCCATCACTCTTTGGTACCAACACCACTGGACTGGACCAGGGACTAACTGATTCCTCTATGATACCTAAGTCCATCATTTCCTGTACCTGCCTTATAATTTCCTTCCTCTTAAATTCGGGTGTTCTATGGGGCCTCTGCCTTACAATCCTACCAGGCTCGGTGACGATATCATGGGCCACCAAATGGGTTTCCCCAGGTAGGGGATTGATAACATCCTGAAACTCCTCTATCATTTCCCTTACCCGTTGCCTCTGCCCATGGGATAGAGACTCATCAATAACAGGTTTCCCCCCCTCCTGTACATCACTTAGTTGAGGACCCAACTCCTCTTCAGAGACTGCCACAAACCCTTCTCTCTCTAGCCACGGTTTCAATATAATTACATGGTAGGTCTGAATCCTACCTTTCACATGCCTTACCCGATATGTCCATGGGCCTACTCTGGCTGTTACCACGCAGGGTCCCTTCCACTGAGAAGTAAACTTATGGGGGTCTGAGGCCACCATGACGAGCACTTTATCTCCCACCTGAAATTTCCTTACTTTTGTGCCCCGGTCATAATACCCTTTCTGGCTCTCTTGGCTCTGCCCCAGGGTGTCCTGCGCAAATGCCGTGACCCTCTGAATCCTTGCTCTTAACTCCCTCAGGTATGTACTAACCTCCCTGGGCTCTTCCTCTCTCTCTACCCATGCCTCCTGAATTATGTCCAGAATGCCCTGCGGCAATCGGCCAAAGACCAATTCAAAGGGGGATACCCCTAGGGATGCTTGAATATTCTCTCTACATGCATATAAAGCATAGGGTAACAACTGGTCCCAATCCTCATATTTCCCTTTCAAGCCTTTCCTCAACATCTGCTTAAGGGTTTTATTAAATCGCTCTACCATCCCGTTTGTCTGGGAATGGTAGGCAGCTGTGGTAATGTGGCGTATGTTAAAAGCTTCCCACAGTTCTCTTAACTGTCTAGATTTGAAATTGGACCCCTGATCCGTAAGCATTTCTCGAGGGAATCCCACTTCACAGAAAAGCTTGACCAATTCGGTTGCTATACCCGTAGCTCGTATATTTCTCATTGGGAAGGCCCAGGGAAACCTAGTGGCCCTATCCAGGACTACTAAAATGTATGCAAAACCCCTAGGTGTTCTGATGAGGGGTCCCACAATGTCCATAGCCATACTTCTCATAGGTTCCCCAATAATAGGCAATGGTACCATAGGTGCCCTGGGAGGGTATTGGTCCACCAACCGCTGACAGGAGGGGCAACTTTGGCAATAATTCTGGACTTCCCTATGTATGCCAGGCCAATAAAAACGCTCCAGCACTTGTTTCAATGTACTCTGGGAGCCCTTATGCCCTGCCAAAGGATGATCATGGGCCCCTCTTAGAATAAGGCTCCTAAAGACCCTGGGAATTACCAGCTGGCCTCGCACCGGTCCCCCCACCGGATCCTGTATTTCCCGGTACAACAATCCCTCCACCACCCGAAACCGGGGAAACACCCCTGAAGGCCCCCCTTCCACTTGTTCCCAGGCCCTTTTTAATACCGGGTCATCTCTCTGCTCCTGGCCAAAAGCGGGAAATCTCTCCACCACCTCTTGTGGCCTCCATGGCATAGCCTCTCCTTCCCCCAACCTCCTTAGGGCCCTAGCCCGGCTATGCCTCTCCGCCTGCCATGTTTCTCTAGCCTTCCTCCCTTTACCCGGTTCTCCCATTATCTCCTCATGGAAAGGGAAGAGCTGCCCTACCGAATCCTTCCCCTATCCTGCGACCCACCCCGAGCCTTCTGAGCCCGAGTAGTCACCCACCCTGTGACCCCTTTCAACCCCCGTACAAACAGCTCCCACTCCCTCCCCAAAATGAGGTCAAAAGGCAGTTTTGGCAGGTTCGCCACATTAAGCCACCCTCTCCCCAGAGGGCTCCCTAGTTGGATCCTGAACACCGGGTAGGCGGTTGAAGACCCATGTATGCACCTAATCTGAATCATTCCTACATACTGTCTGCCATCTTCCCCCATGGCGGTGCTCTGGATCTTATTCCACAAGACCCGGGACATCATCGACTGATTGGACCCCGAGTCTAACAGGGCCTTAACTGTCACCCCTCCCACCTGAACCTCCAGGAAGAAGAAATCCTCGGGGTCTGTTCCCATATGTCCCGCAAAACCTAGCCTTTCCCTGCACTCCTTCAGCATGTGGCCGGGCCTCCCACATTTAAAACACCTTCTTCCCCCTGGCCTGGGACCCGGGTCCCTACGACCCTCCTCCCTCTTCTCCCCAGTCCCCGTATTGGCATGAGTACTTCCCCCTTGACCCATACCCTCTTGGCTACTAGGGAGGAAGGGGTTAGTAGGATGTCTCCCTGCCTCAAAATACAGTTCAGCTCCATGACTCACCCCTTCCAATGAGCGCACCCCTTGGTTAATGAGCCACTCGCGCACTGGGGTGGGTATGGCAAACAAAAACTGTTCCACTATAATCTCCTCCACCACCTGTTCTGCAGTCTTCTGTTGCGGCTCCAGCCATTTATAGGCTAAGTCTTTCAGTCTCTGGGCAAAAGCCCGGGGCCGCACTTACCTCCCCGTAGTAGTCTCCCTGAAAAGTCTTCTATAATGGTCTCTAGTAAGACCTAATCTATTTTTAATGGCCGCCACTACCTGCTCATAATCCATGGAGCTGTCCGCAGGCATGGCCCGGTATGCAGCCAGAGCTTCCCCAGCTAGGCTTCCTGCCAGTCGAACAGCCCACTGTTCTTTCGGCCATTGCACTGCCCTTGCGATCCTCTCAAATGTAGCAATAAAGTCATCCACATCATCACCCTCCCCCATTCGTCCCAACGAAAAGGGTCCAAACGGAGGGGTTCCTACCCCCATGGGTAAACCGGCCACTGTACCCGGGGCTGCAACTTTATCCAACAGGCTCCCTATGGCTTGCATCTGACCTTGCACTGCCTGGAGCAGAGGTACATGCTGTTCCTTGGTGGCTTCCACCACTTGCTGCAAGACCTGTTGAGCCCCCTCCTGCTGCTTCTGAAACTGCGCAGCCATCCAGTGAAGCATTTCTTTCTGCTCCATCCTGCCAGTCTGGAATACCCTGAAAAGAAAACCAAAAACACCAAGTGCGATACCACTTTTTGTTTTTTTTTCTTTTCCTAATTACTAATTTGTACTGCTCTTCTCCCACCACTCCCCTTTTACACTACCCCGCCTGGGTTCCTTTGCATGACCTGTGTTCCCCCCTTAGCTTCACACTTCAATCCAGCATTGATCCCCCTTCAGGTACCTCTTACCTGGGGTAACCGCTGCTCTTCGCTTTGCTAAGGATGGCCTTGTCAGCTTCACTCCGGCTGCTCTGTGGTAGCTTCAATCGAGTCCCATCTGGGGTGCCACTGTAATAACTGTAATCCCGGTAGCAAACCTTCAGGGGTGGTAGGCTCCCTTTAGCAGTCCACAAACAAAGTCCTTCCAGACAACACAGCTTTTAGTGCCAAACAGTTTATTTCCCCTCCTCCACAAAATCTTAGTTCAAGGGGTTAAAGTCCCCTTCAGTTTCCAAACTAAAGCAACAAGAAAAAAACTTTGATTTAAATCCAAGTTCTCCCCCAGTTCAACAGCCTGGGTTTCAGTTTTAAAAGTCTTTCCGCTTGGGTGGTTGCAGAATGGCAGTACACCGCCCACAACACAGCTAATTGACTCCTGTGACCACCCACTGCCTTCAGTCCCTGCAACTCTGCCCCAAACTACAATTACAGTCCATGTCCACTGGTTCCTCCCAACCTGGTGTGCTGGTCTCTCCAGCCTCTCCTTCCTCCAAACACTCCATTAACTCTGCTTCTCTGCTAGGCTGTTGGTTGGAGACCTCCTCCCCCTCCCAGGTGGAAGGAATCTTGTACTGATTTCTAACCCAAGGGTATTGAGCTTTGTCATCCCTGCTCCCCCTTCTGGCCCTCGCCTGCCATCGCAGCTGCTCTCTCCAGTCCTTTTCCCCCTCCCTTCCACGTGGGGGCCATACCGGGTTTTGGGACCTGCCACCCCGCTCCCTTCTCTCAGGGCCTTGTGGGAAATGTAGTCTGGCCCCATACCTCCTCCTGAGCTGCTTAGACCCTCCAACCTCCTTATAATATATATATATATATATATATATATATATATATATATATATATATATATATATATATATATGTATGTATGTATACAGTGCAATCCACTTAAGTGCAAGGGTCTGGGACCAAAGGAATACATGCAGTTAACCGGAGAGTGTACTTAACCATTGTGACCCAAAGAAGCTTGACATCTGATAAACATATTTACAGTACTGTTTATTATTATACATACAGTATACAGTCTCCGTTAACTGATGTTAGGTTTACTTGAAGTAATCAGTTATAGTCCTCTGTACACTATTGGGTCAGTGAGTTCCATAGACTACGTCTGCCAGATGGTAAAAACTGTCATAGCACTGACATCCAGTGGCCTCCAGATAGGCCCGCACAGTGTTGAGACTCTCCAGCTCTTGCAAAAGTGACAGGAGAAGGTTGTTGAATTTCGTCAGCATGTGCCTCACTGCTCATTTCATCATCTGTTTCATCATCAGCCATTGTTGCCTGCGTGTAGGTGCATATCTCGACATCAGTGCTGTTGTCAGCTGTTTGTAGATCGTAATCAACAGCTACGTAGTGATGAAACTCCTCTTCAGTAACACCGGCTGGGATGTCAATAACCTGTTCATCTGATGCATTTGCAACAGCTGCATCTGTTTCGTCCCTCTCCACATCCTTAACAAAGCTTGCCCGCTTGTAGCAGTTCACAATGGTTGCCTGTGTAACATGATTCCAGGCTTCTTTCTGCATATGTAGGGAATCCAACAGTGATAGATTACAAGCCAGTTCAACTGCACATTTATCTTTGCCAGTCTGGTCATCCATAACGCTCATCAGACGAAGTAGCACAAGAGCCCAATAATGTTGTTTGAAATTGGCTATTATGCCCTGATCCATAGGTTGGATCAGAGAGGTAGAGTTTGGTGGCAGGAAGACCACCTTGACGTTAGACAGCCTGACATCATCCCTGTGTGCAGCACAATTATCACAAAGCAATAAAATCTGATGCTTTTGTGCCCGCATTCTAGTGTCTAACTTCTTTAGCCACTGCTTCCAAATTTAACCAGTCATCCATGAATTTGCATTAGCCTCGTATGACACAGGAAGTCGCTTAACTTTCTTGAAGCAACGGGGCTGTTTGCTCTTTCTAATGATGAGGGGCTCCAACTTCTCACTCCCATCCATATTGCAGCAAAGGATGATCGTCAGTCGGTCCTTCAACGTTTTATCTCCGGTAGTTTCGGCTTGTTTGAATGCAAGTGTTCCATCAGGAATCGCTCACCAGTAGAGACCGTTTTTGTCAGCATTGAAAATGTCACGAGGTGCAAACTTGTTCAAGATGATAGGAAGAACTGAAACAACCCAATTTTCAGCACCAACGTCATCCGCGTCTTGTTTCTCACCATGCTGTTTCTTGAATTTTATGTTGTTCCTATCCTTCCATCTTTCCAACCATCCAACAATGGCTTTGAAATCAGTTAGTCCAAGACTTTCAGCTAGCTGGTTAGCTTTCTCCATAAGCAGTGGACCACTGACAGGAAACTGTATGCTCCTGACTCGAGAAAACCACTGAAGAAGAGCATCTTCTACCTCCTCAGCTTTTCCTGCCCTTTTAGGATTCCTGTGTGGATTTGTATTGTTTTGCCAGTCTTCCAGAAGCTGATCTTTCTGCTTCAAGACACGTGAAATTTGACTGGGATTGACACCATATTCTTTTGCAATAGATGCTTGACTTTGTTTGTTTTCTAATTTTTTAAGAACTTCTATTCGTTCAGCCAGTGTTAAAGTCTCACAGTTCTGCCGCGATGATGACGACTCCAGTGTACACTCTAACAACATTCTTTCACTTATTCTGCCTGTGGCAGTTAAAGGGGCGGTAAATCTCATTGGTTGTCATGTGCCAATCGGCTTCCATATTCCATGCGCGTGCTTATATGGAGTCTTTCCTGCAGAGGAGCGTCTTAAACCATGCATATAAGCGAATCTTACACTTAGTGGTGCGCTAAACTGAAGTTTGTCCCCATAGAAATTGATGGCGCTAAAAATGGGACCGAAGTACGGCATGCAGTTAAACAGAGCATGCGCTTATCCAACGTGCACTTAAATGGAGCTCCTTTGAGCAGGGACTGTCCTTCTATGTTAAATTGTGCAGCGCTGCGTAACCCTAGTAGCGCTTTAGAAATGTCAAGTAGTAGTAGTAGTAATATATATATATATATATATATATATATATAATTTTTTTTTATTCCAATTAATAACCTTGGCTTTTCTGCTTCTCACTACAGACAGATTTATTGTGCTATCTATGTAAATAGCAATGAGTATTAGATGAAGTTGAAGAGGATATTTCTTTTATTACTCTGTAGCATAGAGAACTGACATTTTATAATTACTGGTAATCAAATTCCTTGTCTGCATAGAGATCGAGATCTGAAGTAGTCATCAGTTTTCATCTCTAAAGAATAAAGATTTTCTCTATTATCTGAAACTTGTTTTACCTATGGATTTTATTAGTGCTAAACTCATCTTTATTCAAATATATTCTGGTATATCTACTAAAGCATTTCAATGTGTTCTACTGTTAACAAAGTTTGGGCTACCTCTAATAAGAATTATTGAATGTGCTAATTACCATCATTAGCATGGGTTATTGCACTTTAGCAAATAACATCCAAGTGTACTTGGGTGGGGTCTGATGAGGCATGAGGTGAGGTAATATTTACTCTATATATTATTGTCCTATTTGTCTGCATCAAAAACATTTTTTTCTTTCTCCCCCTTCAATGTCAGATTGAACTTCCTGCAAGTTAGCCAGTCCAGTTCAGGATTTTACAGTCAGATTTTATTCAGATTGCAAGTTACTAAAGCCAAGCAATTACCCTGGCTCTCAGTAAGGGCTTTACATTGAATGCTTAACTCATGAAACCTCATAGCTCAGCCCCTGACTCTTGAATTACATGGTACACTTAAGATATATGCAGATTTGTCATTTGAAGTTCTTGGGACCAGTGGGACTGGCCTGAATATCTCCAAATTAACCTATGGCTCATGAGCAGAAAAAAAAAGCAGACCAAGGACTGAGGCCAACCAAGACAGTACTCTGCTTGCATTCAGTCTGTTTAGAAATATACTGGAGGCTATTTACACACAATTTAAAATGTGGTCTAGTTCTATGCCTTAGCCCCATTGAAAGAAAGTATTTCCCTGGTATTCTATTGCATAATTAGATATGAGGATTGCAGAAGGCTAGAATGACTTTGGAGATCAACAGGATAAATTAACTATCATTCAAAAACAATCCATGTTTCCATCACCACTTGTAAAAGTAAACCAGCACCAAAGCAAAATGTCTGCCAATTCAAACTTTAACGATGTCATAAGTACATAAGTATATAAGTATTGCCATACTGGGATAGACCGAAGGTCCATTAAGCCCAGCATCCTGTTTCCAATAGTGGCCAATCCAGGTCACAGGTACATGGCAAGATCCCAAAACAGTACAATACATTTTATGTTGCTTGTCCTAGAAATAAGCAGTGGATTTTTCCCACTTTCAATCATCGGCCAAAACCCTCCTTCTGTGTGAATAATTGAACTTGCACTCAAATCACTATTTATTATGCATTTTTAAATTATTTTCAAAGCTTTTCTTTAAAAACAAATTTACTTATTGAAAACATCTTCAATGTCATATTCATATAATCTTTGGTATGTTCAATATGCACTACTTATCTCTATATGTTCCGATGGGATCCATTTCACATAGCTGCTTCCTCAGGGGAATATTGTGCCAATAGTGGCAATATGCTGAGTAGTTTAATTGATGTTCAAAGCATGATATTTCCCTGAGGAAGCAGCTATGTGAAACTAGACCCCATTGGTGTTCTGATGTAGTGTGGCTGGGGTGCTCTGTTCTGGTATGGTTGTGGGTGATGGTGATGTGTAGATGTGTTGTAGATTAGGGTAAACGTTAGTGACTGGGAGAACATTGGTGCTGTTGGTATGATATGTGGCTTGGTGATGTCTGAAACCAACAAACATGGATAAGGTGAATGAGGGTGGAGGGGGCATGCACTTTTGAATGAGGCCTATATGGAGGAGTGGAGAGCAAAGAGGTACCTTCCTTATGAAAGAATGTACAGGTCCAGAACCTAGATTCTAGACCTCACAGGACATGAGAAAAACTGGCCCAGTGTGCACCCAAAAGATGCATTCGCACTGCCACATGCCTAAAAGGGTCCCTAAGTGACAAATTTGCATATTTTATATAGGGGCATCAAATTACAACTACCGCCCGGTTAGCACAAGACCCTGGTGGCAATTCTAATTTTTACATGCATCCAATACATGTGGCAGAAAAGAATTTCTATTTTCTACCGCGTGGTGCTATGGGCGGTAATTGGCAGTGTATACGCGCTGATGATTATCTGTCAATTAACGGGTGAGATCTTACTGCTAAGTGAATGGGTGGCATACTGATTTTTGTCCATTTTCAGCAAAAAAAAAAAAAAAAGCCCTTTTTACAGGTGTGCTGAAAAATGGGTCTACGCACGTCCAATACATGTGTCTACACCCGTGCAGGCCATTTTTCAATGCACCTTAGTAAAAGGACCCCACAATGTTTTAGATCAATGTGCACAAAGGCAGATTTTACTGAAAGTCTTTTTCATTATACTTCTGCAATATTTAAATTAGCTAAAGACCTTCAACAATTTAAAGTCTTTTTAACTATGAGATGCTTCTTCTGTTTTGAATTAAGACAGTCCAACTGTAGTTTTTACAATTTCTTGGGAAAGCATTTTTCTTCTTTCCCAATATGTAAATTTGATCATGTTAAAGATTAATTCAGTGTCAGCAGAATTTATGATATAATTGAAATTAATGCGGTCTTTAAAAGTTGTGGAATGGATGCAGCTGCTGACTTTCAGACCATATCCAGCTCTGTCAGTAGCTGTATGGTTGGCCACATATGCCAGTGTGAAAACCTTTGCATAATGTTTAAACACTTCTAGAGACATCAACCCCTCCAGGAATTAAATTAAGCTCCTTTCTTGTTTTATTTTTCTTCATTTTTATATGTCCTGTACAAAAGATGTCTATAAAGTGACAGTTAATGTAGGCATGATAATGAAGCTTGCTTAGTTCTATTTCTATAATGGCATTTAGGCATGTTTAACCCTTAAGAGAGCAGTAGTGCAAAACCTTTGGTGCAGCAAAACATAGGTATGACAACTTATGCCAGGTCAATGGCACAAGCCCACACAACTAAGTACACCTTACAATGTCCACATCTGATTCTATTCTATTAAGATGTATGCATTGCTAGACGGAAAGTCCATGGCATGCACATGCTTTGCCTACTGGTATAGACTAGCATGCTAATTTCATAGAACAGCGCCTAGCATATACGCATGTAAATACCAATTTGTGATGTCAATGAAGTGGTCTGTGTGCCTATTTTATAAATTAGTGTGCACTGTTAGGACTATATTCTATATACCATGCCTACAAATTTGGCACCAAAATGATATTCGCTTAGGCATATTCTATAAAATATGCTTTAATTTAGGTGTACTTTATAGAATAAGCCTACATTTCTGCACAGTGTATAGAATACACCGAGTGCCGGTCCACATAACTAAGTTTAGTCATGGCCATTTACACCAATTAAAACCTGGTGTAAATTCTGATGCCTAAATTAGGCGCAGAGGACCAGATTCTAAATAAGGCGCCTAAAAATCTGTGCAGAACTAAGCATATTCTATAAGATTTAGGTGCAGTTTATATAATATGCTTAGTTTATACTGTAGCGTATAAATCTATGCATGCCTATTTAAGTCAGTAAAAACCTGATGTAAATCTGTGTGCATAGATCTAGGCGCACTGACTCATATTCTGTAATAGAAAAAAGATGCTAACCATCAATGGCAATGTTGAGAAAAATAATGTATTCACCACATTATTTAAAATAGGCCCATTGGCAATTCGCATCTTTTTTCTATTCTGTGCTGGATCTTGAGAATCGCCTACCTATTTGTTTTCTTGGATTTTACTCTGTAATTACATGCAGAAATTTTGGAACTTCCATGAAATCCCCATAAACACACCCCTTTTAAATTATACGTGTTTATTTTGAACTGTGCGCTTTACAATTTAAGTGCAGTTCTTTATAGAATACGCTTATCGATTTCCACACATATATTGTGATAATTGCCAATTAGTGCTCATTATTGCTTGTTAAGTGCTGTTAAAACTGCTTGGATTGTTACACCAATTAAATAGGTGCCATATATAGAGTCTGCTCCAGAGCAGGTGTATTCTATAACAACATGCATAGAATTTAGAAACGCCCATGACTTGCCCATTCTATGCCCGTAACCATGCACACTTTTTAACTATGCAACATATTTACACGTACCACATTACAGAATACACTTAGCAAGTAGTATGCATAAATTCTAATGAATGCTAATTAGTGTTGATAATTGGTTGTTATCCAATTATCAGCACTGATTAGGTTGTTAACTATTTAAGTTATGCACGTTGTTATGAAATACACATCGATTTTCCAATGGAAATCTCAGCACAATATATAGAATCCTGGGGTTGGTGCTTAAATTTAGGTGATTGTTATAGAACTGTCCTTAACATATGTGAAAAAAGCAATTTAAACTAAAAGAGATCTTTGGGGGATCAGAAACCCTGCTTGCAAATAATGCACCAAAATAAGAGAGGTGCATCCATCAGAAAAAAGAAAGTCATGGGTCCTTTTACAAAAGCCACAGTAAAAATTGGCCTGCGGTAGTGTGGGCATGTCTTTTGGGCTCATGCTTGGCCACTTTTTACCATGGCCGGAAAAAAAGGTAATTTTTTAATGGGCCGGGAAATGGGTCTGTGCTAATATTAAAACTAGCATTCACCTATTTACAGCTTGAGCCCTTACTGCCATCCATTGACCTAGCATTAAGGGCTCATGCACTACCCATGTGGTAACCATACAATGCACGCCAACATGGTTGCACTGCTAGTTATCACCAGGAATGCCCCTGTGATAGAAAATAGAAAAGTATTTTCTACCAATGGTGTAGCCAGACCTGACATTTTGGCTGAGCCCAGAGCTAATATGGGTGGCCATATCAAACTTGATCAGATGTGTCTACTGTAATGGCAAATATGTCAACACACATAACAGTATAATTACAGCAATGGCATATACTTTGCTTATAACAAATGTAAATGCCTGATTAAGCAAAACAGGAAGAAAACATTTGAAGTATTTTCCCCTTCCTTTGGCTCTACTGCTTTCTCTCTATTCTGATGCTGACAAAATAAAATTGCCACATATCCTTCAACTTGCTTTATAAGAAACATATATCAAAGGACAGAACTAATCACAGATGAAAAACAAACCAAAAAACTTTCCTTAAAATGATCCAACATGATCACATTTCACCTGAAGGCGATGTCAGGGGCATTTGTAAAAAAAAAAAAAAAGTTTAAAATAAAAACAAGGACAAAGCCATCTCTTATTAATCAAATGTAGAAAGTACAGGTGTGGCTACGTGCACTCAAGAAGTGTAACTATTTAAAAAGAACAGTGCAGTGTGCTTTAATACAAAAACGGTAAGTGCATAATATGGAATGCATATTGTGTTGTGGGACAAAACACATTTTTTTCATATGTGTTTGGTGTAGTGAGACAAAGAAAAAAATCAAATACAGTTTAAATAAGGAGCACCTAATAGGGATTGAAAAAAGGTATATCCTCTATAGTCAGCTAGGCTTTCTCAAAGGCTAAGAGCCACTCTGTATATAGGCTTATAAAAGTAGCTCGTGGGCAGCACTAGTGATGTTTTAGATAAAGTAAATTGGAATTTGGTGCTAATGTACAATTTCAAAGCTGTATAATAGTATTTAGCAAATTAAGGAGTGGAGGAGTGGTCTAGTGGTTAGAGCACTGGTCTTGCAATCCAGAGGTGGCCAGTTCAAATTCCACTGCTGCTCCTTGTGATCATGGGCAAGTCACTTAACCCTCCATTGCCTCAGGTACAGACTTAGATTGTGAGCCCTCCTGGGACAGAGAAATATCCAGTGTACCTGAATGCAACTCACCTTGAGCTACTACTGAAAAAGGTGTGAGGAAAATCTAAATAAATAAGTTGAAAAACTATGCTCACTAAAGAATGAGGTGCTGTCTTTTAGTGTTGAATATATCAATAATTCTGTCATAGTCCAATGAATCACACAGCCTGGTACAATCAATGGTGCTAAGTCACCTAGACTACTGCAATGCAATCTATGCCGGATGCAAAGAACAAATCATTAAGAAACTCCAAACTGCCCATACTCATATTTGGAAAAACGAGATACGAAAGCGCCAAACCCTTACGAGAAAAGCTGCATTGGCTCCCAATCAGAGAACGAATTGCGTTCAAAATCTGTACCCTGGTTCATAAAATTATTCACGGCGAGGCCCCGGTATACATGACAGACCTCATAGACTTACCAGCCAGAAATATAAAAAGGTCAGTACACACATACCTAAATCTCCACTACCCAAGCTGCAAAGGACTAAACTATAAATCAACATATGCATCCTGCTTCTCCTACATAAGCACGCAACTATGGAATGCACTACCAAACGTCATGAAAACAATGCACAACCTAACAAACTTCAGGAAATCATTAAAAAACAATTTGTTCAAAAAGGCATACCATAACGATCCAACTTAAACACCTGAACCCTGCAACACAACAAAACTTATACCAGAACTGGACAAAACTTAACTCTCCCTCCTTGACTACCTAATGACTATCTAATTTACTCTGCCACTCATGAACTTTAACGCAATACCACTCTGTATTTCTCATACCGGAATTGGCGATCGCCATCACGGTAATATGTAAGCCACATTGAGCCTGCAAATAGGTGGGAAAATGTGGGATACAAATGCAACAAAATAAATAAAAATACTGCTGGTGCCCACATACGGCTTCGTTCCTCTCCAGTGCCGCCCTTCGGCCTGCACCTGACCGGCTCATGTTTTTTGGGGCCAGTCAGAAGCAATATTCAGCAATACTCTCTGCTTTAGTGCCATTGAATATTGGCATATGGACAGCGACAAGTGATTTAAGTGGGCAGGATAGGCTTCTGCCCGCTTAAATCGCTTTGAATCAGCTTCAGTGAGATTACCAATTTTGCATGAGGGTTTGGTGGTTCTTATGGGGGCTTTAGGGTACATCTGTTCTTCTCAATTAGAAGCACTTCTTTTTTGGGTGACATTCTTAGTCACCTTTTTTGGGGCAATGAGGGTAAGTGAAATGGTGGCACCCTCTAAGGCAGCATCAGGTCGGTTGGACCTTCTCTTGATTAATGTGATACTAGGCCAGAGAGAGATGCATCTGTAAACTAGGATCTCTAAGAATGATCAGCTAAACAAGGGTGTGTGGTTTCAGTTGTGTTAGTCTTCTGATTTATGCAAGGGAGGCCATTACTGGCTTATGCAAAGCAATTACAGTCCTTTAACTGATTATCAGTTTGGTGCTGCTGTGCCCAACACAACTTTGGCTTTTCTGGGTTAGAAATCTCATTTTGTGAGATTAATTCTTTCAGGATTGGAGCAGCATCTTTTTCTGTGGCAACAGGCAAGTGACCAGAATTTATTTACCAGAGGGACATTGGTCTTCTAATAGATATTTGGAATATATTTGGGAGGTGGACTGTTAACATTATTTTTCCTTTCTTCATTGTTAGTTTCTGTGCTTCAATATTTATCTGGCAAAGTCTACATGTGGCTTTGTGAGCACTCCTTCATATTTTGGGCTGGGAAGCATGCTGTGGAGCCTTGCTGGGTAACAAATTTTGTCTGTGTGGCATTGGACATCAGCATCCAATGGTTGGGACTATGTGGGATGCTTTGGGATCAACTGATACCAACATTGCTTCAGGTGCAGTGTTTCTTATACCCTGACTTAAATTAGGTGCTGGGGAGGGGGACCATCCTTCAATAATGAGAAATTTTCTACTAGTTGCATGCTTTTTTCCTTACACTCCTTTACTGTGGTATCAGATAATCTATAGGATGATTTGGAGGGATAAAAGAAGAGTGAAGGCTATAGTGCCTTTGACAGAGGGCTAATAAAGATGTGTCCATATTTATGTGGTCTTTGGGAGGTATGATACTCATTCGTGACTTGTTAAACTCTGATTGTCTGGGGCTTTATCACCCAGATGGCATTCATTTCTCAGATATTGGGTTGAATATTTTTCTGAAAAAAGAGTCATGGTCAGGATTATGAACTTAAGGATCTGATTCATACTTTGCACCTATTCCATCATCACTTTACCTTTCATCTTAGTGTGGCTATGGATTGTACTTCTATAGCTGGAGAAAAAGCAGGGTAAGTAAGAATCAAGCTGATTTTGATTGACTGCAAACAACAGTAATACTGTTGTATCCCTATCAACCCATTCAGCTCACTCCTGATCTATTTTGCCCCATTCGTAAGTTAGCTTTGTGACGTCAGTTTTAATTGTTATAACTTTGCAAACGGTTTTAGGGTTTATGGTTGCTATAGTCACAGTATCTTTGATTTCTCTGACTTTTCTGTATTTATGGTATACCATAATGTTACTGCAATATAATTTTTATAAATGCTGAACTATGACAGCTTTAATATTAAACTGGAAAGAAAATGGATTTGGAACCTTTCCAGTTGATCTAGACAATGCTACATTTAGAGAATGCCAGAATATTTATGAGAAAGAAGACTGGTTTTGATTAAAGGCATTCATTTGCATAGACAGGCAATAAATATCTCACACATTCTCTGCAAAATGCTTTGATGTTTTTAACAGCCTCCTTATTGGTTAGTCATTCAAGACACGGTTTCGATCTGATTTCTTTAGGTAAAAAATACAGATGATATCACTTCAGTAATGAGATACTATTGAGCAGGTCATCAAATTGAATTTGACCTTCAAAATAAAAAGTGGTTAACAAATCATATACATTATGAGCTCAGTCTGTAACAAAGCAGTAAGACAATCACCTTGATAGACTTACCTTTTGTATAAAAACAATTATATGCAGATATTTGATCTAAATGACTGTTGTTTATTGTAACTCATGCCCTTAATATCTAAGTCAATTTAACTGCATCAACAATTACTGTACCTAGGATTTCCAACTGTTCCTTTATGCATGCTTTAGTTTACTTTTACCACAAATTGGCATACTGCATATCAGAATAATGAATGGCTGAATGGATGTTCTGCATTCTAAAGAGTTTATATCTAGAACTAATGTTTTATTATTTCTTCTCAATATGCAATCAAAAAACTAGATTTAATAAATACCTTTTGTTATATTGAGTATGCTCCATATCATTCATGCGATGCAATTATGTTTTGAAAATTGAAAACAAAGTCACAAGAAATAGCTTGCAGCAAAGTATTGCTTTCACCTCAGCAGCTGAAAATTCAAATTTATCAAAAACAAAAGTATACACAAATACACATAACTTTCTTTCTGGTCCTTAGGGCCCTATTTACTGAGTTGTAGCACCAGCAAATTTCCTGTGTAATTCACTGAAACAATAATTGGTACAATTTATGGATCTCAGTTACCACAGACCATTTTCAGGCATTGCAGTGGCCAGCAAAAAATGCATGATCACAGTCAAAGCAGTGAACTGCTCCCACAGACTCTCCCTTGCTGGTGACAGGTGTAAGGGACAAAGCTCTTCCTTTCCACACCACCCCTGGTACATCCACAAGTAACTTCCCTGGAAAGTTTGCTGCCAGCCTTGAACCCCAACTCCCTTTTCCAAAAAGCTCATTATTTTGGATTGCTGTGGAAAAGGCTGGGAAAAGTCAGTATACAGCTATGAAATTCTCTGCCCTTCTATAACATTTATACAAAACAGATTCTTGTCTTGTACCAGGATTTATTTCTAGGAGTGTGCATTCATGAGTATGCACAAAGAGGTCATTTTACTAAAGGAAATTAAGCCCGTAGTGCACAGTCAGTGCATGCTAACAGGCTACTGCAGAACATGCTAAAGCTTTTTGTGATAATTTACCTGTTTATGCACACTAACCTGTGCATTACTGTTTTTTTAGACGTGGGAAGAGAGAGTGAGCATACCCACATTATCTGGGTAGTGCATTACAATTTGTACATACAAACAATGCAGAGTTAATGTGGGAGCATTTAGGGGTCCTTTTACTAAGGTGTGCTAACAGATTTAGCACACTCTAATGATTCGCATTTGCTAAATTATAAGACATCCATTATATTCTTATAGGTGTCTTATCATTTAGCATGTGCTAAATCTGTTAGCACACCTTAGTAAAAGGACCCCTTAGATCCTCCTAAATATGAGTCAGTCTTCTCTGTTAATTCTTTGCAGGTGCCATGCACTGATGGGAAAATTGGTGCATGACCTGCAATTTAAAATAATGCTGAAGCTCTTAAAAAAGGCTGCATTCAGTCTAAGCTTAATGCGTGGGAAAGTCCTGGGATAACCAGAGTAATGCCTAGATTTTACTGCAGTTTATATGGATGCCAAAAAATTTAAAGTGCATGCAAATCATTTGTACATTTGCAAACCTACAAATTAACACATGCAGAACGGATTTGTGCATGCAAAAAAAGTTCTTGTATACAATGAGCACAAAACCCCCAAATGTGTGAAAAACTAAAAAAACAAACAAACGCACACAGAAACCCATACAAATTATTAAGGGACATTTTTATTAAATTGTGTTAGATGCTAATGCACATGGAGACAGTTGTGCTGATTTTAAAAGTGCAGTGAATAATTCTAAGCAGAAGGTTTTAGCATTCTCATGACACAAAGTTCCTGATACATTTTGGACCCCAATGGACTGTCATGATCCCATTGTACTTTGTTCAGTGATTTACTGCTATAATCCTACTATTCTTCAGAACCTGATTCCCCGCCATTTCTTTGATGTGATGTGCCTGACTTCTGAAGTGATTCTGAAGTAAAGTGTTTTGAATTTGTTTTGCAGTAAATATCTTTGCATTAATACTTCAACTTTTTCTGGTATTAAACCCTTAGTTGTCTGGCCTTTGCCCCACATTTTAGCCTCACTGGGAAGCCTAATCACTCTGGGCCATATGCACTAAACCTTAACGACCCTCTAACAACCCTTTAACAAAGGAAATTCCTAACCATTGCATGCATTAAAGGCCTTTTTCCAACAAAGCAAGCAGCTAATGAAAACGAAATACAAAAGAGTAACTACCATTGTAATGTGGGTGATTCGGGATGCACTAACAATACCGACGATCACACCGAATCATTTACCGCGACATATTAAATGTATGGTCAGAGCAGTCGTAAAGGCCTGAGCTGTCATCTCCCCGCTGCCCCCTGCACCATAAAAATCAAAGCTGGCATGTTTAAACAGAAAAGTGAGATAAAAAAAAAATAAACACACCACAAACACTGGCTCCCCGCTTTCCCCTGCATAAAATATAAAAGCTTTACAAACATCAAAAAAGGATCGGGAGGGGGCAAAGGCGCTCATCAGGAGCATCCTGTATGGACGGCCTTGCCCCCTCCCAAGGTCGCCGCTGTTCCCCGCTTCCACCCTTTACTAAATTAAAAACTGAAAATAAAAATCAAAACACTTGCAGCATCGGGCCCCCCTTCCTTCCTGTCTCGATCTTCTTCTTTTCCCAACACTGCTCCGCCTCCCGCCATCCTCCGCCCCTTGCCCCGCCCCTGAGTTTGTTTCCCCCCTCCAACGGACCCCCCTCCACTTTACCGGCCATGCAGCGCCTCTCACCTGTGTGTGAAGGCGCTGCACGGGATGAAACAATGGATCGTCGATCACTTCTGCCTCCACCGACGTCTCTCTCCTTCCTGTGCCCGCCCTCCTCTGACGTGAAGGGGCGGATGATGGCGGGAGGCGGAGCAGTGTTGGCAAAAGTAGAAGATCGAGACAGGAAGGGAGGGGGGCCCGGCGCTGAAAAAAGTTTTGATTTTTATTTTCAGTTTTTAATTTAGTAAAGGGCGGAAGCAGGGAACAGCGGCGATCTCGGGGGGGGGGGGGCAAGGCCATCCATACAGGACGCTTCTGACGTGCGCCTTTGCCCCCTCCCAATCCTTTTTTGAGGTATGTTTAGTTGACTTGTAAATTCCCTTACCCTTAATTGTTCTGTCTTTGTACTGTCTTATCTAGATTGTAAGCTCTTTGAGCAGGGACTGTCTTTTTGTGTATGGTGTACAGCGCTGCGTATGCCTTGTAGCGCTACAGAAGTGATAAGTACTAGTAGTAGTAATTTAGAAGCCTGTCCTTGCAGATCAGCAACGCAGCCGCGCAGGCTTCTGTTTCTGTGAGTCTGACGTCCTGCAGAAACAGAAGCCTGCGTGATGCAGGGGGGAGCGGGGAGCCACGTGTTTGTGTTTTTTTGTTGTTGTTGTTCTGACGTTTGTGGCATGCGCAGAGCAGCCAGCATAACGCTTGGCTGCTCTGCACATGATTTAGGGGCCGATTACCGATGGGGATTACGAATCTTTGATACATTGTACTTTTGAATACCGCACCGAACATGTGCGAATTGTTTTTTTTGGTGCATGCTTCGTTTTTTCAAATTCGTTAGGGAGTTTGTTTTTGAATTTTTTACGTTTGGTTGATGCATCTAGCCCTCTGTTCTGTGTTAATTACAGTTTTATAGATGAGATATCTTATGCATTGCTAGAAAGTTTGGCGATTATCTAAATGTATGGGTCAGAATGTGGAAGATCTTAAGGTGTTTTATTTGTTGTAACTATTAGGCAATGTGAATGGATGATACTTTTTGTTGTTGTTGTTGTTTTATATCTTTTAATATCTGCAGTATTCCTTTTATTTTCTTAGTAATATTCACCAGTGGGGTCCTATGAGCAGGAGAGATGCCTACTCTCTCCTGCCTGTTACAGCAGCTATTGTAAAATGCTCCTAACCTACTACTTACTACTACTTATCATTTCTAAAGTGCTACTAGACGCACGCAGCGCTGTGCACTTGAACATGAAGAGACAGTCCCTGCTTGACAGAGCTTGCAATATAATTAGGACAGACAAACAGGCAAACAAGAGATAAGGGAATATTAAAGTGAGGATGATAAAATAAGGGTTCTGAACAAGTGAATAAGTGTTAGGAGTTAAAAGCAGCATCAAAAAGGTGAGCCTTTAGCTTGGATTTGAAGACGGGCAGAGATGGAGCTTGTCGTACCTTATCAGGAAGTCTATTCCAGGGATATGGTGCAGCAAGATAAAAGGAACAGGGTCTGGAGTTAGCAGTGAAGGAGAAGGGCGCAGATAAGAGAGATTTACCCAGTGAACGGAGTTCTCGGGGAGGAATGTAGGGAGAGATGAGAATGGAGAGGTACTGAGGAGCTGCAGAGTGAATGCACTTATAAGTCAATAAGAGGAGTTTGAACTGTATGCGGAAACGGATAGGAAGCCAGTGAAGTGACTTGAGGAGAGGGCTAATATGAGCATAACGACACTGGCGGAATATTAGTCGTGCAGCAGAATTTTGAACAGGAGAGAAATGGCTAAGTGGGAGACCTGTGAGAAGCAAGTTGCAATAGTCTAAGCAAGAGGTGATAAGATGTGGATGAGGGTTCTGGTAGTGTGCTCAGAAAGGAAAGGGCGGATTTTGCTGATATTATAGAGAAAAAACGACAGGTTTTAGCAGTCTGTTGAATATGTGCAGAGAAGGAGAGGGAGGAGTCGAAGATGACCCCAAGGTTACGAGCTGATGAGACAGGAAGGATGAGAGTGTTATCCACAGAAATAGAGAATGGGGAGGAGGAGATGTTGGTTTAGGGGGAAAGATGTGCACACATTATTAGTTCTATGTTGTGTTACATTGTTGGATACACAAACCCAACATAGCAGTGAATGTCTCTTTTGCACTGTGGCACATTAGTTAGTCCTGACTATACATACTTTTACTCCAGGATGGACAGCTCATTTTGCTCAACACTTTGGGGAATCTGGCCAAGATATGAGCAGCATGTTTCACATCAACCACTTGGAACTTAGGGCAATCTGTTATGCCCTACAAGTATTTCATCACCTTCACATTTCCTTGTGCTGATTTAGATGGATAATCAAGTAGCAATATTTAGCATGAATAAGCAAGGGGGTACATGTTTTCTAGACCTTTGTTGATAAGCAACCAGAATCTAGAATTTTTCTTTAGTCAACAGCATCCAGATACAGGCCACTTAGATACCAGACTACAGAATCAGTTAGCTGACAAAATCAGCATGATTAATCATCATGAATAGTCCCTTAATGTGTATCTTCCATCCTTCTTTCAGGAGTGAGGAATGCTTCAGATCAACTTTTTTTTTCTATTGAGAAGAATGCAAAATTTCCACTCTACCGTTCCTTTCTTCCTATGTCTAACTCCAGATGAACTAGCAATTCTATGGACTCAATTGGTCCTGTCTACTTTTCCTCCAATTCCTCCCATACCAAGAGTTCCACACAATTTCCAACAAAGCCAGAGTATTGTGTCTTAGGGGCCTTTTTACTAAGCCGCATAAGGCTCTATGCGCACTCAACGTACGCCAAAATAGATTACCGCCAAACTACCACATGGCTCTTGCAGAAATTTCATTTTTGGTGTACGTCTGATATGCATTGCCCGAAAAATAATTTTTATTTTTGGACGTGCATATCGGATGTGTGTCAAATGACTTGGCGTATGTAGGTCATTACCACCCAGTTACCACATGAGAGTTTACCGCTAGGCTAATGGATAGTAGTAAGGTCACAGACCCAAAATGAACATGCAGCAATTTTGATTTTGCCGCACGTCCATTTTCTGCAAATGTTTTAAGAAATCCATTTTTTACAGGTGCACTGAAAAATGATTCTGCGCACGCCCAAAACATGTGTCTACACTACTGCAGGCAATTTTTCAGCATGCCTTTATAAAAGGGCTCTGTAATGCCTTATTGGCCTTGACAGAATTGGTTCCCTCTTCTTTGAAGATTAGGAGTTCTAACTCCTCACAAACTAGTACAATTTGCAGCACTGATAGCTCAACTGAAGGGTGATCATCTTCATCTAGATTTGAAGTCTCTAGCCTTTATGGACCAAATTCTGTAAATAGTGCCAAACAATTGACACTGAAAAAAACCACGCTAATCATCATTTTATTAAAGGGGCTGAAAGTCAGGACCATTTATAGAATAGTGTTTAGTGCCGTGATCGGCACCTACATTTAGGTGCGAGGACTTACACCCCTGGTGTAAATCCTCATGCCTAAATTAGGCATGGATCCTCCTTATTCTGTAACAGTGCGAATAAACTGTAGGAACACCCCTGACCTGCCCATGACCCATGGCCATGCCACCTTTTTGGATTCAAATGTAAAATTTGCGCATGGATCCCTGTGACTAAAATGCATGCATATATTTTCATTAATGCCAATTTGCTACAATAATTGATCACTAGCACTCAATTATCGGTGCTACTTGGCTGCTTATTCAATTAAATTGTACATGCAATTTTAAGCTCCATTTATAGAATTTGGGGGTATTTGTGGAAATTGAAAAGTTTTAGTCTGCTTTCATTATTGCAGAGCCCATCCATGTTATCCTCATAGCTGCTCAGAAATCTTCTACCAGGTGAATATATGCTTTCAAGTAGAAGAAATTCTCTATGTGCAATTTTATGAACAGATATAACCCTATTTTATGTACTTTGTTATGTCATTAAACAGGGGGGTTTGATTCTCTGTTATGAAATATTTTGGTGTTACTACTCTACATAATTTTCTCCATGCTCTTATTGTTTCATGGTTAGATTACTGTAATGCTGTCTAAGCTAGAACAAATATTAAATGACTGCAAACCTTGCAAAATACACCTACCTGTCTGCTGTGTGGAGCCAGAAGAAGGGACCAAGGCACCCCTCTATTTCATTTTTTTTTATTATTTTATTTTTAAGATTTTAACATTTAAGTCAAGCAATACACTTGTTTGTAAAGCAATACATTTCAACATATTTAAGGAAAATAAAAAAACAGGAAAAATACTGAAATTTCTTACTCAAGTCCACATTTTTTGGGCAGGATGTTAAGAAATGGAATATGTATTATAACAAAAATTATCAATAATAAAGCAACAAATGGTAACAGCCAGCATTGTACAGTGTTTAATTATAATTCAAGGGCAAAGATGTTCTAAGATCCCCTATTTTGCTTTGAGGTGAGAAATGCTGTTAATTGAGCCGGGTCAAAAAATACATATTTGTTTGATTGGTGTCTCACCACACACTTGCATGGGTATCACAAGTAAAAAGTTGCACCCAGTTGAATTACAGCTGGTTTCATTAAAAGAAATGATTTCCGACGCTTTTGCGTATCTCTGGAGATGTCGGGAAAGATTTGAATTTTCTGACCAAGAAATGTTTTATCTTTATTCTTGAAGTACAGTACATGGAGATTAACCATTGTTTATCTGGTGCCAGTGCCAATGTTACTATCAAAGTTGTTGGAATCACATCTTCAGAATCTGCTAATTCAAGCAATTCAGTGACATTCAGTGGTTGTTCTTGTACTTCAGTTTTTTGATCACTTCTCTCCTTAACCGGAAGGTAGTACACTTGGGTAAAAGGAGGAATTAATTCTTCTTTTACTCTTAAAATCTCTATTATATATTTTTTCAACATTTCCCGAGGGGGTTCAGTAATCTGTCTAGGAAAATTCAACAAGCTTAAGTTGTTACTTCTAACAATATTCTCAAGAGACTCAGTCTTTCTTCTTAATGAAGTCAAATCTTTAATCATAACCGCCTGTTGGGACTGGATTTTCATATCAAGATCTTTCTTTTCTTCTGCCTGTTCAAGTTTCCCTATTCTTACATCTATAGTCTTTATTCTTTCCTCTTGTTTTATCATTTCCTGATTTAATGTATTTTTCTGTGGTGTAAGAGACTTCCCAAGATCTGCTATCAGAGTCCACAAAGAGTCTAAAGTCACTTCAACTGGCTTGTGCATTTTGAAAGAAAAAAGTGGTGGTGTTACCTCTCTCTGCAGCAAAATGTCCGGATTCAAACCAACAGTGTTTCCCGCCGAAATCGCTGTTATTATCGGCGTTTCCATCCTGCACTCCAAAAGACCGCTGTTCTGCCTCCTGACTCTGTTCGGACTCACCGCTTCTGGGGGACCCGTTCAGGGTCGTCTCTGATGGGGTGCTATAGCCCAACGGCTGAGGGGGTGGATCCCTTGTATCGGGGCTGAGCGTAAGCTCTAGCCCAGGAGACGCTTCCGTGCCTCCATCCGCACTGGCGTGTATCAGCGGGCTGCCTCCCGACACTTCCAACACTGCCGCAGATGGACCCACAGTTGTCTGCAGAAAAGTCCGAATATCTTGTGAGAGAGGATCCGACCACTGCGGAGCATGGGGGGGCAGACCTGCCCCATCGCTTCGGCATCTCAGTAAGTAAGAAACTGAGAACTGTGGAAATGCTGGCGGTTAGCAAGTTCGCTCGGCGGCCATCTTGCCCTACCAGGCTAGAGACTTTTTGGCCACCCATTTTAAAGTTCTAACTCCAGCCTTTTAAGCTCTGTGCAATGCCACTCCATCATATTTGTCTAATCTAATAATTCAAACTGTATAGAAGCTAGAGACTTCAATACTGAAAATCAAACTACTTAAACTACTGAAGACTTACTTGTTTAATAAAGCATACAAAATGGATCCCTCATAACGATCTGACTCCTAAACTACACCAGACACAATTTATATTGGAACTCTTTTAATTTGCCTATTTTATTTACACCCCATTTACTGATAATGACACCTTGTCCTGATATCATTATGTTATGTTGTTATCCATTTATCCACTTCTTACTCAAAATAATTTTTGTATGCACCTCAATAGCAACAATTCTGAAATTATTCTCCGTTAATATGACTGCCATAATATTCCTGTACACCTTATCTGTTATATATACTCTGATTTTCTATTCCATCAATGTGATTGTAGTTGTATTATATTATAAGCCACATTGAGCCTGCAAATAGATGGGAAAATGTGGGATATAAATGCAGCAAAATAAATAAAATAAAACATTTCTATTATAAGTCAAAACAGTAATTCTTCAATCCAGTAGTGGACATATACATATATGACTAGATTTTGTATATGGTGGCCAAAAAATTGGCACCAAAAATATTTCTACCTATGCAAATTCTGTAAACCATGCCTAGATTTAGGCATACTTTATAGAATATGCCTAGCCAGTTTACTGAATATGCCTTGCAGCCATGCCTGTGCCGAACTCAAAATGCATCCATTTACACCAAAACGATGTAAATACCAGCATCTAAAATGGACGCAGAGCAGGTGTTTTCTATAACCGTGAGCGTAGATTTTTGGAATGCCCATGGCCACCTGTTCAACACCCATGACCATGTCCCCTTTTTGGCAGCATGCATTAGAATTTATGCTCACTACTTTACAGAATATGCCTAGCAAGTTGTGTGCATAAATTCTAATTAATGACGGTATCAATAATTTCTTGTTACGTGGCAATTATCAGCACTGATTGACTTGATAAGTAATTAAATTGTGTGCACAAACCAGAATACAACTGGATTTGCATACACACATTTTGGTCACGGTATATAGAATCCAGGGGATAAAGTGCAGAAAAAAGACCTCAGTAAATGCTCAGTAACACACAGGCTAAAGCCTACCAACAACCAACCATAATAGATCATAAAAATCTCCACTTATAACAATGTCTGAGTGAAAAGTAGAAAAGGCTGCAGAGACTCTCTTCCAGGAAAAATACAAAAAAGTGGTGCCATACAATATAACAGGAAGCATTTATCTCAAAATCATTTGATCATCTCAGACACAGCTCACACTTGAAATCCCATCTTAGGTGTAGTGAGACATCAAAGAATTAGTAGAACCAGCCCAGAAAAGAGGGATACTGACATCCAAGGAAGCAGCGTTCTTGATGGAATCACATCCAAAAGCTCAGACATTGTATTTCGTGCCCAAAGTACACAAAGATGTTAAGACACCACCAGGCTGACCAATAGTATCTACTA
This sequence comes from Microcaecilia unicolor, assembly GCF_901765095.1. NCBI lineage: Eukaryota > Metazoa > Chordata > Amphibia > Gymnophiona > Siphonopidae > Microcaecilia > Microcaecilia unicolor. The sequence goes on from NC_044032.1 coordinate 526,819,863, forward strand.
GGGATACAGTTCTAGAACCACTATCAATTTTCTTGGATAAAATTCTACAACCGGAAGTTCCAAAAATACTTTCTTATTTAAGAGATACTACACACTTCATAAATGTTCTTGAAACTTCCATAACCAATATGGAAAATATGTGGCTCACCACTCTAGATGTTAAAATATCACTTTGTTCAAATTGAATTCCTAGATGTTACAATCGTAAAAGATCGGGGGAAGGTGATTATCACCCTATACTGTAAGCCCACTGAAAGAAATAATCTATTAAGATTTAACAGCTATCATCCGTATAAATTAAAATTCAATTTTCCCATCAGCCAATATTTGAGATGCAAAAGAATTTGCACCACATTGCAAGATTTCAAACGCGAGGCGAAAGTCCTGACAGAAACATTCAAAGAACGGGGTTACCCAAAAAAATCATTATGGCAAGCATATCTCAGAGCCCGTTTTGCTCAAATACCCCTACTATTACAGGACCAACAATGGAGTGAATGCGATCATTTGACATATGGACTTCCATTCACACATCTGACAAATCGAATAGTCCTTAAGATCCATTGGCATATTATGCAATTACATCTGGGTTTTGAAGAACCCCCAATAATAGCATATAAAAGAGGTGAAACAATAGGTGAGTTATTGACCCCTCCGAGATATTACCAACCTTAAAATTCTTCAGAAATAGGGTCTCAAGAAATATGTGGACACTGTCAATGTTGCTCTCGAGTACTCACAGGTCGAGAATGGTCGGCTCCATACAGTTCTTATAAAATCAAACTAAAAAGCCAGGTTAATTGCGATAGTAAAAATGTAATTTATGCAATAATTTGCCCTTGTGAATTAATATACATAGGCAGAAGTGGACGCCCAATTAAATTGAGGCTAAATGAGCATAAATCCAGAATTAATACAGAAAATTTACAAGCTCCGCTAGTGGCCCACTGGCAACAGCATTCCCATATATCTAATAAGATGGCTAATAATTGATACAGTACAGATAGGGTGGAAGAGTGGTCATACAGACAGATTACTTAATTATCACAAACAATTTTGGATTTACACACTTAACTCAGTAAGCCCCAAAGGTTTAAATGCAGAATTAGCTTATTTAAATACTGGTACTCATCCACTTTGAATCCATGCTTCCCTACTGGGCTACGCCATCCAAAATCAGATCTTTAAGTTATGAGCAGGACGCTCAGCCGCCATCTTGGCAGATTCAAAACCCTAGATCAGTCGGCATGACAGCATAGCACAAAAAAGAGGTATGAGTAATTACTTATATAAAAAATTATCTTGCTCCTTTTGTAAACTGATAAATATACATTGTAAAGTGGATCCTCTTTTCTCCTGGGTTGCAGCCCTTCCACAAACCCAAGCAAAACAAAAACCCCACTCCTGTATGGCTCCCCTTTTCAAAAACAAAAACAAAGATAATGAAGCTCTTTATTGAATAGGAGGGTTGTCCCTCCTTCTCTCAATTGCGTCTCCAAAACAACAAACAATGCTACAGCGTGTAGGCTTCAACCGCTGCTTTCTCTCCCGGTCCCCTGGAGAGTAGCAGAAAAAAAAACACACGGCTCCATTCAGCCCCTGGTTTCCAAACACAGTTCAATTTTAGCCAAGCTTTAAAATACAGCTCAGTTCAGCTAGGCTTTCCAACTACAGTTCACTTTTAGCCAAGCTTTAACACAGCTCAGTCCAGCTAGGCTTTCAAAACACAGTTCAATTTTAGCCAAGCTTTAAAACACAGCTCAGTTCAGCTAGACTTTCAAAACACAGTTCACTTTTAGCCAAGCTTTAAAACACAGCTCATTCCAGCTAGGTTTTCCAAAACACAGTTCACTTTTAGCCAAGCTTTAAATACAGCTCAGTCCAGCTAGGCTTTCATAAACACTGTTATGGCTTTGCGCGGGCTCAAAGCCTAGGGTCCCACCCTCTTGGTCAGTCCTACTCCTACCTGACCTCCTCCCGCTTGACCCGGCTTGGCCCCGCTATTTTCTTGGCTTTCGCTGAGCCAGAGCTGAAAAGTCCATCGGCACTTCCAGAGTGTTCTCCGGTTCAGTCCACTCCATAGGGCAAGGCTCACTCTCTTCCTCTCTCCCCTCAGGAGCCCAATCCATATTCTCTTCACCCCGCCCTTCTCCCAGCTGCTCACCCTTTTCTTCATTAAAGTTCTTTGGAGTCCCTTCTTTCTCCACCCACTTGTTCCACCACCTCTTCCACCAGGTTGGAGAATCAGCCTTACTCCTTCCCCTGCGGCCCTCCTCTGGTGACTCCTGGGAATGCACATAATTTCTCTTATCCCCAGGCTCCCTTTGGGCATGCTGGGAGTTGTAGTTCTTTATTTCTAGTTTTTTCCTGGGGAATGCCTGCCTATAACGGGGGTATTCTGGCCTATCCCCGGGTTCCTTTGGGGCTCTTCCTACATACTCTTTACAACATCTATTTGAATTCTGACTAAATGTTTATTCTATATCCATGGAGAATCCTTGAAAAAACCGCTTGGCGGTGAAACATGATTCATGTCGGAGCTATATCCCTCTGAAGCCGACATTGTCTTTTGCTGAAAAAGCTAAGTAAATTTATATTATATTAAATGTTTAAACATATGAAAATAAAGAAAGTATAAAAAGAAAAAGTAAAAAAAAATCAAGAAGAATTTTCTTTCATTAAAGATACGAGTAAATTAAAGGGACCAGTGACGATCTGGGTGCTTTCAAGCATATACTGTAAACAATTGGTTTGCTTGAACCCCCAAACTGAGGTCTCAGTTAGAAAATACTACACGAACAACAAATTAAGAAAATACATTATAAGCAATGCAGACATCCTGTTATAACATATATATTAGTCAACATCGTTTGTTTGCAATAATAATTTAGGTCTGATTTTGTCTGACGTATTTTAAAATATGGACATTTCTCTGCTGCCACACAGATGTTCATGTTCCTCATTTTGCTCCATTCATAGTTTGAACTTTTCAGTTTGTAAAATGGATGTTTATACTGGATGTAGCCAGCACTTTGACATCCATTTCTCATGTATGTTAGAACAGGCTGTATGTCGGCTGGTCCTGTTCTGAAATAAATGGATGTCTATATCTGGCATTCAGGCTTGGATGTCCATATTCTTAGTTGGACATCCTTTCTAAAATTCTAAAATACTCTTCCATGGTTTTTGCTACTGAATATGTGGATTAATGCTGGTTTGAATAAAAGCAGTTGAATAACAACAACAACAACAATAATAATCATAATAAACAACAAAGAAAGAAATAGTAGACATTCAAAAAGATATAATTGGATGGAAAGGCTTCTACTAGGTTAAATCATACTGGCTGGTGACTTTCAGTCTGGAAAGAAATAGGAGTAGACATTCAAAAAGATATAACTGGATGGGAAGGCTTCTACTGGGTTCTCTGCTCACATTCAGCAGATTTCCAAATTCTGTCGTTTCTTTCTCTATAACATCAGCAAAATCTGTCCCTTCCACTCTGAGCACTCTGTCAGAACCCTTATCCACACTCTTATCACCTCTCGCCTAGATTATTGCAACCTGCTTCTCACCGGCCTCCCACTTAGCCATCTCTCTCCTCTTCAATCAATCCAAAACTCTGCTGCGCGACTCATTTTCCGCCAGAGTCGCTATGCTCACATTAGCCCTCTCCTCAAGTCACTTCACTGGCTCCCTATCCGTTTCCGCATTCAATTCAAACTTCTCTTACTGACCTATAAGTGCATTCACTCTACCACTCCCCAGTACCTCTTGTTTTTAATTACCTCTTCTTATAGACCTCTTTCTGACTCCGTCACACGGGGGACTAAAGGTACTTATTTCATATAACAGATTCTGTATAGTTTCTCTGACCTCCATTGTCACCCAATCACAAGGTCTATTCTGGGGTGGCATTAGGAGCCGTAATTGAAAACTAATTCCCATAATTACTGCTTTCTGTTTGTTTTCTGGATCTAGATATACTCTGGGCCATTTATGTTCCCACATAAATCTTATTAAACATCTGTCTAAGTTTCTGCAAAGACTGAGTGTCACTTGTATATGATCTACCTTGTAGGCTAAATGTAAGGTAAAGAGAAGATAGAATCAATAAAATAAAAGACAGAGATAGGTTTAGATAGATAGATACATTTTATTTCTTACCCAAACACAGGTCTTCAAGTTGATACAAATACAGACATCAGATTCTGGTTTCAGCCGCACAGGGCTTCGCCGTCTGACAGAAGCTTCGGAGAAGACTCTCAAACTGAGCCAAAATCTCCCCTCTTTTATACTCTATCTTCTCCATAGAAGTGAATGGTGAGATACCTAGCTCCTAATATTTCGCAATTTCTGAGATCATACTTTCCCATGCGATCTGCTATCTGATGTACCCACCTCCTTCCGTTCTCAGCTACTGCTAATTATCAACATGTTTTGGGAAGCGTTGAGATAACAGTTTCACATCTTCCGGCTGCAATACTTTTCATACCTTTCTCATGAACTCTGTATTACCTCTGTATCATTGTATACCAAAACTAATAAGCTCCATTTTATTCATCTGATCTTTCATTACAGATGCTATATTTGATTTAAAAATTGTACCAATTTGTGTCAGAAGTCATTATTCAGACCTGCTCTTAGCAGATTCTCAAATATTAATTCACTTGCTTGTTCTTTGGCCTAGTCAGTATTTTTTTCCCAGTTGTTCTTGGCTGCATAGCTTTGGCCATCACTATTCCAGTGGTAGCCTTAAAGCTAGGCCATATATTAACATTCCCCTCTTCACCCTATCCCATAGGGTGACACCAGGGTTAACGTACCTTGGTACCATCCATTCCAGAAGGTATTCTATGAGGCCATAAAATTATCTGAGTCTTAAGGTCAACTGGTACAATTTGTTTCGTTTTCGGTTTGAAAGTATCATCTTGGCAGTACTTCAATTATGTCAATCCTACTAACACTTATGGTTACTACAATATAATTTTTCTTCAACCTTTTAATATGCAGGTTCTATCTTATTCTTATGTATGTCAATATATTTATATTGTTCTAAATCACAAATTCATTGGTTATATACTGATTATATCTTAATTATACATTTGCATAGATTTGCACAATTTATCATATCATCTTATACAGCTTTATATGGTTACATTATATCCCTGTGCGCTATTATCTGATTGTACAGTTGCAGACATCTCTCCAGTGTCTCTAACAGTTGCATAGCGATTGGTCCTTCCCAAAGGGAGATAGTCCAATGGGTTATCTCCTGTGGTGTTGGGAAGGAGGTTTTTGTGCAGGGTATACTGTCCCGCTACTGTCTTTTTCATTATTGCGGTTTCAATTAAGCGTTCTACTAAGCCTCTAGCACAAGGGATTATGCAACATCCTACTAAAACAAAAATTGCTACCACTATGATTATAGTCGTGGCTGCTGAAATGATAAATGTTTTCCATTTACCAAAAGCTCTATCCATCCAACCTGTCCAGGATGTATCAACGCCAGAGTTCTCTGCCAATTCTTGCGACAGTGAGGTTAAGCCTTCTAAAGCTCTGGTAATTGATCCATCTGGAGCTGTATTGTTGGGGATAAAGGTGCAACACTGGGTGCCTATCTTTTGGCACACCCCTCCATCCGCTGCTAGAAGTTGGTCAAGAACTAATCTATTTTCCAACGTCATCCGGCTAGTGGCGTCTAATTGTGTTGCAATTCCTTGAACTGCATCCCTAGTGTAATTTACAAATCTCTGCTGATTGTAATATATATAGTTGATCCAGTCAAGATTCTTATTGATAGTCGCCCACCAAAAGAAAACTGATTCAAATCCTGCAGCTATCTGGTTTCTGGCTTTAAACTCATCAGGAACCCCTCTTGGAACTCCAATAGCATCTATATAGACCCGATCATCAAAAGATCCAGGCATTGCATTTCTCTTCACTCGTGAGGAAGAGCTGCTATGAGGAGGAGGCAAGGATGCTATAATGATTGGAATGACCAATTTGACTAGGGCACATCTGCCTGTCCAATTGTTAGGAAGTGTATGGCGGATAGTGCGGGTTCCACAGTACCACCATATGTCTGCTCTAGCTTGTGAGAACCGTGTTAGGTTCAGATTTTTCAGAGTCCCATTTCCTAAGGTTGTGTTACAATTGGTTAAGTTTCCTAAAAACCGTGTCTGTTTCACCCCATATCGTTCCAGACATGTATGATATTTGGTAGCAGGATTTGGAATCCTGAATGCAGGTGGAATCCTCATCCGAGGGGGTAAGTAGGGGTGGTGCTCGTCAAGGTGTTGACAAGACTGATTAATGTCGTCTTTAACCTGCAATAACTGCAACATACACCAAAATCCATCTGGATCATTTTGGAGATCTAAGGGGAAAGGAACAACTGTTGGTTCTGCTCTTGCATGGGAACAAAAATAACAATTAGAGATATTCAGACTCTTTGTTGTATAATGTGCCCAATCGAGCCATAGGTTTGTCTCTCCAAATCCTGTTTCTAGCGCCACCAAATCTTTAGAATCATTAATTGGTACAATCTGGTAGGGAATTTTTATTTCTGGGATCTTTGTCGGCACTAAGGGATTGGTCGCTGTAGGTTGGGCTGGGGGTGGAACAATCTTGAATTTTCCAATGGGGTCTCTACCTGGGGCATCAATTCCTATGGAATAAGTTCTGTATGTAACATCCGTTACTCCTCTAAAAGTGATAGCCACTGGATTACATTTGGTCATTTGGCAGAGGCCAGTGACTCGCAATTTCATGATGGAAATGCTCCTTTTTAGATCTGGAATCTCAGTACCTGAGTAGGGAACCCATGAACCTGTATACCACCATACTTGTGCCCAACTTCCACAATTGGGGAAGGGACACAGGTATACTTCAAAAGCTGACAAATATTGCTGCACAGGATGTTCCCCACACATTGTGTAAGCACACACATCAAGGGTGATAGTGGTTGTGTCCTTGGTAGTGGGTAATGTTATTTCATAAGTGGTTGTAAATTGTTCTTGAAAATTTGTTAGGTACTGTGTTCCATGTATCGTGGGTGTGGTGAGCACACACAACAGGAGGGCTAAGCACTTCATGTTGGTAGTTTTCATAATGAGGCACTGTATCACAATTGTACGAAAGGTAAGTAACGGCTACTGATTAAGGAGAGCGACAAATTTATCCCAAGGGTTTTAGCAACAGGTATTTGGGTATGGGGGGGGGGGGGGGGGTAAATTCTAATAGCCCCTATTTCAGTAGGATCTGGGATTTGGAAAATACCATATACTTCCAAAGGTCTCAATCCAACCTCTCTGATAAACAGGAAGGGAATCCAGTCAGTGCCCAGTACAGCGTATGTAATTACCCAAAAATCTACAATGTCACCAGTTTGTGGCCTGATTAGGAGGTCGTCTGTTTGTTCAATTTGTAAGCCTAAGATTCCTCCAAACAGTAACTGAGTGTGTGTAACCGTACGGCTAGGACCTAATGTCCAACTGTCAAACAAAGGTTCACACAGTGTGTGGTATCGGGTGAAGGGGTCCCAATTTGTGTCGTCTTCTGGAGCAGGGTCCCAATGAGGATGAATTAATTGTCTTAGATATTCTGGGGGTTCAGGGATCAAGTGTGCACCTAAATTTAAAGGCGACGGTGGGGGAGAATCAGGTGGAGAAGGCGGAGTGTCTGGTAAATTCTGGGACATATATTGATGGTCACTTAGGCGTGTGGAGCTATCTGGGAGGACGAGTGGCTGGGACGGTGATGTTTGACGTGGCTAAAGTAGTATGTGTGGGAGGAGGAGCGTCACTAGCAGGAACCAAAGAAGAAGGAGGAGGGGTGGGTCGTAATTCAAGCAAGGCAATATTATCCTCAAAAGTAGTTGTACGATTGGGGACAATATGGACCGAGCTACTGATAGGATTGGGAACAGTTGTAGAATACAAAACAGGAGGATCAGTGAGGAAAGGAGTAGTTGCAGAGGTTTCAATAGGATCTGGAGGATTGCCAGCTGAAAAGTCTGTCGTGGCAGATGTGTCTGCCCAGGGGGTGGGATGACTGGTGGCAGCGGGGCTGATCTTTGAGATCGTCTGGGGGGGGCTATATCCAAACGGGCGTGTGATTGTGGTGTACTGTTGGAGTTTTGTGTAAGATGCTGTAGTAGGTGGTAGAGCAGGAGTGGATGCAAATACAGAAGTAGTTGCAAGTATTGCTGGGGTAGTCGCAAGTACTGAAGTAGTTGCAAGTACCGTAGCGTTTCCGGCTGGCAAGGTAACGTTGCCAGTGGGAAAGGCTGTAAGTGTGATCCAAAGATCCAAGAGGTTGCTGTCAGCAGTATAGGGAAACAAGGTAGTGAGAAACAAAATCAAACCTATACACAGTATGATCATGCACACGAGTCCAACAGCAAACAGTCTGGCAGATGGGAAGCAGAAGAAGAGGGTGTACTGATGTAACACCGTTACAGCAGAGGCAACACTTGGACGAGCGCTGGTTCCGGCCTTGTCGTCAGAAATGGTGTCGGCTTCCAGATAATTGTCATCCAAGTCTTTGGACCAATGGGAATTTGTATCAGATACCTGTTCAGAGTCACACTTATGTAGAGAAACAGTCTGTAAGGGGATAAATACTTCTGAAGTGCACAGCGGCGGAACTTGCTGTGGCATTTATCTGGCTTGATTCGGGAAGTATCGATGTAGCATGTCGAGCAGCTCACAGGTGTTGCTGTGCAAAATGTTTACTGTTGAAAACACAATGGACTCTCGGTCTTCCGGGGTCAACTGTCCTGCTAGGTTGCGGACTTGGAGAAGATCGTCTGCCAGATTGCGGATTCTGATGAGGCGGATGCGAAGATCCACGTAGGGAAGTGGAAGAACAGGAACTGTGGGAGGAGGAGGTGAAGAAGGCAACTCAAATACTGGTTCAGATACAGGTGGTTGTTCAGATGGTGACTCTGGAGATTCTGCGAAGGCTTGGATAATAATGTCAGCCAGATCAAGGAGGTGTGATTCAGGAGAGGGGGTAAGGTGGTTAAGTCTTTGGTCAAGTTGATCAAGATGATTAAAAAGTGTTGGGTGCGGGGTCGGTGGTCTCGGGCTCAGTGGCGGTGGTGATGGGGTTCGTGGTGGGACTGGTCTCTCCAGTGACTGCTGTGCTGGGAACATCAATGGAAACATCCAGGAGACCTGATGGGGTATTTGGATAAGCTCGTATATCTTTCAGATGGACCCAGGATGTGTGGTCCTCCAGCTTTGCAGCTGTGGCTGACAGGGCTTCTATCTTGAAGGGCCCAACGTAGATCGGATCTCGCCAGGTCTTGTGCGTGTAATAACGCCGGTGCACCAGATCGCCCACTTTATAAGGGGGGGATCTATCGGCATCACAAAACCCTTGTCTCTCCCTACACCCCCCCTTGGGTACTCCGTTCTGTGGATAAATCTCTCTTGTCCGTCCTCTTCTTCTCTACTGCTAATTCCAGACTCCGTTCCTTTTATCTTGCTGCACCTCACGCCTGGAATAGACTTCCGGAGCCTGTACGTCTAGCCCCGTCCTTAGCCGTCTTCAAATCCAGGCTAAAAGCCCACCTCTTTAACGCTGCTTTTGACTCCTGACCACTTCTCACTTGCTTTTTACTCCCAACCATTACTCACTTGCCCTGTACCTTTTATTCCCACCTCTTTAATTCCCTTACCTCTTAGTTGTTCTGTCTGTGTGCCTGTATTTAGATTGTGAGCTCTTTGAGCAGGGACTGTCTTTCATGTATGGTGTACAGCGCTGCGTATGCCTTGTAGCGCTTTAGAAGTGATAAGTAGTAGTAGTAGGTTAAATCCTACTGGCTGGTGACTTTCAGTCTGCTTGCCGGGTAGGTGCCAGGATAAAGTTGGGACAGCAATAAGACTGTTCTAACTTTATGCATGCAGTTATTTGAACATTGATATGAATATTAGATGGCACTCGGACAATTTATAGTGGCTGTTGAAGAACTGGATATTCAATTCCAGTGACCAGAATAGACCTGGCATTAAATATCTGGATCATTTTCTCCCTATGATGATCAGTGCCTCAGTACCGCTATGGGCTCAATATCAGCCCAGTAGTGCTTCCTTTCTTTTGTCTGAAGCTGCATTCAAATTCTCATGAGAAAAAATAGTTCTCAATTGCTATTTAAAAAGAACTGAATCATATACAAAAATGACTCAACTTTTCAACTCATGTGATCTTAATATTAGTGGTATAGCAGTTTCAAAAAGAACTCTAACAAACTGCCTGGCTTCCCTTAAACAGTTCTGCTATGAACAGATATTCCTATTAGCTCCAAGGTTAAGTCTTATCATATTAGAGCTACTCAGGGCTTTTTTTGAGGGGGTACTTGGGGGTACTGAGTACAGGCACCTTTTCCATTGTTTGTTAAAATTGACCCATGGACCCCAAGTTTTAATTAAAGAGCTCAGGCTCTACACACCAATTCTGCCTTGTCATAGATTCTGTGACTGGTTGCAAGGGCCCTGGCTATTGTGGGGTGAGTCCCACAGTGACCACCCCACCACTGAAGCATGGCTTAGCATTTGAGTACCGGCACCTTTTTGCACTGGAGCTACTACAGTGACAGTGGCCCTCCTAAAAGTTGCCTCATTTACATACCATCTTCAAAGCAGCTAAATGACCATCTGTTCATACTTCCATTATTGTTTGGACCAGGCTTCGGCACAGTGCCTTTGCCTAAGCAGTGTTGGCCAATCTGTCCCTATGAGATAATAACTCTTGCACTTGAGTGCAGGCTGTTTGGGAGCCACCCACTTGCATGCCTGACTCAATGCAGCTTGTTGACGAAAAAAGTAAGGTGCTCACCTGTACAAAGAGTTTTCCATACACTGCAGGATTAATAAAGAGTACAACATTCCTGCCTCTTCAAGAATTACCTGAATCTTTGGAATTAACTGAGGGCCAGAGACCTCTGTATAGGAATGGCTGTGCATGCTCAAAACTTTATTCTGTGGGTCTCTGTTACTCACGTGTGGTAAGTTTATACACTTACTGAACCTTAACAACAAATATTAACATGCAAAGGTTTTGTGGTAACTGTTGGAGATTTGCAGCATGTCCTCTGCAATTACTTCACTGAAAAGTTCTTTACTGCAATTTAAGGCTATTAGAAATTGGCATGAGTGCACTTAATGCCTCCTCTTGGGGAGGCTGTAAGTACACCCATGCTAACTGTACAAATGGCAGCTCATTTAAGCACTGTTCCCTCTAAGATGAGCAGGAGTCATCCAGCTGCATTGCTGCCAGTGGGAGGAGGGGCGAGTGCTTCAATATTGTGTTTTCAATCACTAGAGACAGGCAGGCTTCCTGAAGTCCTGCAGAGCTTGCCTTTCCCTCACTATTGAAAATGTGAAAGGGAAACAGCCCCCCCCCCCCCCAACGCACATTGTTACAGGACTGTAGGTAGAGGACTCCTACTCAACTTGAAGGGAACCCTGCAGTAATTGCAAAGTTCAGCTAATGCCCATTGTCTGCCCATAACCCACCCATTCCTGCCCCCCCACCCCCGACATTAAGCAGTTAGAGGTGAATTCTATGTATGGTATATTAAAAAAATTGTCGCTGAAAAAAAAAAACTCTGTTCTATAAGCCACGCTAAAAGTTAGGCACGGCTTATAAAATAGCGCTTATGCCCAGGAATTGTACCCAAATTTAGGCACATCCATTTGCACCAACTGAAATGTGGTACAAATATACATGCCTACATTGAGAACATATCCCCCCTTATTCCATAACAATGTGTGTAAATGCTAAGAACACCCCCATTCTGCCCATGACCCTCCAATTGCCATGCCCCCTTTTTAACCCATGCGTAAAATTAAGGCACAGATCCCGTAAATTTGCATGCATTAATGCCAATTAAATGTAATTAGTTAGATTTAATTGGCATTTATGCATGTAATTATAGTTCCAATAATTGCTTGTTAAAAAGCCAATTATTGGTGCTAATTAGCTCATTATTCAAATAAATTGCTCGCACAATTTTTGGCAACTTTTATAGAATTAAGGGGTTAATGTGCAAATTCATTTAGTAAAACGGCTCGTAAGTTCTGAGTTCTGGGAGAGCATTTCTGTGCTGGCACCATTAGAAGTCACCCACTTGTATGCCTTATCAATCCCACTGCCTTCGGGAAACACTTATTACCTGTGAGAAACATGGCTTTAAATACATTTCACGTCCATTATATGGTATTTACTACACCCATTATGACCCCGAATATGTTCTTTAACTATATATATATTCTATTACAGGAATGATGTTTGAAACTGAAAACATACCTACAAGTGTTTTATTAGCACACTTTTTTTTCTTTTAGTGTAGTTTTGAAGCATGGGTTCTCATTTCAGTCCTGGGAATACACCCAGCCAGTCAGGTTTTCAGGATATCCACAATGAATATGCATCAGCTAAGTTTGCGTGCATTGTCTCCATTGTATGCAAATCTCTCTCATGCATATTTACTGTGAGTATCCTGAACATCTGACTGACTGAGTTTGGCCCCAGGACTGGGATGAAAACCCCTGACTTAAAGGGCCTTTTTAGAGCACTGATATACAATTTTGGTCTGCTTTATTGTAGTACATTGGCTGTGAGATACAATGAGATTTTATGTGTATGACTGCATATCAAAGTGAGACAGTTTTTGATTAAAAAACCAGGTCTTCTAAAAAATTTTAAGAACGTTAAGACCATCTTTACTGATGTTATGATTCCATATTGGAATGCGTTTTCAACAGCTATTAGAACAGATGTTAGTTATCTTTCTTTTCGTATGAAAATCAAGACTTGCTTGCTTAATCTTAGTCCAATGATGGGTAGTTTTAATTGAATCTGCTGTTTTTTAGATTGCACTTGGTTTATTTTAGATTGTTTGTTTGAAATGATGTAAACCACACCAGACCCATGAGTTGGTATAGATATATTTTCTTGTACATGCCTGAATGTTGATTAAAGTCTGCCCCTTTTAAACATTCAGCAACATTTCTTTAACATTTGAGGAGTGTGGTAGCCGTGTTAGTCCACTCTTAAGGTTATCAATAGAAATCAAACAAAATAAAACATGGAAAAGAAATAAGATGATACCTTTTTTTATTGGACATAACTTAATACATTTCTTGATTAGCTTTCGAAGGTTGCCCTTCTTCCTCAGATCGGAAATAAGCAAATGTGCTAGCTGACAGTGTATATAAGTGAAAACATTCAAGCATTACTATGACAGTCTGACAGGGTGGGAGGAGGGGGGTGGGTAGGAAGTATGCATGGGGACATCAAAGCATATCATTGATATTCTAACAGGGTGGGTGTGGATAGGTAAGACCTTTGAAGTCTGAATGATTGAATATTTTAACACCCAACAGAAAGGACTTAACAAGGATCTGGGGTTCCTAGCCCATTATAAACCATAAAGCTGTATGTCTCTGTTGATCACCCTCCCCTCACCTATCCACACCCACCCTGTTAGAATATCAATGATATGCTTTGATGTCCCCATGCATACTTCCTACCCACCCCCCTCCTCCCACCCTGTCAGACTGTCATAGTAATGCTTGAATGTTTTCACTTATACACACTGTCAGCTAGCACATTTGCTTATTTCCGATCTGAGGAAGAAGGGCAACCTTCGAAAGCTAATCAAGAAATGTATTAAGTTATGTCCAATAAAAAAGGTATCATCTTATTTTCTTTTCCATGTTTTATTTTGTTTGATTTCTATTGATAACTTTAACATTTGAGAAATTTGAGAAATTGCCACCGGATACTAATTTAGAGGTTTTGGGTTTTTTTTTCTGTTTATATGAGTACACTTTTAAGCGTCTTGACAAAACTTCTTAATGGAAGGTCTGTCTTCAGTAATGAATGGAATAATTCTAAGAGCAAGATCAAGTTCATGGATTGAAGGGTTGCTAGAACTGTTGACTTGATACACAACACACAGGCACATCTGATTCTCCCAGAGTAGTTTCAGAAGCCTGACTGGCATGTTGTCTGTCCACCTCAAAAACTCCTGCTGTGTTTGTATTATACTGCGAAATAAAAGATTCTTCCAGAGGAATGACTGCCTTGAAGTACAGTAATTGAAAGCAAACATCAGCAAATGCCTTTATGCACACCACAGTATTTATTTTATGTCATCTTTGTCATAACTACACACTTATTTATTAGTGCTTTCACTGTGGTTGTATCTTTTGAACAAGACTCTATAGTCTAGATAATGGAGAAGAAAGAAATAGCAGTGATACTGACAAAAGCATCCCTTTTCTTTTTGATTATCTCTATATTATTTCAAAAACATAGACATTTCAAGTTTATTTTTATAAATGTTTTGTGTAAAGTTATGTACTAGCTCTTCTAGTCCCACTTTTAAAGGTAATGAATAGAAATAAAACAAAACATAGAAAAGAAAATAAGATGATACCTTTTTTATTGGACTAACAATACATTTTTTGATTCACTTTCGAAGGTAACCTTCAGATCAGAAATGAAAAAAAAAATAATAAAAAAGAAGCAGGTTTACCTTTGAAAGTGAATAAAAAATGTATTGCTAGTATAATAAAACGTATCATCTTATTTTCTTTTCTATGTTTTGTTTTATTTCTATTACCTATTAATGGTTTAGGAACTTTCTTGACCCTCTCACTTATTTGACTCAGAAAAAATAAATCAAAACCAATTATTAATGATTTCAAAACATTTTTGGTTGAAATCTTCCTACCGAAATTTCTATAGCTATAAGGAGGCAATCGATGCCTACAGTTAATCATTTATGCACATCACTGCTGATAAAATTGGCAGCTAGGCATTCTATAAATGTGTGTGTAACTGGTTAATATCGAGGAGGCCGGCTTCTTCCGGTGTTCCTTTAAAGTTTAGACGTGGTTTGTACGTCATGTCCTCATTTCCTGTCTGGGCAGCATAAAAAACCTTTGACTTTAGGAAGCCATTTCACTATCAGAATCATGGTGCTTTTTTGCATTTTGGCTTTCAGAAAACCACATTTTGAGTTCCTGATGAAGATTCTTTGAAACTCTGCAGTGTTGAATTTGTGATGATACCAGCTATAGAAGAAAATTCGAAATAGCTGGGGATTACAGATTACTATTGAAAAGTTGAAAGAAGTTCATGCCTGCCGGTTGCAGTGCACACACCTGGCGGCACTGAGATAAGTGCGCCTTTATTACTTTGAGAGTTATTTATTAAGAATGCTTAGAGTTGTAATATCACAGTTGTAATATTACAGTAGGGAAGTTGTATGCATGAAGACATGATAAGACATGAAATCAAATGAGTAACGTGTATGCAAATATAAATGTATATAGAGAGGTGTACACATAAATTAGTACAGATACATTCATTATATCATATATATATATATATATATATATATATATATATATATACATATATATTTGGAGACATTCGATGATCAATAAACTTGTCCACCCTCAGGAGCAGATATTTACCTTCAGGTACTGCTCCGTTTGGGTGAGTTAACACTCTGAGAATCTCTCCTTCACATTACAAAATTTTTCTTCAAAGATTTATATTATATCATTTGGGGCATTTGCCTTATATTCTTCAAAGTCAGTCTTCTCATAGATCTATTTAATGTACCACTCTGGTTTGTATTTTGTTGCAAAATGAAAACCAGCACATGTCTATTTATGGCCTGAGCCTTTAACACCACCCATTTACTTAGCAGTAAGGGCTCATACGTTACCTGTGCGGTAACCATCCAGTGTGTTCCAACTGTTGATTACCGCGGGAACGCCCCACAATAGAAAATAGAAAATTATTTTCTACCGCATGTTTTCAGTGTGTGCCAAGCTCAGAATTACCAAAAGGCACATGCACTAGCTGGGTGTTAATACTGATTTGACACATGCTGCATGTGCATAGGCCCTTACGCACCTTTGTAAAAGGGCCCCTAAGGGCCCTGTTGAATAAGCTGCACTAAGGGCACACTAGCAGTTTTAGCACGCACTAAACATTAGCATTCACTAAATGGTAAAGACACCCATATATTCCTATGGGTGTCTCTAGTGTTTAGCTAGCATGTTTTAGTAAACAGGGCCCTAACAGTTAAATGCCATATCTATGGCAGGTGTAACTGAGAGCATTACATTTTGGGGGCACAAATGGTGGTTTGCCGTAGTATTTTTGGCATCCAGGTACCACTATAGAATTTATGTTCAGTATGCATCATGAAGTCAGCATAGGCACGGGATTTCAGCCAAAGGCATTCGGCAGAGCGGGCACAGGAACATAGGTAGTGGATTCTAGAGGTCAGCCAAGGTTGGGGTTTGGTACATTTTACAGAACGGGGAATGAGAGGAGCGAGAGTATCCAGAGCAGAGGAGAGAATAGTATTATAGGAAGAGACAGCCTCATTGACAGACTTGTATAACATATAGTGGTGGAGAAGAGATTTGAAACATTGGAGGACAGAGTAGAAGGGTCAATAGCCTGAAGATTCCTAAATGTATTGGTTAAGATTGGACGGGACTGGGGAAGAGGGTGTTTAAGTGTGAAAGTTATCAGATGATGGTCAGAGAGGGGAAGAGTTGAAGCACAGAAACTGGAGAGTGAGCAGTTAGAGGAGAGAATAAGATCAAACAGTGGCCGTTCTGGTGAGTGGGGCAGTGGAGCACAGTTGAAGATTGAAAGAGGATATTAAAGCAAGAAACTGCGAAGCATAAGAGTCAGAGGAATCATTAGCATGAATGTTAAAATCCCCAAGAATGAGGGAAGGAGATGAAGGTTCAAGAAAGAAGGAAAGCCACGCATCAAAGTCAGTGACACCCTCTTTATATATTTATTTGGATTTTGGATCACAAGTAGCAGCAGTGGGATTTAAATTGCCCACCTCTGGATTGCAAGACCAGTGCTCTAACCACTAGGCCACTCAGCCACTCCACAACTCCATGCCCTTGAAATTTGGCCGTCCTTGGAGGGGGAGGTATGTGTGTCTCTCAGCAGCCATTAACTTCCTCCCCGACATCGGTGCTCCTGTCAATGTCGACGCCGATGACCTTGGTACCAATGTCTATGTCGACTTCGAAGGTCCGTATTGAGCCCCAAAAAGCTTTTCCCATTGGGCTTCTCGAGACGATTGGGTCTGTTTCTTCATACGAAGACACAGACTACAAGCGGCTGGGCTATGGTCAGGCCCAAGGCACTGGATACACCAAGCGTGGGTATCGGTAACTGAGATGGTCCAGTTGCAGCGAGTACAACATTTGAATCCGCTGGGTATCTTCTATGTCATGGAAGAAAACATGGCCTCGGCGAAATCAAACAACACGATTGTGCCAAAAAAAAAAAAGCACAGAAATAGGGGAAAAGGCCGGCCACGTTGAAAAAGAAAGGAAACTTTAACAGGGAAAAAATATAAAAGAAGAACAGGAACTAAATCTACTATCTTTTTTTTTTTTTTAATATTTGAAAGAAAAAACAAAAAGAAACAAAATGAGTCTCACAGAACTTTTCCCTGGGCCTAAGCGAGAAGCGATGCAAAAAACAAACCGCACCTCACCGCGGAGAAAAATAAACTAGAGAGGCACACTTGTGTGGCGTCCGGGAAGACGTTCACACATGCATGGTTCACGTTGCTTGCGCAAGGGAACTCTCCAGAAAGACTTGCTTTATTTTGCTTGCAAAATTTTTGCCGATTCCTGGGCCGCCACGGATGTCGACCCAATTGTGAGAACAAGCAGCCTGCTTGTTCTCGGAGAATAACGGAATAACTTTTCATAGGTAGTGTAGTAATTTGTTATAAATCAATCAGTGTGTCATTTGGAGGGGCTGATTAGGGGCACTCTAGCACTGTTATATTTGTGCAGAGATGTTTTTTTCTCCTGGTAAAGGGCCACTAAAACAGACATCATGTTATGAGAATCAGGTGTTCAACATTCAGAGTGAGGCAGTTGCAGGTGACATGGCAGAGGGAGGGACACAGGGAGGAGAGGAGGCACAGGTCTTCCTGCCTGTGTCTGCCTTATTCTTTTTCCCTCATTCACTCTTTCTGCCTATCTCTGAACCTTTCCCTTTGTATATCTCCCTTACCCTCGCTGTCTCTAGATTCCTCTTGTCCCTTTATTAGCATTAAAATAATTTTTTTAAAATAATTAATACTAAATCTGCTCCGCAGATAACTCGGGGAACCCCCTTGCTCTTTTTTTGTTATTGTGCTATTTTCAGCACTCACTCAAAAAACGTTTTGCTCATAGCAGGTCGCTCCTTAGAGGGAACACTGACTATAACCCACCAAGGATATTAGATTGAGAGGGATATAAATTTGGAAAATAAATAAAATAAATGCTGGAGTGAAGCATTGAATACCTAGGCTTAATTAAGCCTGTGGCTGCCGTGGGCTAAATATTGGGCCCCATGTGTAACATGGCTCCCTCTCTTGTTTATTCCAATACATTTTTTCATGCAATTTTTGTTCCAGTTTTCAAAGTGAAAGTATGCATATGCTTTTGCTTTGAAATGTGCAAAGATACAACTTATTATCCCTAGTGTCTGCTTATTTTGCACAATGATTTTGTATGTGCAAGGGTCTGAAAATGCCATGTAGATGTATATTTTTCCTATTGAAGCAAACATATTGCTTTGTACATCTCCTTTCATTGTTGCTAAAAGTATGTCTTTTGTACGGTAATGATTCAGCTGCACAAATTCTCTTTCACAAGACAGTTCTAGTGTAAAGTGTGTTTATCTAAAAAACAGTCAATTGGATAATCCATCTTTTATTTAACATTTCATACATTTTCACACTAGGAAAGCGCATGAAATTCCTATTCTGGTATATAGCTCTTGACTGAAAAATCTGCACAATGTGGATTGAGATGTTTTTCCTACCAGAGCCACAGTAGACTGAAAAGACCCAAGAACTAAAAAAATATGATGAGATCAAAAGTTTAACAAGCCCAGTTACCATGTGACTCTTGCCTGGCAGGGGTTCCTACTGTTCCTTTAAGATGTCAAACAAGGTTATGATAGCATTTGAGCTGAATCGGTGCTTTATGTTCTGAAAGCCATAATAAGGTATACTTGGCATAAAAGTATCTAAATTTAGGATATATCTTCCTCACTCACTGTAATTCTTTACATTGAGCATATGGTATCTCTCTCTCTCTCTCTCTCTCTCTCTCTCTCTCTCTCTCTCTTAATGCCTCCATGAGCAGCCAAAATTCAGAAAAAAAAGTCTTCATTGCAACACAAGGAAGGTTATGCTTCCTCCCAGTCTTTAAAAGAGGACAATCAGACTTACATGCAACTGTTGTTGACAATACATTTGCATTATTTAGAGAGCAATAAAATGCTCTTCTCTTTCTAATAATTAGTTCTTGAATACCTGATATCTCCCGAAAAGAAGTATCTTTTAAAGATTTTTTCAGATCATCAGATGATATCAACTAGTTGTAATATCTCCTTAGCCTGGTTCTCAATTTTGTGCATACTATGGTCCTTTTACTAAGCAGGGGGAGGCAATAACATGTCCCTCCTGCATGCACTACTGTGGGGCATGCTCTGGTGCCTGGTGGTAGTCCAGGCATCTGCACATGCTTGCCTTTTGCTAAAAAATACTTTATATTTTCCAGTGCTAGGGCCATATTTGGGGAGCGGAGAGTTGAACTGCCCAGCACTAATCATTTATGGGTCCTTTTACCAAGCTGCAATAAAAAGGGCCCTGTACCAGCGGCTGGAGCCATATTTGCCACGTGCTATGGTTCTTTTTACCACAGTGGGTAAAAAGGCCAAAACATGGCATGGCCATGTGGTAAGATTTCACTTACCGCATGGCCATGAGGGGAGGGGGAGCACTTAACGGCACCTACTAAGGTGACGTTAAAGGCTCCCGCGCTAACCTGGCAGTAACCAGGTAGCTCGCAGCACTGCCTGATTACCACTGGGTTAGCTCTGTGCTGGAAAATAGCTAGCTATTTTATGTAGCACGGCAAATGGCATGCACTAGGACTGGAACTACCGCTGGCGCCCGCGTTGGGCTGGCGGTAGTTCCAGATTAGCATACGGTAAGCCCGCATTTGGCTTACCACCACTCCGTAAAAGGGCCCTTAGTGCACTTTAATTGCTGCAAGCCAACTGACTAGCGCATGAGCCCTTTGTGCCGACTACATAGGTGTCAGTAAGGGCTCATGCGCTGATGGCCATGCGCTAATTGGAAAATTAGCACCTGGCCATTAATTTAAAAAATGAAAATGCAGCCATTTTACAGCCACACTAAAATCGAACTCAGTCTGCAGGAAAACCCGGGTGCTAATCATATCATATGGACCCTTTTAGTACAGCAGAGTAAAAGGGCCCCATGTTATTTCAAAAACAATAAATAATTCTGCACATATGTTTTGCAGATTGCTGAAGTTCTGCAGGCAAGTATAGACAAATTTGAGAGCCAGACTAATGGCAAAATGTGGTGATGAAAGTATCTAAGGAGGTATTATACCTGGTTGATGCTGACCCTCTGATGATTCAAAAAAAAAAAAATCTTTAAAAAATACTTCTATTAGGTAGAGTTTTTTTAAGTGCTCTGTGTTGCTGATTAATATGCCCTTGTTCTGAAAATAATCGAAACGCTACTGTTATTGCATCTGAATACATAATCCAGTATTATTTAATCTTTTGCATTCAATTTAAATACCACATTATGAAAACCCCATTGATATATAGAAAATGGAAAATGATTCTGATTTACATATGTATCATAATAGTGCTCTTTTTAATTTAATTTTTGAATGCAGTTAAACATTCTCAGCAAATATATCTTGAAAGTGAAAAACTTTGAAGACAATACTGCAGCAAGGCTGTTGGCTGGGTGAAGCAAATGTGAACACATTTTGACTGTACTCCCACAAGCATGGAGACCTGAAGGTGAAAGTGCTCTCCATAGTTTTCAAGAATTTGCATTTACACTGCCCAGACTATTTGACAAGTCTTCTAATGCTACAATCTTCCCAGCAGTCCTTATTGATTGGCCCCTCACATAGGACTTTCATGTGCTTTAACAACTGCTAAACTGATAGTAATACAGTGTACAGCTTTCAAATGCTTGGCATTGACACATATTTGAACTCTGTCCTTGCTGTCTTGAATTGAATTATCAGCATTTATAGGAAAAATGTGAAGCATAATTATAGTTTCATGGTTTCCTAATCTCCTAATGCTTAAAAAAGATGATGCTTTTTTAGTAGGTGTCTGCATTTTCATAGATGGGTTGGTCAGTTTTACTTTATTTATTGCATGTTTTGATGTTCAACATATTTTTGATTGTAACTTGCTGCATTAAAAAGTGGCCTGTTGCACTCTTTCACAGGTCTTTCCCGTGCACTAAGGCCATTTTTACTGCAGCTGTAAAAATGGCCTTCTTGCGGTATTAACGGCCGTACTCTAATTTTAGCGGAGCAGAAACCATATGGGTCTTGATCTTATTTTTTAAAATGGAGGAAAAAGACCTCAGCTAATTTTGGTCATCAATTGATGATACACTTGCTGGGCAGTTCAAAGGCACCAGCTACTTTATAAACTGTTTAAGCTAAGGGTTTTCCTGCTGCATATTTATGTATAGAAGTATATGTTTACAGTGACATTATTCATTGAAGAATTGCAAGATCTGATCTTTTTGAATTGATAAATATTTTTTTTAATGTACAAAATAAACTTGTTTGGCACGCGGACAGGATATTTTTGTGTAGTAAGCATAATAAGAAATATTGATATTGAAGGAGGTTTTTTGACCAATAAATGAAATTGTGAGCTGTGTTTTTGAAATAGCTGGTGCTTTTGAATTGCCTAGCAAGTGTATCGTCATTTGATGACCACAGCCAACTGAGGTCATTTTCCTCCATTTTTTAATAAGGTCAAGATCCATAAGATTTCTGCTCCCCACACATACAATCTGAGCTTTTCTTTGGTGAGAAGTAAGGTTTTGTTTCCACTTTTGGTTGTTTTGGCTCTTGGTCCATCATAGTGGATATTTTTCTCATGTTTTTCTCATGTTGCCATTTCAAAAATTAACACATGTGCACTTACTGCCACCCATTTGTAAATGGGAACCTATTATTTGGTCTGACCATTTTTTGTGCTATTTTACTTTAAATGTAAAGCGCTCAGATATTCAGCATAAATGTTTTAGGAATAATAGATTCAGAAGGGGAAGGGTTAATATTCCCATTGTTGAAGACATCAGGGACTCTGGTAGATGCTTTGCTATCAAATTGGAATGTTGTAACCCAGAATGTATTAAATAAATTACCACCTAAATATAAATATGAAGCCAAAACAACCAAAAGTGGAAATAAAACCAAAATAAGCTCAGATTGTATATGTGAGGAGCAGAAACCATATGGATCTTGACCTTATTAAAAATGGAGGAAATGTATTAAAGAATGTTTAATCGGGCAGCCAAACGGGAGGTACAGTAATGTGTTCCTGCCAAACAGCAGGACAATACCCATTTAATACAGGGGAACACGGCAAACTTTCCACTGCTCTGGACTCTCCCTGACTGCCACTGCAGGAGCCCAGCAGTAATGGACGGAGTGATCGATGAAGGAGGCACACCGTCCCTGCACCGCAAGAGTGGATCAGGTTGGAGTGATGGGGATAGCATGGCCACCTGGATTTATCACAAGAAGTCAGCACTTCAAGTACCCAGGAGGTTAAGAGGAGATTCAGGAGAACAACTAGATTAACCGATGAAGGGTGCTTCTCCCGGTAGCTCTGACGAGCAGCGCCCAGCAACCCCCGAAGGTGGGATCATTTTCAGAGGCATCCAGCTGTTGGCCCTCTTGGCCAGATAGAGACTAGGAAAGGAAGCAGTGTGGACACTCAGATGGCAGTGCTGGAACTCCCAGAGGAAGACTAAGTGCATTCTCACCCTCAGCCGATAGGAGTTCCTCCTAACAACATTGAGAGATTGTAAGACCAACTCAAAGGAAGAATACACCTACATCCATACCCACTCTTGGGCCAGCCAGATGCTGGACCAGAGAGGCTTGCCAACACCCATGCCCTCACTGGACACAGAGGACAGGGACAGCCCAATGGCAAGGATTGTAAGGTGGATCCTGGACTGCCAATCAAAGGATCAAAGTAAGAATACACCCACATCCATACCATTCTCAGGCCAGCCAGACACCATCCCAGAGAGGCTTTCCAATACCCGCGCCCCCACCGGACACAGAGAGGCCTGGGACAGCTTAAAGGCATGGATTGTAAAGCAGATCCTTGACCATCGATCAAAAGCAGACAGATGGCAGTGCTGGAAATCCCAGAGGGACTAAGTGCATCCTCACCCTCAGCCGATAGGAGTTCCTCCTAACAACATCAAGAGATGGCAAGACCAACTCAAAGGAAGTATACACCTGCATCCATACCCACTCTTGGGCCATTCCAGATGCTGGACCAGAGAGGCTTGCCAACACCCACGCCCTCACTGGAAATAGAGGCTTGGTCGTAAGAAAAAATGGACCAAGTAAAGTCACCCAAGTGCTCATCAGGGACGCCCTTCTTTTTTCCATTATCAGTTGAGGACGCCCATGTGTTAGGCACACCTTCGCTATGCTTCCAACATGTCCCCTTGAACTTTGGTCGTCCCTGCGATGGAAAGCAGTTGAGGACGCCCAAAATTGGCTTTCAATTAGGTCGATTTGGGCGACCCTGGGAGAAAGACGCCCATCTCCCGATTTGTGTCGAAAAATGGGTGCCCTTCTCTTTTGAAAATAAGCCTGATTCTGTTTGTTCTTTTATCTTTCCGCCTACACATTATATCCTAGTTCACTTGCTTATTATTTCACAGATAGACTATTGTCTAAGATCTCTGACGTTTGCAACTTATCCAATATACCACTATCTGACTAATTTCTAATGCCAGGAAATATGATCATATCACTCCTCATCTGAAAGAAGATCACTGGTTGCCAATAACCCACTGTAAATGTAGTTGCTAAAACCTCAGAAAGGCAGTATATCAAGTTCCCTTTCCCTTTCTTATTTGTTTAGCTTTGTTCTCTCTCTTTATTGTTTTGATAGATTGTAAGTTGCCCTGAAGTTCCTCCAGAGGGAAGGGTAGGAAATTTCAAATAAACTTGGAAACTTGGATCTGGACAGGGGTGAGGGGTAGAAATTTTGATGCTGCTACCTGGAAGTCAATCAGGAAACTAGCTAATATTCACATTGGCATTTGTTAACTCTGTGGCTAAAATTAGGACAGTTTTTTGCTGTCCTAACTTTAGTTACTTAGTTGCTTACCCCTCTAATTCTATTAATTTGCCAAAATTTCTGCGTGCCCAATTTGTGCATGCAATTTAATTGAATGAGTTAATTAATGCCAATATTTTACTTTTTAACATGGAACTATTGTCACTAATTAGATTTTTTTTTTTGTTACATTTGTACCCTGTGCTTTCCCACTCATGGCAGGCTCGGTGCAGCTTACATGGGGCAATGGAGGGTTAAGTGACTTGCCCCAGAGTCACAAGGAGCTGCCTGTGCCTGAAGTGGGAATTGAACTCAGTTTCTCAGGACCAAAGTCCACCACCCTAACCACTAGGCCACTCCTCCAATTGGCATTTACTTATGAAAACCTAAAATGTACATGCAATCTAAAAAAGGGGACACAGAAATGGGAGGGCCATGGGCGTAACTAGGCATTCCTATTATTAACACGCGCTGCTATCGAAAAATGGAGTTATGTGCCTAACATAGATGTGTACATTTGCTCCACATTTCACCTGGTACAAATGACTGCACCTAAAGTTAGGCGAGATTCCCAGACATAAGCACTTTGTTATAAACTGTGCTTAACTTTAAGCATGGCTTATAGAATAGCGCTCTTGTTGTTACCAGCCTTTTTGGTGTCATATATAAAATTTAGCCCTTAGTGGTGTGAATATTGCCACTAATCAGTTAAGTACTGGTCCGTTCCTATGCTCTGCCCAATCTTTACCCACAGACTGCCCTGGCACTAACAGGACACTGCAGGGGCAGTTTGTGGTGATATTCAGTGGCACTGTCCAGTTAAATGCCACTGAATATCACCAATTAGATAGCCAGAAGTGATTTAACCAGTCAAGAGTCTCCCATGCCTGAGTAAACTGCTTTGAATATTGAGTGTTATCCTCTGGATTCTATATATCATGCCTAGTGTTCCATGCTGAAATCTAAGCGTATTCCATAACAATGTACGTAACTTAATTGGCTTAACAAGATAGTCAGCATTGATAACAGCACTTAGGAAGTAATGATGAGCACTAATTGGTAATAATTAGAATTTACACATACAACTTGCTAAGTGGATTCTGTAATGAACTGTGCCTAAATTCTGATGTGCACAGTTCAAAAGAGACATGGTTATGGGTGGGGAAATGGGCATTCCAAAATTTATGTGCATATAGAATATGGCCCAGTGTGTGTAAATCTATGTGCAGGAATTTATACCACATTTTCATTGGTGTAAATGGAGGTGTGTAGTTTAAGGTGCTGGAAATCAACTAAGCATATTCTATATACCGCGCCTCAATGTAGGTGCCGCTTATAGAATACGTTTAGGCGGAAATGTTTACCGTATTGATTTTGTAGGCACTCTATATAGAATCTGGCCTTATATATGTATATAGCAGAAACCCATTGGTAACTGAGCAGAAGGAATCCCACGAGCGATCAACAGGGGAAGTAGAAGTGGGAAGAAGGACAGCTGCACAAACCACTGGTTCAACTAATTCACTTTATTCTTCAAACAGTATAAAAAGAATCAACACGATATGGACAATTCTCTGTCAGTGCATCAAGGCACATTGTTTCACCTAGCTACACTGACAGATAATTGTCCATACCTTCACGGTCTTTTTAAAGACCCATAGAGCTTTCAGATCTTACCATCATCTTTTATTGGTTTCGAGTCCTACACCAGCAGACTCCTCAAGCAGACATCGTGTATGGCGAAACACGGCCGCCGCGTCGAGTCCTTTTAGACTGTTTGAAGAATAAAGTGAATTAGTTGAACAAGTGGCTTGTCCAGCTGTCCTTCTTTCCCACTTCTACTTCCCTTATATATGCATATCCCATTGCACAATGGGCATATAGGAATATTATGAAATATTTCACTGTTAGGTTCTGCACCTCTTTCAAGGTACGCAAAAGCTTCTGCAAAGTGCTTTTTTCAACCAGAACTTGAAACAAGTATGAGGGGGCAATTATGCTTAGCCTCTTGGTACTTTGTATAAGCTCAAAAATGTAAAAATATAGCTTTGGGGGCTTCACTTTGGGATACATATATGCATATAATTATTTGAATATAGATCTTATACTTGCCAAACTTATATGTTGAAAATAGCAAGAAATGGCAAATAAATGTATAATTGCTGGCACCTATAAATGGAAGATTCCAATTGATAAAGTCTTTCCTGCATGTACAGGTTTTTGAAATTGATTTATTTGCCAGCATCCTGAAACATATTTTATAAATGGCTCCAAATTCACAATTCATTCTTCAGTTTCCTCTGCAAAATGAAGCTTCACATATCCTTTTGTAAGCTATTTTGTTTTTATAGAGTGGGTCTTATTATGACAAGATATTCCTCTGAGACCTTACCTGTAAAGAACAAAAGTATGCAAGTTATGTGGGAGTTTTACTATTTAAGACTATAGAATGGGAAAGAGTTCAGATTCCCCAGGGGCACTTGCCTGAATACAAATGAAAAGAAAATCGTTTGTGATCTAACATACTCGTATTGAACAGTGCTCTCTGTTGAATGTTCTTTACTACCCTAGGGAATGTTCAGCAATAACATATATATCTGCCCAAGTGCTGAAGTCACAAGGAAGTAAGAATATGGTTTAAATAAAATATCACAGAATAACAGCTTATATTCTGAGTTGAAAGTATTTTACTGTCCTACAGGGTACAGATGTAGGCAATACCAAGTGCAATGCTGATTCACATCTGATTTCTTAATTAATAGTCTCTCAGATAAATTGACTTGAACAGAAATGAGATTTCATTTAGTTAAGAAAGTAGGTTTCAATAAAGACCAATAAAAAACAATATTAGAAAAGCTGATGGAATAGCATTTCAGAAAAAAAGTTATTGCATATACCCCTGGAGTCCATTAAGTTGGACACCCAATTTACCAACTAGTATGTAAATTTGGGTGCACAAGTTATAGAATAATGCCAGTTGTGTGCCTAACTTAATAGTTAAATTAGGTGCCAATTGGCCTTAAGTACTAATAATAGCCCTTAAGGGGGAGATTCTATATCTAGTGCCTAAAATATTGGTGCTGAAATCAGTGCTGACTAAGCATATTCTATATTTGGTGCCTAGATTTAGATGCCGATTATAGAAGTTCTGATACTGGGAGATTTCATCCTGCCGGAAGCAGACTAGAAAGTTCCATCCTTTGTAAGAAGTAGGGAGATCGTGGATGCCTTTCAAAGTGCTCTGCTCAGACAAATGGTGATGAAACCCATGAGGGAAGCAGTGACGCTGGATATGGTGATCACAAATGGGGAAAGTGTGTCTAATGTCAGAGTGGGTGCCCAACTGGGCTATAGTGATCATCCAATGGTTTGGTTTGACATAAGAAGGTAGAGCAGAAGGCAGCCACTCAAAGTCCTGAATTTCAAACATGCTGATGTGATGGGAAGACATATCAGAAATGGAAAGACAGTGGTTCAGGCTGAAAGGAGCTATTAAAAGAGCTACTGACCTTTAAGTAAGGAGAATAAATAAAAGCAAGACAAAAAGGAAACCGATTTGATTCTCCAAAAAGCGGCTAAGAAAACAAAAAGACAAAAGAGTTGTCACTCATGAAATACAGGAAAACTCAAGAAGAGGAACACAGAAAAGGACAATAGATGAAACAGATAGATTTGGTAGGGAGCTTGTTTTATGACCAATCACAATACAGGGTTTTGTGATTGGCTGTCAGCGAGCAAGCACCATTTTAATTTCTTTGTGGACCATGCATTAGAAAGCAGCATCAGATGAGAGTGAGAAAACAATTGTTTTTCATTATTTGGATTCTTTGATTCTTATAGTTTGAAGGTATATTTTTGTTAAATGATTTTTGGGTCTAGTTTGCTCACTGAAGCAGCAGTTATATAAAAGTTTACCACAAAATGCTGGCCACCATTGGAGTAAGACTGAAGTTTTTGCCACAGCTTAAAGATTAGGGTTTAAAAGAGGAAGTGTAGGATATTGATAAACACAGAATTTAAAAAAAACAACAACAACCAATCTATCAAACTTATTAACTAGTCTCTAAACCCTTTTCCCTATAGTTTTAAAACTGCCACAACAAACCCTAGAACGCATATTGGGGGCCTTTTAGGCCCCCATGCTTACATTTTTGCTATTATCTGCAAAATTACTTTAGTTAGAATTTTGAAACTCAAGGTATTACTCAAGTATGTCATTGTTGATAATATCCAGTTGTTCATATAATTTTTTTTCATAGGCATTATGGTGTAACAATGCTTGTTTGGTGAAAACTACATCTGTACGAATTGGGGGCCTTTTAGGCCCCCGCTGTTTTTATCATGTTCTCAGAAGTGTTTGTGTCTCAAGTTACTTTATTTGTACTCAGTAATGCTGGTGGAGGGGCCAGGGTGTGGATAATAACATGTGAGAATGTCATGTGATTTTTGGAGGGAGTGATAAGGCCATGACATCACCTCAGGTCCTCTGAACACTGAGGACAGTATACACTGTGAGCTAATTGCTGAAGGACCTGTGATAAGATAAGCTGTTGAGAGGAAATCTGTTTCATTTTCTAACATCTAGTCAGCAATGGCACAGTCTTCCTCCAAGTGTCTGACTGACCAAGAGATTGAAGCGATTATGTTTCAAAGCGATGATGAAAGTGAACTATCTTTGTCTGATGAAGAATATCTGCCACCAGCTAATCAAACATCCTCATCCAGTGATTCTTCTGATGATGAAGAAGTGAATCTAGTGGATCCTCAAGAAGTGATAAGTAGAACATCCAAAACGAATGTTTTTTGGGACAGTAATCCTACATTAGTCGGACGTACTCCAATACACAATATTGTGAGACAGGCTCAAGGAGCTGTGGGAAGTCCCAGTTACTTTACCCCTAAAGATGTATTCTGTACTTATTTTTCTGACAATATTGCAGAAGAGGTCCTATTATGTTCAAACCTAGAAGGAAGACGTATCGCTTCAGCAAAAAATAAGTCCTGGAAAAATATCTCAAAAGAGGAACTTTATGCATATATTGGACTTTTCCTGCTGGCAGGGAGTCAAAAATCGTATGATGTCCCAATACGAGAATTATTTCTGGACCCACTTTCTGATCCACACTATAAGGCGACAATGTCAGTGGGCAGATATGAGGAAATTAGAAGGATCATTCGCTTTGATGATAAGCGAACTCGTGCAGCGAGGTTTGAAACAGACAAATTAGCCCCTATCAGTTATATCTGGAACATATTTATCAAAAATTGCACAAAACTTTACAATCCTAGTACTAATGTTACTGTAGATGAGCAACTTGTACCGTTCAGAGGACGCTGCAAATTCATACAATAAATGCCCAGCAAGCCAGCCAAGTACGGTATAAAAATCTTCTGGATGTGTGATTCTGCAAATTATTATGGCATAAATGGCATAATCTACTGTGGCAAAGAGGTTGGTGCACCAGTACAGAAGGATCTGGGGTCTGAAATAGTCAAAACTCTTGCTGTTCCAATATTCAATTCAGGTAGAAACATCACCATGGACAATTATTTCACCAATGTTGAACTAGGCAATTTTCTGCTTGCAAAAGCTATTACACTTGTTGGTACTATAAAGCAAAACAGACGAGAAATTCCAGCAGCACTCAAACACAATCGTCAGCGAGCACTTTATGAGAGTGTCTTTGGATTCAATAACAAAGCGACTTTGGTATCTTACAAGGCAAAGAAGGAGAAATCTGTAATTTTACTCAGTACCATGCATCACGATTGCAGTGTTGACAGCAAAAATCAAAAATTGAAACCAGAAATCATCCTGCATTACAATGCAACAAAAGGAGGTGTAGATAAAATGGATGAGATGGTGGGAGAATATTCGTGTAAGAGGCAAACAAAACGATGGCCTGTAGTACTATTTTCAAATATGCTTGATGTAGCAGCCCTAAATTCATTCATTATTTATACAGAAACTCATCCTGAATTTCATGCACAGAGGAAGGACAGGAGACGCTTATTCTTGAAGGACCTTTGTCATGAACTTGTAATACCTCACATGATAGAGCGAAGCGACTTGAAATGCTTGCCAAAGAAAACTAAAGAAGCAATGAAACGGTGTGGCGTACAGTTTCAGATTACTCCAGAGCCAGGAGAAAGAAAACGAAAGCGTTGTTTCATGTGTCCAAGAAACATAGAGAGGAAAACTGAGCGATATTGTTCCACTTGTAAGGAAACTGTTTGCAAAGAACACTCTTCTGAAAAAATAACATGTCAGAATTGTTTGGAAGACTAATATAATAGAAAAGAAAGTTAGAATAAAAATGTAGCTGCAGCTAGTTTGCTATAGATTTCTATGCATTTTTTGTGTGTTTTCATGTCTTTGCGTGAAATTTGGAAAAAAAAAAGATTTTTTGGTGTTTTCTGTGAAAAATTATAATTAAAATGTTGTCCACTATTCATATTTTATTGAGCAATTTTGAAATAAACTTGTGAAAGTTATTTAAGTGTGTTTTTCTACATTATGTGCATGGGGGCCTAAAAGGCCCCCATGACGTTAATATGTATATTTTTAACGTCATGCGTTCTAGGGTTAACAGATAGTCTTCAGAAGGCACAGAAGGGCCCAGTTCAGTCTTAGAAAGAAAACAAAAATATAAGAGAGGGAAGCAAGTATTATTAACTAGTTTCCACAGTGTGCTACTGCAATCCCTTTTCCCTATAGTTTTAAACTGAAAATTTCTCTAGAGGTAGAAACTTAACAGCCAAGAGTATAAAAAGGATAGTAATTAGGCTTGAACTGTTGTAAAAGGAAGTTATTCTCTGTTCTTGCCTACTGGAGAGGTAGCACTGCAGTTGACCTGAATTAGGTGTGAATTAAGGTGTGAGGAAGTAGATCAGTTGCTAAGGTTACTAAGGGCAATTTGATTACTGGGCTAGCTTCAAAGGGTTTGACTGAAAAAGTCTCCTTAGAATTCAAACTATATAGAGACTAAAGGTCCCACTCAACTTTCTTTCTGAGAAGTTCTGACAGAAGAGGACATATCTGTGGGTAAGTGACATTATTTTATTGAGTTTGGTAGCTTAAAGATTAAGGGTTTAAAAGAGGAATTGTAGAATATTGATAAACACAGTAAGAATTTTAAAATAAAAAGAACAAGCAAACTTTATTAGCTAGTCTCCATACCATTTTCCCCATAGCTCTAAAACTTGAATTTTCTGCCACAGCTTAAAGATTGGGGTTTTAAAAAGGAAGCGTAGGATATTGATAAACACAGAATTAAAAAAAAAAGCAAGCAAACTTATTAGCTAGTCTCCATACCCTTTTCCCTATAGCTTTAAAACTTGACGTTTCTGGCCACAGCATTAACAGACAGTGTCTAGAAGGCACATAAGGGCCCAGTTCAGTCCTCATTCCCACCCAACCTCCCCAACTACTACCCACCCCTAGCTCAACTCTAATTCTAATTAAGACAGCAAGAGGGGAATTTTCAATTTTCATTAGAGTCAGAATTACCTTTAAACAACCCCTAAATAAATTACAACAGTCAAAAGGGTCATTATATTAATCTGATATCCCTAGTACCTTAAGAAGTTTTAATTAAGCAACTCTATAATATTAAGATGCAGTCAGTAGTCCAGCAGTGAGAGGGGTGCTATCAGGTCTGTTGCATTGAGTGTCACATGTATGATTATCTCCCAGTTGGCGAGATGTCATACAGTATGTGTGTGCCCGATGCTAAGAGATCCAAGCTCTAAGAGAATGAGTCTGTTCTCTTGAGGCTAGAATAGCAGACTTGGAGAAGCTGAGGGAGACATAGAGGAGGCCTACAGGGACATTGTAGAGAAGTCCCACCTTCAATCTGGCAGTCCCTGTGCTGCCTTGGAGGGGGGAAGC
Source organism: Microcaecilia unicolor (assembly GCF_901765095.1). Lineage (NCBI taxonomy): Eukaryota > Metazoa > Chordata > Amphibia > Gymnophiona > Siphonopidae > Microcaecilia > Microcaecilia unicolor. The sequence goes on from NC_044032.1 coordinate 526,852,012, forward strand.
CTTCTAATAGGAGAGTCTGGAAGTAATCCTTTAGACAGGACCAGCACACCAGGGAATGCAATATCTGTTGGATTATTTGTAGTAAATAATTAGCAGATTTTAGTACACACAGCTTCAGCTTTAGAAATGTTAATTTCTTTCTTCATCTCTCTCTCATTCACCCCTGAATAATTCACTGCTGAGTCACTTTAAAGTTGAAGTAACAAAACATCTGTTTACTCACAGTTTGTAGTTAGATTATAATCAGACAGGCTTATATATACATATTATTATACATTTGTATTATCAGCTCCTTCCATGTGCTTAGATGGTAATGGATGCTCACACCACCATAGATCCTCTCAGGTTAGGAGAGATCATGAGCTCCATGTGCTCCATGTGCTGCATGTGCTGCATCTAACCCCCACAGGAAGTTGCATAGCTGTGTGACCTCTCTAAGTAATTCACATCAGAGGTCACAGAGTAATCACAGAGAAATAATAGGTGACAGGCAATGCATGTAAAATACAATTACATTCCAACAAACCCCTTCTCATGCATAACTGTCATGCAATTATTTATTCATACAAAGTCCAAGCTTTATACGCAGATTCACAAAATGTTCTCTGGGTAACGGTTTGGTCATGATGTCAGCTGTCATCTCACTGGTGTGACAATAGTGTAGACTGATGACCCCTTCTTTCACCAACTCTCGCACGTTGTGGTATTTCGTTGCGATGTGCTTGGTGCGTGACTGAACCTTGTCATTCTGTGACAGTCGGATGCAGCTCTGATTATCTTCCATTATCTGGATTGGTCTCTTTTCAGCTATTCCAAAATCCAGCATAAGTTTTTCAATCCATATCAGTTCTCTGCACGCTTCCGATACGGCCACATATTCAGCTTCTGTAGAAGACAGACTCACAATACTTTGTTTATGACTGGCCCATGAAATTTGTACATTTCCATACATAAACACATATCCACTTGTGGATTTATAATCAGAATGATCCCCTGCCCAATCTGAATCACAGTAACATATTAGTTTTGGATTACTATTGGCTGAAATCTTTAATTTACAATCAATGGTACCCTTTAAATACCTTACCATCCTTTTAACTGCAGTCCAATCTGATTTGGTAGGTGAGCTGACCCTTCTGCTCAAAATTCCTACTGCATTTGCTATATCAGCCCTGTATGTGGTAGCTAGATATAAAAGCTTACCTATGGCTGATCTATATTGGATGTTATCTGGTAAAGGTTCTCTTACTGTTTCATCCTTCAGAAAATCAGTGATCATGGGAGTGCTTACAACTTGGGCATCTTGCATACCTAAACTTTCAATAAGCTCATTTATTTTCTGCTTCTGGCTTAGAAGATAAGAACCATCATTTTGTTTCTCAATTTCTATACCAAGATAGTATGACACATTACCAAGTTCTTTTATCTCAACATTGTGGTTTAAACACTTTACAATGTCCTTGTACTCTTGCTCACTTTTGCTTGCAATGAGTAGATCATCAACAAAAGCTAAAATGTATGCATATTGTCCATTTGTGCACCTAGTGTACAAGCATTTATCTGCTTCACCTTGTTTAAATCCTAAATTTGTCAATATTTCATGCAATTTTTCATTCCAACATTTTGCACTTTGCTTTAATCCATAAAGACCTTTGTTTAATTTACACACTAGCTGTCTTTGTTTTGTATTTATGAAACCTGTTGGCTGTTCCATGTACAAGTCTTCAGTTATATCTCCGTGAAGAAACGCTGTTTTCACATCAATGTGGTTGACTTGCATGCCTTTTGAGACTGCAATGCTCAGAAGTGTTCTAATTGTCGTGTGTTTCACTACAGGTGCAAACACTTCATCAAAATCTTCTCCATATTTTTGAAGATATCCCTTTGCCACTAATCTGGCTTTATACCTTTCCACTTTTCCTTGTGCATTCCTTTTTAACTTGAATACCCATTTGCATCCTATAGCTTTCTTGCCAGGAGGTAATTTTGCAAGAATCCAAGTATTATTTTTATCCAATGCATCAATTTCTTCTTGTGCAGCTTTATGCCATTCAGCAGCTTCTTCTGCTGGCATTTTCTCAATCTCATCCCATGTTAAGGGCTCTTGAGCTTCTGCTGACTTTGTTAGGTAAGACAGTCTTGGGGGTGGAACACCTTTGTTTTCCCTGGATGAGCGTCTGACAACAGGTTGGTCTGACCTTTCCGCATCCTCTAAATCTGAGAGTTCTTCTCCAATTGATTCCCCTTCTCCAACTGTACTGTCTCCTGCGATGATCCTTTCTGTGTCTGTTTTCTCTGCCTGTTCCTCGTTAGATACAGATGAGTTGCTTTCAGACATCTGCCTTGGTATGGCATTTATATACACTGGCATGTCTATTATGGTTCTAGTTTCATATTCTGGATGATAAGGCTCATCTGGGATAATCCAGCCTTTATCAACCCTTTTGTTTTCATCAAAATATGTAACATGTCTTATGCCAACAATGCCAGTTTTCAGATTCAAAATTCTATATCCTTTGTGTCCTGGAGCATAGCCAACTAAAATGCCCCTTTCTGTTGTGGAATCCAGCTTATGCCTTCTTTGCTTTGGTATATGAGCATATGCTGTACTTCCAAATGTTCTTATGTGTGACAGGTTTGGCTTCCTACCATGCCATGTCTCATGTGGTGTGCGCTCAGCGCCTTTAGTTGGCATTCTGTTTTGTAGGTACACTGCTGTGAGAATGGCTTCCCCCCATAGTCTTTTAGGGAGATTGCTATCTGACAGCATACATCTGGTCATTTCCACAATTGACCTAAATTTTCTCTCTGCAACAGAATTTTGCTCTGGTATATAAGCTACTGTTGTGATATGCTGAATGCCTTCTTGTTCTAGAAATGTGCGCATGCTTTGTGAAGTGAACTCACCACCATTGTCGGTCTGAAGAACCTTTGGTTTTCTTTCAAATTTATTGCTCACCATGGCTACGTATTTCTTCAGCATGTCTGTGACTTGACTTTTTTCTTTCAGCAAATAGGCCACACAGTATCTAGAGAAATCATCCAAGAATATTAGCACAAATCTGTTATTTCCCAATGATGGGATATTAAACGGTCCACATAAGTCACTGTGTATTAAGTCCAGCACTTTATTACTCCTATTTCCTGTGTATGCAGGAAATGAGGGTCTCACACCTTTTTGAGTAACACAGTCTATGCATTTCTCCATTTTACCAGCATCTGCACTTATCTGAATGCCGGTGGCCAGTTGCTTACTGTAAAGATCCTGGATCACCTTAAAATCACGATGTCCCAGGCGGCGGTGCCAGATTTCCAGACTACATTTACCATCATTCTTCCTTACTTGCGCCATATGTGAGGCTTCACCTGAAATGCTCAGTTTATAAACATCATTATGCATAAAAGCTTCAGCATACACTTCATCATTTTTAGAGATTGTGCACTTACTGTTTTCAAAATGAATCACAAATCCCTTCTTATCTAATGTAGATACACTAAGCATATTGCAAACTGCTTGGGGAATATACAAGACATCACTTACAGGAATTTCTTTAACTTCATTAGACACTTTGCATTTTAAGAATCCAATACCTTTTGCTTGGATCTGAGCAGTCCCTGCGTTTGCAGTTTTAAGAATACCTTCTTCTGGACACATTTCCTGAAAGAAATTCTTACAATTGGTTAAATGGCATGTGCTCCCTGAATCCAAAATCCAAGTACTTTCATTTGAATTATTATTTACCATAGTCAAAGATTTTTCTGCCATTAGAAAGCCCTTGTGTTTATCTTTGTCCTTCATACATTTCCTGGTTTGAAAATTCTTTAGTTCCATTGGCTTAGGTGAGCTAGAGGGAGTGTTTTGTGTTTCCTTACACCATTTAGATACATGTCCCTCCTTTCCACATGAGTAGCAAATCAGCTTGCCCTTGGGTGGAGTTTTCCCATAGCTCCGCCTTCCTCTGTTCTTTGCCAAGAAATTTGTTTCATTTCTCTCTGACTGACTTTGAGAACACATCTCCTCAGAATCATTTATTATGCATTCCTGCCTTAGTTTTGATGTTGCCTGTTCAAAAGATTGCCCTTCAATGGCCTCATTTACAGACCTAAAAACATCAAACTTCTTTGATAGTGAGGTAAAAAGAAATGCTCTTTTCAATGCATCACACATGGGAATTCCAGAAAGTTCTAGCTTTTGAAATGAAGACATAAGATGCATAATGTGATCATTACATTTACTTTTATCCCTTAATTTGGTTTCATTCAACTCTGCTAACCAAATTGGTTGCTGCTTTGCATATGTAGTTGCATACATAGTTCTCAGTTTATATAAAATGTCCTTTGGTGTATCTTTTCCCTCCACTAATATGGCTTGTTTCTCTGAGAGAGCTTCCAAAAGCATGCACTTCACATAATAGTTTGCATTGTCCCATTCAGCCATATTTTCATCTGTTCTGTCTTGGTCTAAGCATATATTTAATCCTTTTGCTCGAAGGAGACATATGAATCTTAGTTCCCACTTCTGATAATTAAACTCAGTTAATCTAGGCACCTTGAGAGAATAGAAAAATGGTGAATTTCTTCCCTCAGCCATTTTCTTAGCCTTCTGTCTGCTGTGTGGGGGGAGAGAGAGACAGACTGAATCTTTCCTTTAAAACTTAAGAGAAAAATGTGGCCTTTTTTTCTGCCTGGTAATATTTCTCTTCTTTTTCAATTCCTGAGCCCTGGGCCCATAACCCTTTTGTTGGATTATTTGTAGTAAATAATTAGCAGATTTTAGTACACACAGCTTCAGCTTTAGAAATGTTAATTTCTTTCTTCATCTCTCTCTCATTCACCCCTGAATAATTCACTGCTGAGTCACTTTAAAGTTGAAGTAACAAAACATCTGTTTACTCACAGTTTGTAGTTAGATTATAATCAGACAGGCTTATATATACATATTATTATACATTTGTATTATCAGCTCCTTCCATGTGCTTAGATGGTAATGGATGCTCACACCACCATAGATCCTCTCAGGTTAGGAGAGATCATGAGCTCCATGTGCTCCATGTGCTGCATGTGCTGCATCTAACCCCCACAGGAAGTTGCATAGCTGTGTGACCTCTCTAAGTAATTCACATCAGAGGTCACAGAGTAATCACAGAGAAATAATAGGTGACAGGCAATGCATGTAAAATACAATTACATTCCAATAATATCCTCTCACACCGAGAATGTCTTCAGCAGCTAGTGCCCAGGTGGGAAGGGTTAGGACGGCTGTTGTAGTTGGTGATTCAATTATAAGGCATGTAGATAGATGGGTTGCTGGTGGACATGAGGATCGCCTGGTCACTTACCTGCCTAGTGCAAAGATGGTGGACCTCATGCATCACCTAGATAGGATTTTAGATGATGCTGGGGAGGAGCCAGTTGTCTTGGTACACGTGGAAACCAATGACATAGGGAAATGTGGGAGAGAGGTTCTGGAAGCCAAATGTAGGCTCTTAGGTAGAAAGTTCAATTCTAGAACCTCTAGGGTAGCATTTTCTGATATGCTACCCGGTCAACGTGCAGGGCCAAAGAGAGAGGCAGAGCTCTGGAGTCTCAATGCTTGGATGAGACAATGATAAAGGGAGGAGAGTTTTAGATTTGTTAGGAACTGGGCAACATTCTAGGGAAGGGGGAGCCTATTCTGAAAGGATGGACTCCACCTTAACCAGGGTGGGACCAGGCTGCTGGCATCGGCATTTAAAAAGGAGATAGAGCAGCTTTTAATCTAGAGACTGGGGGAAGATTGACAGTTGCTCAAAAGTGCACGGTTTGGGATAAGGAATCTTTTAAAGATATCACCAAAACAAAAAATAGAGTATCCTGATAGTGAGGTTGCAAAAGAGACCATAGTAGATCAGGTGTCCTTAAATAAAAATAAAAATCAAACAAAAGATTGCAAATTACTAAAGTCAAGTACTGAGCATGATGTAAATAGGAAAAACAAACATAGTTTGAAATGTCTATATGAAAACACCAGAAGCCTAAGATTAAGATGGGAGAGTTAGAATATATTGTACTAAATGAAAAGTTAGATAGAATAGGCATCTCTGAGACATGATGGAAGGAGGATAACCAGTGGGACACTGTCATACCGGAGTACAAATTATATCGTAGTGATAGGGTGGATCGAATTGGTGGAGGGGTAGTGTTGTATGTTAAGGAGGGCTTTGAATCAAATAGATTGAAAATTCTACAGGAAACAAAACACATCTTGGAATCTCTATGTATTGAAATTCCATGTTTAAAAAGGGGAAAAGGATAGTGATAGGAGTGTACTATCATCCGCCTGGCCAGGATGAACAGACAGATGTAGAAATGTTATCGAAAATTAGGGAGGCTAGCAAACTGGGCAACACGACAAAAATGGGTGATTTCAATTACCATAATATCACTATAATGTTCCGGAATGAGTAGGATCTATTTTCAATAACACTGTCACTCTCCTACCCGTTATGCAACGTGTTTGCGGGAAACTATTGATGTAACAAGAAAGTGGAGAAAAAAAGACCTCAGGTCACTCGGCTGATCCTCGTTCTTAAAGGACAAGCCTTTTGTATAATGAGGAGGCCTTATCAGTCATGGGTCTCAAAAAAAACTCCACTAATAACTTATAAATTTCTAGTCCCAACAAACAGATGCATAAGAGACACTGTTATCAAATACATTCAAGCTTGGCAAGAGTACTTATCTCAATGTAAGAATGCTTAGTAAGTCCAGCCGTATTCAATATGTTCTTTTGACATTCGAAAGGTCCCGACAGGGAAGCCCTGTTTCGCTAGATATAGTAGCTGCTTCAGGGGAATCTTTCACACTGTACACAATCCCAAGCCTGTAAAATATCTCCGTCTCCAATCTCACTGGAACAGAAAATGGCGGACAGCTTCTCTATACCCGTGGAAAGTTTAAATACTCAGCGTCTGACGTCATCTCATTTCCATCCAATCAGACGGAGCACTATTCAAAGAAACGTTTTCCACTCAATCGCCACATTTAAACCTTTGGGAATAACAGTCTGTAAATTAAATATCCACCGTTGTTCTCTTTGTCTTAACATTCGTCTGATGTCTCCCTTCCTTTCTGTTGTTTTAATTTGTTCTAATACAATGCACTTTAACGCCGAATATTGATGTTGATATTTCAAACAATGTGTGACCATGGGCTCATGCACTTTACCCGTATGTATGCAATGTTGGTGTTCAATTAACCGAGTTCTTAAATTCCGTGAAGTTTGTCCCACATAACATAAACCACACGGGCATGTAATAACATATATTACATGCGATGAAGCACAGTTAGTATTAGCATAGAGCATATACGTTTTCTTTAACTGGGGATCCGTGAAAGTGCGAGACTGTGTCATAATGTTGCACACAGAACAATGTCCACATGGGCTGTGGCCACCCTCGTCTCTCCGTCCAACGGTGTCTCTATTCCAAACATCCGCAGGACATAACACATCATTAAAGTTACTGTTGCGTTGGAAGGCAAAAATCACGCGTAAATCTTGAAGACAAGGATGGACTTGTAACAGAGATAGATGGCGTTTGACAATTTTGATCATTTTATTTGAATGAACATTAAAACGTGTAACAAATGTCAATGTTTCTTCTGTCTCCTGAGTTTTTGGTGTAGGGTGTAACAACCAATCTCTGTGATTCCAGAGGGGATCTGGGAAATTATAGACCAGTGAGCCTGACGTCGGTGCTGGGCAAAATGGTAGAGATAATTATAAAGAACAAAATTACAGAGCATATTAAAAAGCCAGCAATGATTTAGTGAAGGGAAATCTTGCCTCACCAATGTACAACATTTCTTTGAAGGGGTGAACAAACGTGGATAAAGGCAAGTCAGTTGATATTGAGGGGCATAATTGAAAGGGATGCCCAAGTTTTGCTGAGGACGTCCTCGCAAAATGTCCCGATGGAGGGGCGGGGAAACCTGTATTATCGAAACAAGATGGACATCCATCTTTCATTTCGATAATAGTCGGGGACACCCAAATCTTGAAATTTAGGTTGTCCATAGAGATGGTTGTCCCTAGACTTGATTGTTACTGATTTTTGGCGATAATGGAAACCAAGGACGCCCATCTCAGAAACGACCAAATGCAAGCCCTTTGGTCGTGGGAGGAGTCAGCATTCGTAGTGCACTGGTCCCCCTGACATGCCAGGATACCAACCGGGCACCCTAAGGGGCACTACAGTGGACTTCATAAATTGTTCCCAGGTACATAGCTCCCTTACATGGTGTGCTGAGCCCCCCAACCCCCCCCCCCAAACTCACTACCCACAACTGTACACCACTACCATAGCCCTTACGGGTGAAGGGGGCACCTAGATGTGGGTGCAGTGGGTTTGTGGTGGGTTTTGGAGGGCTCACATTTACCACCACAAGTGTAACAAGTAGGGGGGTATGGGCCTGGGTCCGTCTGCCTGAAGTGCACTGCACCCACTAAAACTGCTCTAGGGACCTGCATACTGCTGTGATGGACCTGAGTATGACATTTGAAGCTGGCATAGAGGCTGGCACAAAATATTTTGAAAGATGTTTTTTGAAGGTGGGAGGGGGTTAGTGACCACTGGGGGAGTAAGGGATGGTTATCCCTGATTCTCTCTGGTGGTCATCTGGTCAGTTTGGGCACCTTTTTGTGCCTTGGTCAAAAGAAAAACAGGACCAGTTCAAGCGTCCAAGTGCTTGTCAGGGACGCCCTTTTTTTTCCATTATGGGTCGAGGACATCCATGTGTTAGGCATGCCCAAATCCCGCCTTCGCTACGCCTCTGACATGCCCCCGTGAACTTTGGTCGTCCCCACGAAGGAAAGCAGTTGGGGACGCCCAAAATTGGCTTTCGATTATACCGATTTGAGCAACCCTGTGGGAAGGATGCCCATCTTCTGATTTGTGTTGAAAGATGGGCGTCCTTCTCTTTCGAAAATGAGCCTGATAGTGTATCTGGATTTTCAAAAAGTGTTTGGCAAAGTACCTCCTGAAAGACTCCAGAAAAAACTGGAGAGTCATGGGATAGGAGGTAGTGTCCTATTGTGTATTAAAAACTGGTTAAAGGATAGAAATCCGAGAGTAGGGTTAAATGGTAAGTATTCTCAATGGAGAAGGGATAGATAGTGTGGTTCCCCAGGGGTCTGTGCTGGGACCGTTGCTTTTTAACATATTTATAAATGATCTAGAGATGGGAGTAACTAGTGAGGTAATTAAATTTGCTGACGACACAAGGTTATTCAAAGTTGTTAAATCGCAAGAGGATTGTGAAAAATTACAAGAGGACCTTACGAGACTAGGAAACTGGACATCTAAATGGCAGATGACGTTTAATTTGAGCAAGTGCAAAGTGATGCATGTGGGAAAGAAGACCCCGATTGTAAGCTCTGTCGAGCAGGGACTGTCTCATTATGTTCATGTGTACAGTGCTGCGTACGTCTAGTAGCGCTTTAGAAATGATAAGTAGTAGTAGTAGTAGTCTTGCTTTGTAATGCAAGATTTCACGTTAGGAGTCACCGACCAAGAAAGGGATCTCGGCGCTGTTATTGATGATACATTGAAACCCTCTGCTCAGTGTGCTGTGAAGCCTAAAAAAAGCAAATAGAATGTTAGTATTATTAGGAAAGGAATGGAAAATAAAAGTGAACATGTTATAATGCCATTGTATCAGTCCATGGTGCGACCACACCTCAAATATTGTGTTCAATTCTGGTCGCCGCATCTCAAAAAACATATAGTGGAATTAGAAAAGGTACAGAGAAGAGTGACAAAAATGAAAAAGGGGATGGGACGACTTCCTATGAGGAAAGGCTGAAGCATCTAGGGTTCTTCAGCTTGGAGAAAAGACGGCTAAGGGGAGTTACAATAGTGGTCTATAAAATAATGAGTAGAGTGGAACAGGTAGATGTGAATTGTTTGTTTACTCTTTCAAAAAATACTAGGACTAAGGAGCATGCGATGAAGGTACAAAGTAGCAAATTTAATAAGAATTGGAGAAAAGTTTTCTCCACTCAACATGTAATTAAAATCTGGAATTCATTGACAGAGAATGTGGTAAAGGCTTAGCAGGGTTTAAAAATGGTCTGGATGGCTTCCTAAAGGAAAAGTCCATAGACCATTATTAAATTGATTTGGGGAAAATCCACTGCTATTTGTGGGCAAAGCAGTGGAGGAGTGGCCCTAGTGGTTAGGGTGGTGGACTTTGGTCCTGGGAAACTGAGTTCAATTCCCACTTCAGGCACAGGCAGCTCCTTGTGACTCTGGGCAAGCCACTTAACCCTCCATTGCCCCATATAAGCCACATTGAGCCTGCCATGAGTGGGACAGTGTGGGGTACAAATGTAACAAAAAAAATGTATTGAACTTTTTTGGGATCTTGCCATTTATTTGTGACCTGGATTTGCCACTGTTGGAAACAGGATGCTGGGCTTGATGGACCTTTGATCTGTCCCAGTGTGGCAATGCTTATGTGTTTATGACCCACAAAATTATAAACTAAGGGTCTCGTTTACTAAATTGTTCTAGTGATTCCTGGCACTGCAAATGAGAGGAAGCCATTTCAATTCCTATGGGCTTCCTCTCATTTGCTGTGTGGGAATCACTAGTGCAGCTTTATAAAAGAAAAAAAACCCTCTTTTTTACAGGAAGGTTTTCAAAATTGTTTCTGTAGATGACTTTTAATGTGCAGTCACACATAGAATTGTATCTACAGCATAACTTGCCTCAATCAAAGACACCCTGTACTTTCAGCAAAGAGGTTCAACAGAGCCTCATTTCAGAGAATACTTCCTTCTTTGAGAGCCCCAAACTGTCAGTGGTAAGCAATGGAGAAGGGCTGGTGTACTCCAACAAAGATAGCAGACCAAGTCAGCTTCCTGCAGAAGAAGAAATTCATTGAACGATGTCATCAAAACAACTTTATCCAAACAGAAAAGGAAACACAAGACTTATAGCACAAGAATATTCCCATAGAGTTCTCTGAGACTGTTTCTGTCCTGTTTTCCTCTCTTTAAGACTCACATAAGAAGTATTAGAGTAATTTGCAATAATATTTTGGGTTTATCCATTACTTTATTCCTAATTTTGAACTGTAATTCTTAATATGATGCCTAGCATCATGTGGCTTGGGTTTTCTTCCTAAATTGCCTTACTTTCTACTTTCTACATTAAATTTCATCTGGTATTTCAGATATCTGGAAATTTTAATTTATTGAAAGGCTTAAAGTGCAAGTTTAAAGAGCTACAGTTAAAAAAAAAAGCAAAAAAAAACATGTGGTTCAGTTCTTTTAGCCACATGCATATTTTATTCCCAATCACATAAAAAGCATTACTCTTTGGCATAATCTTCCCTCAATAATCAAATTTGCATCTGCTTATATTAGTGCATGAAAAGAAATCTATCATTGTTATAGTCACATTTTTAAAATGGCAGTGATTATTTTCTAACTGAATTTTTCTTTTGCAGTCAAGTTTTTTTTTTTTTTTTTACATTTTTTTCACTCAGTTACACTTTATTATCTACTATGACATTCTTATGCATTTCTGGAAAAAAAAACATTTCTTTTATTATATCGTTTGTTCACTAGACTGACGGGAAGCATAGCATGACACTATACATGGTAGAGGAACAGATAATAATTTATAAGTAGTCAGAAAGAATTTGACTAATGCTAGTCTAGTATCTACTATAATTAACTTGCATGTAAGGTAGTGCTAGAATTTTTCTATTTACAACAATACAAGGTACATGACATTTTGCATACCCTAATAGCGTATCACTGACAATATTAATAGAGCAGAAATGGAAAAAGTATATCTTGGAAAACAGGAGAAAAGCTTTCAAATAGCTCAAAAAGGTATACATAACATAGGAAGCAATGATTTTTTCCTTAGAAAGGAAAATCTACAACAAAAAGACATAGTATGAGACAAAATATAGGTGAAAACCGAGGAGCTCCTTGATTATAAAATTATTTACAAACTAACTACCCTGTTTACTAGGCTGTGTCAGTATTGCCATGCAGCAGCCGATAGCATGGCTAAGTAAACAGGGAGGTAAGAAAAGAAGCATCTTTAATAATTAGAAAATGTAAGAACACATCAGTACTTGCAAAGCATTTGGGATGATGCTTTCTCACTCTTGCTTTTGTTTCTAGACATTGAAGGTTCCTGTTACAAAGGCACACTAGCATTTTTAGGGCACGCAAAAAAATAAAGATGCTCTTATGCTAAAGCTTAGCATACACTAAAAACGCTAGTGTTCCTTTGTAAAAGACCCCCTCAATTGTTTTTTCTAGATTATGGGCTCCTTTCATAAAGCGATGTTACCAATTAGCATGCTCTGAATACAAAGAAGCCCATAGGAATTGAATGGGCTTCTCCGCATTCAGGGGTCCTTTTACCAAGCTGCGGTAAAAAGGGCCCTGAGCTAGTGGCAGGGGCATTTGTACCATGCACTGTGGCAATTTTTTGCTGCAGTGGGTAAAAAAGGATGAAAATAGTCATGACTGTGTGGTAAGATTGCTCTTACCGTGTGGCCATGTGCAGGAGAGGGGAGCACTTACTGCCACCCATTGAGGTGGTGGTAAGGGTTCCAGTGCTAACCCAGCAGTAACCGGGTAGCATGTGGTGCTGTCTGATTATAGCCGGGTTAGTGCTGTGCTAAAATCTATGGGCTGATTTTCCCTAGCTCAGGAAATGTTGCATGCTGGGGCTGGAACTACTGCCAGCGCCTGCATTGGGCCGAGGGGTAGATCCAGATTAGCGTGCGGTAAGTCTGCATTGGGCTTACCGCTGTTTTGTAAAAGGGCCCCTCAGTGCATTCTGATTTGTAGCACCACTTTTTAGGAGGAGCCCTAAATTTTTAGAACTTTTAAAGTCATTGGTTTGCACAATAAAAAGATACATAACAATTTCATCAGCATTACTTTTCGAGTGTTGTTGCTGACTGTTAATGTGATTCCCCTATTCTAAATTTAAAACAAAATATTTTTTGGCTGGTGGGAGCATGACATATGATGTGCTTTCTTGCAAAAAAGCAATATTCAGAATTTGGTGCTGTGATATCAGAGAAATGTTGTGGTTCATATAATTTTACTTTTCCTATTTGTTTTCATTTCACTGTTAGATTTATAGACGTTTATTTCTCAAACAATGCACCTCTAAATGGTTACATGTTTTTAATTAGTACAACATTAAATAATAAATACAATATGCGGCAGCTTATTAACTAAAAATACAGGGTTCCATATTCAAAGGGGTCTAACCAGGCTGGAGATGTTCTTGTTAAATCCTGTTGAACAAGCTGGCCACTGATATTCAGAAGCACTTAACTAGTTCATGCCACTGAATATCACTGCTGATCAGCCATCTTCTAACTGCCTAGGTTAGGAGAGGGCCGGGGGTGGAGTTAGGGTGTATAAAGGCATCTTAGCCACTTAGCAGTGATATTCAGTCTGGTAACTGGCTAAGGGGGTCTTTCACTAAACCGCAGAAATGTGTTTAGCTCATCAACCAGCCGTAAAAGCCGAGATACCATTATATTCCTATGGGCCTGTCAGTGTTTACTTCCAACTGATTTCTACCACAGTTTAGTAAAATACTCCCTAAGTATGCACATAAAGTTAGGACAGCAAAACAACTGTCCTAACTTTACATGGTGAGTTCATTGGGCACCAGTCTGAATATTGGCTGCTGCCTGGTTAACTTCCGGGTAAGATGACGTGGAGGGGCATAATCGAACGCAAACGCCTATCTCCATGGGCGTTTATCTCCAAGAACGGGTCCGTGAAGGGGCGGGCCGAACCGTATTTTAGAAAAAATGGACGTTTTGAGCTGGGCGTTTGTTTTTTTTTTAGCGATAATGGAAACTAAAAACGCCCAGCTCAAAAATGTCCTAATCCGAACCATTTGGTCGTGGGAGGGGCCATGAATCATAGTACACTGGCCCCCCTGATATGCCAGGACACCAACTGGGCACCCTAGGTCAGTGCGGTGGACTTCAGAAAAAGTTCCCACATGCATAGCTCACTTACCACGGGTGCTGAGCTCCCAACCCCCCTCCCCCAAAACCCACTACCCATAAATGTACAACACTACCATAGCTCTTAGGGGTGAAGGGGGCACCTACATGTGGGTACAGTGGGTTTTGGTGGCCTCCAATTTACCAGCACAAGTGTTGCAGGTGGGGGGGGATGGGCCTGGGTCAACCTGCCTGAAGTGCACTGCGGTGCCCACTAAAAGTGCTCCAGGGACCTGCATACACGCAGGCCTCTAGGACTTGTTGCTGCTGTATAACATTGGCACACCAGTTGACACCTGAAGACTAATCCGAAAACGTCCTTTATTGGAATAAGCACATTTACTCACACTTAACTGCAGAGGTTGTGCCCTACTGGCAACGAGTCTCCCTGGTACTGAGATTAGCAGTATGTCAGAGCAGGCAAAATGCTGTACAATGCCCTCTTTCAGCCACATTCAAGGGAAGAACTAAGTTGTCTAACGTGGCTAACACAGGAAAGGGAACTAAAACTGGCTTACAAAAATGACCACTACTGCATGGACTACAACAGGAAACACAACAGGGCACACTCTGACCCAGTAAGCAGGGGGAAAAGCACCATGGGAGAAGAGCCTACCAACTACCAACATCGTGAGACTGTAACACAAGCTAATAAAATCAGGGAGCCCAATACCCTACACTCACCACAATGCAATGCTGATGTGACCCTGTAGTGCACCCGAGAGCCACATCTGACCCAGGGAAAGGCTGTGAGAGGATTGAACACATTCTGCTGTCATGGAGGTGGGTACGGCATTTGAGGCTGGCATACAGGCTGGGAAAAAAGTTTTTAAAGTGTTTTTTTTTTTTTGGTGGGAGGGGGTTAGTGACCACTGGGGAGTCCGGGGACGTCATCCCCGATTCCCTCCAGTGGTCATCTGGGCAGTTGGGGCACTTTTTTGGGACCTGTTCGTGAAAAAAAAGGGTCCAAAAAAGTGACCCAAAATCGTGGTAAAAACGCCTTTTTTTTTTTTTTTTTCGATTATCAGCTACAGACGCCCATCTCTCCTCGGCTGATAACCACGCCCCAGTCCCACCTCCGACACGCCTCCATCAACTTTATTCATTTCCGCAATGGAGTGCAGTTAGAAACGCCCAAAATCGGCTCTCGATTATACTGATTTGGGCGCCTTTGCGAGAAAAACGCCCATTTCCCGATTTGGGTAGAAATATAGGCGTTTTTCTATTTCGATTATAAGCTGGATAGCCAGATATTCAATACCGGGAGGCATACATGTCCCGGCATTGAATATTTGAGGATAGCTTCAGATCACGGTTGGAAGTGGCTTGCAAGCCACTTACCACCACAGGATGAATATTGACCCTACACTATACAAAAGTATAGTAAAATAAACCAAAAATTCCCTCACTTGACTAATGTGTATAAAATAGATAACATTTATTTATTTATTTATTTTATTTTGTTGTTGCATTTGCATCCCACATTTTCCCACCTATTTGCAGGCTCAATATGGCTTACATAGCGATCGCAATACCAGTATGAACAAATACAGAGTGAGGTTATGGTAGAGTAAAGTTCATGTGTGACAGACACATTGGGAATCATAGGAGGAAGAGTTTAATTATGTCCAGTACGAGCTTTTATTTTGTTGTGTTGCAGGATTAAGGCATTTCAGTTAGATCGTTAGGGTATGCTTTTTTGAACAGGTTAGTTTTTAGAAGTTTCCCGAAGTTTAGGTGGTCATATGTTGTTTTCACGGCGCTTGGTAATGCATTCCATAGTTGTGTGCTTATATAAGAGAAGCTGGATGCATAGGTTGATTTATATTTCAGTCCTTTGCAGCTTGGGTGGTGAAGATTTAGGTATGTTCATGTTGATCTTGTTGTGTTTCTGGTTGGTAGGTCTATGAGGTCTGTCATATATCTCGGGGTATTGCCGTAAATGATTTTATGAACCAGGGTGCAGATTTTGAATGCAATATGTTCTTTGATAGGGAGCCAGTGCAGTTTTTCTCGTAGGGGTTTGGTGCATTCGAATCTTGTTTTTCCGAATATAAGCCTGGCTGCTGTGTTTTGAGCAGTTTGAAGTTTCTTTATGATTTGTTCTTTGCAATCCCGCATAGATTCCATTACACTAGTCTAGATAGCTTTGTACCATAGATTGTACCAAGTTGCGAAATATTTCCCTTTGGAAAAAAGGTTTCACTCATTTGAGCATCCACATTGAGTGGAACATTTTCTTTGTTGTAGCTTTCACTTGGCTCTCTAGCGTGAGATTTTGGTCGATTGTAACTCCGAGAATTTTCAGGCTGTCTGAGATAGGGAGGGAGTAATCTGGGGTGGTTATGTTGGTGAGTTTGTTCGTGTTATATTGGGATGAGAGGATGAGACAGTGTGTTTTTTCTGTGTTAAGTTTTAGCTGAAATGCATTTGCCCATGAGTTCATGATGTTCAAGCTGAGTTTGATTTCTTTGGTGATTTCTGTTAGATCATTTTTGTAAGGGATGTATATTGTGACATCGTCTGTGTATATGAAAGGGTAAAGGCCTTGATTGGATAAGGACTTGGCTAGTGGGGTCATCATTAGGTTGAAAAGGAGTGGTGATAGTGGCGATCCTTGAGGTACACCACAGTCTGCTTTCCATGGTGATGATAGGTTCGAATTCGATTTCACTTGATATGTTCTAGTAGTTAGGAAACCCTTGATCCAGCTAAGTACACTTCCACCAATCCCGAAGTAATCTAGGATGCCTAGTAGTATATTATGGTTTACCATGTCGAACGCACTAGACATGTCGAATTGTAGAAGTACATAAGTACATAAGTATTGTCACACTGGGAAAAGACCAAAGGTCCATCGAGCCCAGCATCCTGACCACAACAGTGGCCAATCTAGGCCAAGGGCACCTGGCAAGCTTCCCAAACGTACAAACATTCTATACATGTTATTCCTGGAATTGTGGATTTTTCCCAAGTCCATTTAGTAGTGGTTTATGGACTTGTCCTTTAAGAAACCGTCCAACCCCTTTTTAAACTCTGCCAAGCTAACCGCCTTCACCACATTCTCCGGCAACGAATTCCAGAGTTTAATTATGTGTTGGATGAAGAAACATTTTCTCCGATTTGTTTTAAATTTACTACACTATAGTTTTATCTCATGCCCCCTAGTCCTAGTATTTTTGGAAATCGTGAACAGACGCTTCACATCCACCTGTTCCACTCCACTCATTATTTTATATACCTCTATCATGTCGTTCCTCAGCCGTCTCTTGTCCAAGCTGAAAAGCTCTAGCTTCCTTAGTCTTTCTTCATAGGGAAGTTGTCCCATCCCCGCTATCATTTTAGTCGCCCTTCGCTGCACCTTTTCCAATTCTACTATATCTTTTTTGAGATGTGGCGACCAGAATTGAACACAATACTCAAGGTGCGGTCGCACCATGGAACGATACAACGGCATTATAACATCCTCACACCTGTTTTCCATACCTTTCCTAATAATACCCAACATTCTATTCACTTTCCTAGCCGCAGCAGCACACTGAGCAGAAGGTTTCAGTGTATTATCGACGACGACACCCAGATCCCTTTCTTGGTCCGTAACTCCTAACGTGGAAACTTGCATGTCGTAGCTATAATTTGGGTTCTTTCTTCCCACATGCATCACCTTGCACTTGCTCACATTAAACGTCATCTGCCATTTAGCCGCCCAGTCTCCCAGTCTCATAAGGTCATCTTGTAATTTTTCACAATCCTGTCGCGAGTTAACAACTTTGAATAACTTTTTGTCATTAGCAAATTTAATTACCTCGCTAGTTACTCCCATCTCTAAATCATTTATAAATATATTAAAAAGCAGCGCTCCTAGCACAGACCCATGAGGAGCCCTTCTCCATTGTGAATACTGCCCATTTAACCCCACTCTCTGTTTCCTATCCTTCAACCAGTTTTTAATCCACAATAGGACATTTCCTCCTATCCCATGACCCTCCAATTTCCTCTGTAGCCTTTCATGAGGTACCTTGTCAAATGCCTTTTGAAAATCCAGATATACAGTATCAACTGGCTCCCCTTTGTCCACATGTTTGTTTACTCTTTCAAAGAATTGATTGGTCAGGCAAGATTTCCCCACACAAAAGCCATGCTGACTTGGTGTGCTCTGTAATTTTGTTTTTGATAATAGCCTCTACCATTTTCCCCGGCACCGACGTCAGACTTGCCAGTCTATAATTTCACGGATCTCCCCTGGAACCTTTTTTAAAAATCGGCGTTACATTGGCCACCCTCCAATCTTCCGGTACTACGCTCGATTTTAAGGATAAATTGCATATTACTAACAGTAGCTCCGCAAGCTCATTTTTCAGTTCTATCAGTACTCTATGATGAATACCATCCGGTCCAGGAGATTTGCTACTCTTCAGTTTGCTGAACTGCCCCATTATGTCCTCCAGGTTTACCGTGAAGTCAGTAAGTTTTTCCGACTCGTCCGCTTGAAATACCATTTCCGACACCGGTATCCCACCCAAATCTTCCTCGGTGAAGATTGAAGCAAAGAATTCATTCAATCTCTCCACTACGTCTTTATATTCCTTGATCGCCCCTTTTACCCCTCGGTCATCCAGCGGCCCAACCGATTCTTTTGCCGGCTTCCTTTTTTAAAGTTAAACGCTAATGTATTTGACTTCCTGTGTATAATATGCTTTTGCCTGTTGCAATTTCTTGTTTGAAATTGGCTAAGAGAGTAATTAGTACTGTTTTGGTGCTGAGGATGGAGCGAAATCCTGATTGTGATTTGTGTAGTATTATATAATAGTATAATAAAGCATATGGGTGCCTGTTTTCTGAAGTGTGGTAAGCTTTTCAACTTATTGCATCCTAAGTGCAAAAATTAAGTGCATAGCCTGTGCAGTAAATTCAGGGGGTATGTCCAGCATCTGCCCTGCATTTAAGGCACTGACCACATGGAACTACATTTTATGCCCTAGTTGGTTGCCCAGAAACTCCCATGCTACCTGCTGAAGCATAGAACATGGTCCCCAGCACAAAAAGACAATGAAATGAAGAAGCACAGGTGGTGTTATACAAACTTCCCTCTGAAAAGCATCTTCCCCCAGAAGCACTCCCCAATAAAGCCCTCCTAATATGATCCCCTTACCCCAAGCTATTCCCTTCAGGTTCTCTTGATCTAGGAGCCCCTAGCAGTTACCCTTATAAATGAGACTCTGCTAACAGGTACCCCCCCCCCCCAATCAATCTCTTCAAGCAGAAGTCCGCCTTTGCCACCACAACTCAACCCTTCATCACCATGACCTCTCCGGTAGTTACCTAGAGGTTGTCCTCATAGTATAGTGGGCAAGGGCAGGAGCGATCTGCCTCCTTTCTTGCCCCAGTGCTGCTACAGACTCAAAATGGTACTTATGACCCCTAACAGTAGTCTCATGATACCAGAAATAGGGGTCATCCTGGCCTATAAGCACAATTGCTTCTTAGTGGTACTCACTATGTCAGAAACCGCACCTCATCCAGGCTTTTATTACTGATTCATCCCTTGGCGTCCAGTGTATCACAGAAACTTCCTTATCTTCACTAATCATGTCTGTCAGGTTATCACATTGGCTTCTTTAATTATCAATATAAGAGACATGGTGGCCATTATCTATTCTTCTTCCCTATGATTATGTTCCTCTATGGCTCACCCAAATTCTACACCTAAATGGTTTTCTGTGTCTATTAGATCTTTATCCCTTTCTCTTTTGCTTATATATCAACTACCACCTGTTTTCCAACACATAAACTCTGTGACTTTATTTCCCAGTATCTACTAGACCACCCTAGTTCTCTGCTGCTAGGTAATCTTAACATCTATGTGTCTCTCTCTCTTCTGATCCTGTGACTCTATATTTTCTATCCTTTATGCTTGATTCTGTCTTGTCCAACTCCTATAGTCCTCTACTCACAGTGCTGGTCATACCCTTGACCTTCTTATCATCTTCCTTCATCTTGTCTTTTCTATTATTTTCTCGCCTCTCATACCATCCTCGATCCGCTTCAATCTGGCTTTCGCCCACTTCACTTGACAGAAACGGCATTATCCAAAGTCTGTAATGACCTGTTCCTCGCCAGATCCAAAGGTCATTACTCCATCCTCATTCTCCTCGACCTATCCGCCGCTTTTGACACTGTCAATCACAACTTACTTCTTGACACACTGTCCTCTTTTGGGTTCCAGGGCTATGTCCTCTCCTGGTTCTCCTTCTCCTCGACCTATCCACCGCTTTTGACACTGTCAATCACAACTTACTTCTTGACACACTGTCCTCTTTTGGATTCCAGGGCTCTGTCCTCTCCTGGTTCTCCTCTTATCTCTCCCATCGTACACTCTCATGGCTCTTCCTCCACCCCTATCCCGCTCTCTGTTGGAGTCCCTCAGGGTTCTGTCCTTGGACCCCTTCTTTTCTCAATCTACACCTCTTCCCTGGGCTCCCTGATCTCGTCTCATGGCTTCCAGTATCATCTTTATGCTGATGACACCCAGCTTTATCTCTCCACACCTGACATCACTGCGGAAACCCAAGCCAAAGTATCGGCCTGCTTATCCAACATTGCTGCCTGGATGTCCAACCGCAACCTGGAACTGAACATGGCCAAGACCGAACTTCTTGTCTTCCCACCCAAACCCACTTCTCCTCTACCTCCACTCTCTGTCTCAGTTGATAACACCCTCATCATCCCCGTCTCATCTGCCCGCAACCTCGGTGTCATCTTCGACTCCTCCCTCTCCTTCTCTGCGCACATCCAGCAGATAGCCAAGACCTGTCGCTTCTTCCTCTATAACATTAGCAAAATCCCCCTTTCCTCTCTGAGCACACCACCCGAACTCTCATCCACTCTCTCGTTACCTCTCGCCTTGACTACAGCAACCTACTCCTCACTGGTCTCCCACTTAGCCACCTATCCCCCCTTCAGTCCATTCAGAACTCTGCTGCACGTTTTGTCTTCTGCCTGAACCGATACACTCACATCACCCCTCTCCTCAAGTCACTTCATTGGCTTCCGATCAGGTACTGCATTCAATTCAAGCGTCTGCTACTAACCTACAAATGTACTCGATCTGCAGCCCCTCCTTACCTCTTAACCCTCATCTCCCCTTACGTTCCTACCCGTAACCTCCGCTCTCAAGACAAATCCCTCCTTTCAGTACCCTTCTCCACCACTGCCAACTCCAGGCTCCGCCCTTTCTGCCTCACCTCACCCCACGCGTGGAACAAACTCCCCGAGCCCATACATCAGGCCCCCTCCCTCCCCATCTTCAAATCTCTGCTTAAAGCCCACCTCTTCAATGTCACCTTTGGCACATAACCTCTACACCTCTACCCAGGAAATCTAGACTGCCCAACTTGACATTTCCTTCTTTAGATTGTAAGCTCATTTGAGCAGGGACCGTCTTTCTTTGTTTATTTTGTACAGCGCTGCGTAACCCTAGTAGCGCTCTATAAATGTTAAGTAGTAGTAGTAGTAACATTCAAACTACTCATTTCTCATTGAGCAACCACTATCTATTCTCTTTCAGCTGCACATCTCCATTCCTTTATTCTACCACTGTCTCCACCCCCCCCCCCCCTTCCTTTAGGAATCTCTTTCACATACATGCATCCACTTTCACCTGTTATTTCAATCCAACAGCAGATTTTCATTTGGGACATCACCTTATGCACCAGATTAGACAAGGTGGCACCTTTACAGACTAGTTGCTCTTAGCCTTATTGTTCATTATCCTGATTTCAACCAGAAGTTTGTCATTTGCACATGTAATTGCTTCACTCTGAATGTTATTGGCACAAAACCCTCACTGAATTGCTTCTTGACTTTTTTAAGGACCTATCTGATTTGTAGAGGTTGACTATTACCTCTGCTAATTGAAAATATTATTCTACATTGATGGAGAAGAACAATGTGTCATTGAGACTCTATAAACTTTTGCAAAAGCTTACACATTCTCAGTCCTCCTTAACACTGGTCACACCTCTGGCTCAGCTCCACCTCACCTGGGACCAGGGTCAGCACAGCACAAAACATAGTCTCCACATATCAGGGCTTTCAAGCTCACAGTTCAGTTGTATCTTAAATCTCCCCTATTTGCAACCAGGGTATCAACATGTGGTAATCTCTGCACTGTTCCCTATCAGTCCTCAATCATCTCTACTTAATCTCTTCAGCTGCTCTCTATCCCATCCTGAAACAGGGATCATTCACACATGCAATGAAAGTCCTATCAGAAGTGAAGCATTCCCACTCCCACTTCTCCTACCAGGGTTGTATTGCTCCCCAAGCACTCCTTCTTGTTACCAGTTTGGGAACTCCCTGCAGGTACCTGCTGCTCTGTAGCCTAGGCTTCCAATCACCATGCACTGCAAACTTCTCCTGCCTTGGTACCCAGAACTTCTCCCTCGGTGCTACGGGTCTCAGTGGGGATGGGCTACCAAAGACCAGAGTTTTCTCCAGGCAATGCATTTTGTTAGTTCTTGGCCCTGCCCCCATTGGCTGGTCCTTCCTAAATATTCCTACAAGGTTGGCAGTCCCAACCTCTGTTGTCTTAGTGACCTCCTGGTAATCCTCCCACCTTCTGCCTGCAGCAGAGGCAATTTTCAGGGGTGGGGGGTCACACTCAGAAATTCCTCACAATTTGTTCTGAGCTCCCTATTTCCTCCCCCTACATTGGAAACTACCTTTTCTTGTTCCCCTTATACTGGTGTATCCTATCCCTACACTCAGCTTTAGCTGTCCTAATCAATTTTTCATCCCTACCCATAAGGAACTTGTTAAAGCCTTTTCTGCTTCAAATTCCTCTAACTGCATGACTGATCCTGTGCCTACAAGATTATTTAAGAAATCTCTTGATTCTTTTCTTCCCTTTTCCACTTACAAAGAGGAAATAAATAATACGTAAAAGGAGGAAAAGTGATAAATGACATAAGAAAAACCTCTAAAGTAAAATTATATATAAAATCTTCAAACATGATTTTTTCAAAAATTATTATATTGTGCTCATATCATGCAGTGGCACTAGCCTAATCATTCAGGTTAAGGTAGCCCAGAGCTCTGTCCTGGGACTAATGCTGTTTAATATTTTCTTGTCATTCAAGCCCTCTTGTGGCTCTCATCCAATCTTTCGGAATTTCAGTCTTTTGATATGCCAATGACATTCTTCTACTATATCCAACCATTCCTTTCTCTCTCGCTGTCGATGACTCCACTTCAAGCATTTCTTGAGTCAGTCACTAACTGGCTGATGGAACATCAATTAGTGCTTAACACAGATAAAACTGTTGCCTGCTGGTTCACTGGCAACCTATCTCCTCATTCTTCTTCAACAATTTCTCCAGTAATGAGTTTCTGTAATAATTTTTGAATTCTCTCTTTCTTTTCTACCTCAGATTTCACATGTCAAAAGTTAGATTTCTTATTTTCTGTCAATTACAAGCCATTCACCATCATTTTGATCATAATAACTTCCATGCACTAGTCTTCTCATTTTTCACATCTCGTTTTGATTACTGTAATATCATATATGCAGGTTTACCCCATATTACCTTGAAGAAACTACAAACCATCCAGAACACAGCCACAAGAATAATCTGTCATGCTTGTCAAACTGATCACACTTCACCTTTACTAAAACAATACCATTGGTTACCTGTTGAGTAGTGAATTATCTATAAAGTAGCAATATTAACGTTTAAGATCTTCAGAATTGGTATTCCTGAGTATCTATCTTGTTTCGTGATTCCCTACTCATCTGCCACAGGCCTCCATTCCTTGAATGACCACCGTCTCCTCCTACCAGGTCCCAAGTCCACCCATTTTGAGTCACCAGGCATAGTGCATTTTTCTTCCTTTCATCTCATACCTGGAATAAACTTCCTCTACCACTTTGCAGTAATTTGTCTTTTAAGAATTTCAAATCTGAGTTAAAGACCTGGCTTTTTAGACAGGCTTTTAGAGGGGCAGGTTGACCGGGTCCACCAGCAACTGTTTTGTTACCTCTTCTCCCCCTTCTACTTTCTTGGTTTCCCCTTTTTTAATTCCCTGTATGGCTGTTTGTTTCTCCTTTCCCCCTTTTCCTTTCCTGGTATCCTTTCTTTTAATTCTCAGCATGACTGTTTACTATTTTTAATGGAGTTCCTTTCCTTTTCTGTTTATTGTAGACTGTACTCTGTTCTGCCCAATTAGAGCAGTCGATAACTATAACTATAGCTATCTTATATATCTGGGCCCCGATGTTACACATGTAACTTAAAGGAATGCCCCGGTCTGTCCATAACACACATATGGCCACACCCCCCTTTTTGGATCTGTGTGAAAATTCACACTCCTAAATTTTAATTAAATCCAATTAGCACCAATAAATTCTTGCTAAAATCTCAATTTTTAAATTGCATATAAATTGGATGCACACAATTTTTAACAACCTTTATAGAATTCAGGGGTATGCTTGTACTTGGGAGGCACATTTGTGGCTCACCCATATTCTACCAACATGTAGGTCCTCCTTGCAATTATGCACTATGGCACTTAGGCACTATCTTATACAACTGCAGCTAGTGCACAAACCTGCATATTTTCGAAGGAGAAGGGCTCCCATCTTCCAACACAAATCGGGAGATGGGCATCCTTCTCCTAAGGTCTTTTTTTTTTTAGAGTATGTCCTTCGCTATGCCTCCATTCCTGCGACGGCAGTTAAGGATGTCCTTCCCTGTGACGGCAAGCAGCTCATTTGCATGCAATTTCCTTCATGCATGCCCGTTCCTTTCCAGATCGGTAAGGGAAGGGATTTTTCCATTCAGTTAGTGGGACCAGTGCACTACAAATGCTGACTCCTCCCACAACCAAATGGCTTGGATTTGGTCATTTCTGAGATGGGCGCCTCCCTTTCCATTATCGCCGAAAACCGGGGACGACCATCTCTAAGGTCGATCTAAATTTCATGATTTGGGCGTCCCCTATCCTTTACAGGGCCGCCCTTAGACATGGGCGCCCCTGTTCGATTATCCCCTCTACGGCACCTACTTGCTTTTCAGGTACCTAAGTGGTACCTACCCTTATTTTTTTTATTTTTTGTGCTCTGGCTGCAACACTTTCACAGGTAATTAACCTCCTTTACTACTTTTGCCCTCCTTTCGAACCATAGGGTTGTTTCTCATAATTGTTTTAAATTAATCACTGTAATCTAGTTTTTATTTTTGTACAATGTTTGATCTATGTTCCATATATATCAAAGTATTAATTCCAGCGTGTCTACTGAGTTGCTGTTTACACACCCTTCCTATATCATTTCAGTTCAGTTGCCTTTGTACCTGTTAGAATGTAACACCAGACAAAAGCCTTTCTGCAACACAAATTGATTATCTTGTCCACTATGAAATGAAGAAGAGGAAGGGTCTTCTGGTGCATCTCCATAAAATTTGCTTACTCAGAAAATGGGTGAAAAGGGAGTGACTTGTGAATAATCTAAGGAAGTACTTCTGTATGGAAAGGGTGGCAGATGTGTGGAATGGTGCCCTGGTGGAGGTGGTGGAAATGAAGACCGGGTATCTGAATTTAAGAAAGTTTGGGACAAGCACATACCTGTAGGATCTCTGAGGGAGAGGAAGGGATAGGACACTAAACCTGCTTATTTTCGAAGGAGAAGGGCGGCCATCTTCCGACACAAATCGTGAGATGGACGGCCTTCTCCTAAAGCCGGCCAAATCGGTATAATCGAAAGCCAATTTTGGCCGGCTTCAACTGCTTTCTGTCGCAGGGCCGGCCAAAGTTCAAGGGGGCGTGTCGGCAGGATAGCGAAGGCGGGACGGGTGCGTGGTTAAGAGACAGCTGGCCTTGGCCGATAATGGAAAAAAGAAGGCTGGCCCTGACATTTGGCCGGCTTTACTTGGTCTCTTTTTGATCACGACCAAGACTTGAAAAGGTGCCCAAACTGACCAGATGACCACCGGAGGGAATCGGGGATCAACCCCCCTTACTCCCACAGTGGTCACCAACCCCCTCCCACCCAAAACAAAATAAAAAAAACATTTTTTGCCAGCCTCTATGCCAGCCTCAAATGTCATACCCAGCTCCATGACAGCAGTATGCAGGTCCCTGGAGCAGTTTTTAGTGGGTGCAGTGCATTTCAGGCAGGTGGACCCAGGCCCTCCCCCTACCTGTTACACTTGTGGTAAATGGGAGCCCTCCAAAACCTACTACTACTACTACTATTAAACATTTCTATTGCGCTACTAGACTTACGCAGCGCTGTACAAATTAACATGAAAAGAGAGTCCCTGCTCACCAGAAACCCACTGTACCCACATGTAGGTGTCCACTTTCATCCCTAAGGGCTATGGTAGTGGTGGACAGTTGTGGGGAGTGGGTTTTTTTGGGGGGGGGGCTCAGCACCCAAGGTAAGGGAGCTATGCACCTGAGATCATTTTGTGAGGTCCACTGCAGTGCCCCCTAGGGTGCCCGGTTGGTGTCCTGGCATATGAGGGGGACAAGTGCACTACAAATGCTGACTCCCATGACCAAATGGCTTGGATTTGGCCAGGTTTGAGATGGCCGCCATTAATTTCCATTATCGGCAAAAACCAATGCCGGCCATCTCTAACTCCAGCGATCTCTAAAGGTGGCCCAAATGTTGAGATTTGGCCGGTCCCAACCATATTATCGAAACGAAAGATGGCCAGCCATCTTGTTTCGATAATATAGTTGGGTACGACGCTTAACGGGGCCGTCATTAGAGATGGCCGGCCCCGTTCGATTATGCCCCTCCACATGGATTGGCAGACTGAATAGGCTGTATGGTCTTTGTCATCATTTTTTGTTTCTATTCATTTTACGGATATGCATATTTTATTATATTAGCTGGAAGGGGATCAAGCGGGACCTTCAAATTAAAAAAAAATCTAAAGAGAGTAAGGAGAATGTCATAATACAACCTCTAATTGGTAGCAAGAAAAGATGTGAAATGAATAAAAATTGAATAGGTAGAACATGAAGAAAAAAAATCCATGCAAGCAGCCATTGGCACTATTTCTTCCACTGCACCAAGAGAGAGAGAGAGAGAGAGAGAGAGAGAGAGAGAGAGAGAGAGAGAGAGAGAGAGAGAGAGAGAGAGAGCAACTTCTGATGCCAAGCAGTAGCTTTTCTTCATACTTTCATCCAAAATTATAAACAGAGAAAGCAGTTTGCTGAAGCAAGAATGCCATCAATTTTTCTGACATGTTACTTCCCTGTGTATGGATTGGAGCTTTCAGGTGGTAATCTTGGTTCTCGCTTCCCTTCTTGTGCCCACCAGAGCTCCCGACTGCATTCAGCTTCCTAATAACAATGCTGAAAGAAAAAATTCAGCTACTCAAGGCCTCCAAAGCAATCACACTCATGCAGTTAATCATTTTGGGCTCAATTCACCTTGATTATTTTTGGCTTCTGAAAACTGGCTATTGGAAATAAATGCAACAGCAGCTGTTATAAACCCACATTTCTGAGATATTCAGAAATAACAAACAAAAGGAAGAAAAATAGAAAAGAAATAGTCACAACCCAGAAGACATATTTGGAGCACACAGGAGTCATAATAAACACTTCACTAATGCCCTCCACTCCTCCTAAAGACATGTCCATGAACACTATTCACTTACAGTAGTATATATATTTGAATCCTGAAACTCGCAAACCTGGATATATTTATTTCAGTATGAGTCATATGAAACTCTAGCAGATCATTTACAGTCTCACAGCTCCTATGTGTTTACAAACTATGTTTAATAAAATGTACTTAGCCGCCATGTTGCCTTACATTCTACTTCATATTCTAAATAATTTTTACTTAGCTTCCATTTTGTTGAAATAAAAATATACAAAAAGTATGACTCACTAATTTAAGGATCCACAATTATAAAATATGGAGGGTACGCATCATTTGATTCAACTCCACCATTGTGTATGATGAATCAGATTATTTTAAATTATGTTATAGTTTTGAAAAATAATTGTTAGAAATATATGGGCTGACATCTACTGATCTGAGAATTTAAAGAATAAATCAGAGCTATCATAGGGCCCCCTTTTACAAGGCTACATTAAAAGGGGCCCTGCGGTAGCATCGGCACATGGATTTGCTGCACGCCGAGGCCCGTTGTAGTGCAGTAAGTAAAAGGCAGAAAAAAGGAAATGACTGTGTGGTAAGTACACACTTGTCACACAGCCATTTCTTAGGGCAGCACTTACTGTATCCTATTTAGGAGCCAGTAAAGACTCCCGTGCTAACCAGGCTGCATGCAGCGCTGCCTGATTTCCACCGGGTAAGCCCCTGGCACTAAAAATAAAAACACTTTCCCATCGCAGCAGAAATGGCGTGTGGTGGGAGCGGCACTACTGTCAGCTCCCACAGTAGGTTGGCAGTAGTGCCAGATTGGTGCATGCTAATGCTGCGGTAACTCTACTGTGGCATTGTAAAAGGGCCCCATAATTACCCCAAGAGCAAACCTCCCAGAATGAACATGTAAAAATGCATAATTGAGTATAAGCATCAACTTTTTTTTAAATTATTTTTTTCTTTTTGGTGACAAAACAGCCCAGAGGAAACATGAAGCTGCCAGGGAAAGAAGATCAGGCTAAGCAGAAAATGGTATTTGCAACAATCCTATCAGGTTACTGAAATAGGATAATTGATAGGGCAATGGCAAAGGCAGCATCAGTAGAGAAGAAGAAGGCTTTTAAGGGTTTTCTTTCTTTATGTTTTTGAATTTGGTGCTAAAAGATTCCACTGGGAAAAGGAATGCAGGCTACTACTAATAACCATTTCTTTAGTGCTACTAGATGCAGTCAGTGCTGTACACATTATATGCAGGAAATTTCTCTATCCATAGAGGGTTTGCAATTTAAGTTTTTGTACCTGGGGCAATGGAGGGTTAAGTGACTTCCCTAAGATCACAGGATGCTGCAGTGGGAGTAGAACCCAGATTACCAGGAGCAAAGCCTACTACACTAAGCATTAGGCCATGCCTCCCTCCAGGTTGAAGCAGAAAGAGCAGCATTTACAGCTAAAAGACTCTAGTGGATCTAAGAGAATGGGCAGAGTGCAGTATTTGGAATGACAACCAGCATAAGACATCAAAGCCACAAGGGCCAATAATAGGGGCCTGCATTATTGCAGTAGAACAGAGAATTTATCTTTAGACAAACCAGCTTTTCCATCAACTCGGCTGCTAGCAGGTGAACAATGTGGACTAACGCTAATTAGAAGAAAAGAAAGGAAATAAATGTTGATATGGTAGTCTGATAAATAGTAGCCATTTCACTCTTTACCCTTCTCTCATTTCAGCTAGCTTGTTAGCTGAAAATATAAAAGGACACAATTATCCAGGATGACCTCAATTGCAGGGCTGTCATTTGAAATGAGCAAAAAGGGCAGAAATTGTGGGTGCCAGACTAAGGCAGTTGTACCAGGCCACCCTTTTGAGTCAGTCTATGAGCTGGTGAGCACAGGAGCCCGAAAGAGAAGAAGAGGGTTAAAAGTAATCCAACAAATGCTATGCTCATCTTAAGCATATTAATCATGTACCTGTAACATAAAGTAAAGTTCACATCATGATCTAAAATCAGATTGAATAATAGGCTTGCTTTCCATTTATATGAGACTTTTTCAATGCATAAAAGGGTAAATTCTTTAAGTGGCACCTAAAATTCTGCACCCAAAAATCCACATGCTTAGCGTAATTCCAGAAAGAGAGTGCACCATATATAGAATTGCGCATAGTGTGAACATTGGTGTGTTCACTGACTTAAGCAGTTAAGTAATTGTGCCACCATTCATGCATAGCACAATTCTAAATATAGCTCACTATTTAGCAGGACCTCCCTCTGAAGGGGGATATCTCTGCCAGAGAGGAGAATGGCCTCTGCTTGTCTCCCCATCTTCCCCAAGACAAAGAGCTGAGGGTCATGTCATTCCAGTGGTAGGTGCTGGCATAGGTGAAGCCCCATCTCTGCCTTCACCTGCCACTGGCACAGAGGCTGTCTTGAAGGAGATGGGGTACATGTGTGTCACTACTGACTAATGACTAAGGGCTCTGGAAGCAGGGCAGGCCAGGCTGGAGGATGCTCTAGAGACTTGCACAGAAACGGGGTTTGTGGGAATCCCGTTGAACCCATTGGGTTCCCGCGGGGACAGAAGCAGTTCTGCAGGGATCCCATGGGGACAAAAGCAGTTCCTGTGGGGTTCCCATGGAAGTGTACCCTGCACTTGCGCCAGTCTCTCACCTACCGAGTGCCAAGTTCTTTGAGTTTTTGTCTCCTCAACGTCCTTGCTTTAACAGCACAGATGTGGAAAGTCTCCATTAAGGAGGTGGTAGAGACACAAATGGTGACGGAATTCAAAAAGGCATGGGTTGAACACAGAGTATTTCTAATTAGAAAATGAAAGTTATAAAAAACCTAAACTTAAATGTCCACGTGTGTGTGGATGTGTCGAGTGACACTTAGATGGTGACCCTGGCTGTGATGAACTAGGGCCAATACCGGGTAGACTTATATGGTCTGTGTCTCATATATGGCAATCTGGTTTAGGATGGGCTGAAAAGGGCTAAAACAGCAACTTTGGTGGTTAGAACGTGAGGACAGTGCTGGACACATTTTTACAGTCTGTGTCCCGCAAATGTGAAGACGAATAGGCTGGAGTTGGCTTCAACGGTAACTCCAGCAGTTGGAACATAAAGGCAGGGCCTGGTGGACTTCTATGGTCTATGTCCCAGAAACGCCAAAGAAAGACCATGATCAAGTATATAATATCATCTTATTTTCTTTTTCATGTTTTATTTTGTTTTATTTCTATTGATTACATTGATTTAATTATGAATTGATAATGAGTGTGACTATTGGGCAGACTGGAAGGACCGTTCAGGTTTTTATCTGCTTTTACTTACTATGTTACTATTAATCTTCTCTGCTCCTGGGCTGATGCACAGACCTCAGCTCTGACATAGGCACGAGCATAAGATGTCACCTGACCTACTGGAGCGTGCATGTGACGACCTCTTAGCACACAGTGCCAGTGAATCAAATACAAATCTTACATGTGTGCACCAGAGTGTTCCAACTTCCATTCCTTCCTTGCCTGTAGTGCTGCAGCTCAAATCCAGAGAGAGATTGAGAGAGCTGACTGGAATTTTTTTTTATGTACTATTAAATTCTTGTGGGACTGAGTGGGTACAGGATAAATTCTTGTGGGGACAGGTGGGGACAGATTAAATTCTTGCAGGGACAGGTGGGGATGGGTTAGATTCCAGTGGGGACAGGCGGAGACAGATCAGATTTCTGTCCCCATTCAATTCTCTACTCTAGAGCAAATGGCAGACACACAAACCTGTATTCTCTCTGCTTTAGAGCATGCTGACATCCTTGAACCCCCTACCTCCCAGGACTCTTAGCCATCCCCACCTCCTGAGGCTGCTCCTACTGCTCTTGGGGTCACCTGTCTCCCTCCCTCTCCTCCACCCTCAGTGAGCTTCCCCTTCCCTCTCCCTTTATATTATACATGTGCCCCTTTTTTAAGTTATCATTTGTTTCCCTCCCTCCCTCATGTTTTTAGGTTATACTTACACCCTTTGATTTTATTATTTATTTATGCATTCTTGTGTCCCACTATTATCCAAAAACAAGTTTTGATTCAAAGTGTCTTACAGTTTACAGTAAAATTACGTCCACCCATTCATAATAAGAACATAAGAACATAATCATTGACATACTGGGACAGACCAAAGAAGCACAGCATCCTGTTTCCAGCAGTGGCCAATCCAAGTACCTGGCAAAATAGTACAAATCATTTTATGCTGCATATCCTAGAAATAAGCAGTGGATTTTCCCCAAGTCCATTATAATAATGGCTCATAGACTTTTTTTTTAGGAAGTTAGCCAAACCTTTTTTAAACCCCGCTAAGCTAACTGGTTTTATCACATTCTATTCCAGATTTTAATTACATGTTGAGTGAAGAAATGTTTTCTCCAATTTGCTTTAAGTTTACTACTTTGTAGCTTCATTGTATGCTCCCTAGTTCTAGTATATTTGGAAGGAGTATACAAGAGATTAACATCTACACGTTCCACTCCACTCATTATTTTATAGACCTCTATCATATCTCCCCTCAGCCGTCTTTTCTCCAAGCTGAAGAGCCCTAGTGCTTTAGCCTTTCTTCATAGAGAAGTCGCCCCATCCCCTTTATTATTTTTGATGCCCTTCCTTCTCTGTACCTTTTCTAATTCCACTATATCTTTTTTGAGATGCAGTGACCAGAATTGCACACAGCATTTGAGGTGAGGTCGCACTATGGAGTGATACAATGACATTATAACATCCTCATTTTTTCCCCATTTCTTTGGTAATAATACCTAATAATACCTCTTTCCCTCCCTCTGAGTTCCAGGGTTCCCTCCCTCCCTCCCTTCGAGTTCCACAGTGCCCCCTCCCTCCCTCTGAGTTCCAGGGTCCCCCCTCCCTCCCTCCCAGTTCCAGGGTCTCCCCTCTCCCAGTTCCAGGGTCCCCTCCCTTCCTCCGAGTTCCACAGGGTCCCTCCGGGTTCCACAGGTGTCCCCCTCCCTCTCTCCGCATTCCAGGGTTGTCGTCCCTCTCTTCCTCCCTCCCTCCCTTCGAGTTCCAGGCCTCCTCCCTCCGAATTTTAAAAGCCATTTTGACTTACCTCGTCGGGGTTACGGCGGCCCGGCAGCAGCGGTAAAAAGCGTGCAGGCTCGGCCCTTAGTTCAGTTTTCCCTTCTGTCTCTCTCAGCTCTGGTCCCGCCCTCATTTCCTGTTTCCGCAAGGGCGGGACCAGAACTGAGAGAGACAGAAGGGAAAACTGAACTAAGGGCCGAGCCTGCATGTTTTTTACCGCTGCTGCCGGCCGCCGTAACCCCGACGAGGTAAGTCAAGATGACTTCAAATTCGGAGGGAGGGGCCTGGAACTCGAAGGGAGGGAGGGGAGGGAGGAAGGGAGGAACGACGACCCTGGAACTTGGAGGGGGACGACGACCCTGAAACTCAGAGGGAAGGAACGAATTTTCGGGGGGTGAAATATTGGGGGTGCTCGAGCACCCACAGCACCCATGGAGTGGGCGCCTATGCCTCGATGATGAAAATTTTTACTTGGCTGGTTGCCTAAGGCTAAGATGACCAACGTGGATTGCACAAAATAAAGAAACAGTAAACAGCTGAAAACCTAACTACATTAAATTATAGGATCAAGAACGGTCCCTGCATGACAGTGACAGGACTTAATCTAATGCTAGACAAAAGAAAAAAACAGTGAAAAACTGACCTCAAATGCAATTTTGATGAAAGCTGATGACAATGAGGACAGTGTGACCATTTAGCTCCACAGAAAAAATGGCAACAGGCTAGATCCCATGGGACAGCGGAAGATGGAAAGGAGCACACATGCATGGTGCAATGTTCTCAAAAGCTGACGGCTGATAATGGGAAAAAGAAAGTCGGCCATGACGAGCACTTGGCTGACTTTACTTGGTCCCTTTTTGTTCATGACCAAGCCTTGAAAAGGTGCCCCAACTGACCAGATGACCACCGGAGGGAATCAGGGATCACCTCCCCTTACTCCCCCAGTGGTCACCAACCCCCTCCCACCCAAAAAAAAAAAATACAAAACATTTTTTTGCCAGCCTCAAATGTCATACCCAGCTCCATGACAACAGTATGCAGGTCCCTGGAGCAGTTTTTAGTGGGTGCAGTGCACTTCAGGCAGGCGGACCCAGGCCCACCCCCCCCCTACTTGTTACACTTGTGATGGTAAATGGGTGCCCCCCAAAACCCACTGTACCCACATGTAGGTGCCCCCTTCATCCCTAAGGGCTATGGTAGTGGTGTACAGTTGTGGGTAGTGGGTTTTGGAGGGGATTTGAGGGGTTCAGCACCCAAGGTAAGGGAGCTATGCACCTGGGATTATTTTGTGAAGTCCACTGCAGTGCCCCCTAGGGTGCCTGGTTGGTGTCCTGGCATGTGAGGGGGCACCAGTGCACTAAAAATCCTGGCTCCTCCCACGACCAAATGGCGGGCCTAGTAAGATGGACGCCCTTCAGCAGTGCTGCAAGATACATGTCTTTGTTATTGTATTTTGCACATTAATATTCTTTATATTTCCCATACCTAGATGTCTGCAACTACATGCACTGTACTTGCAGAACAACCAGATACATCAGAGAAGTCCATAATAATAAGGACGTCTTTCTCGTAAAACTGCCGAAGAACCATATGACAAATGTTGGCAAGAGTGAATGTTGGGGGCGTCCTTTGGCGGTTCTGGAAGATGGGTGTCCTTTTTTACTATACTTTTAGGTGTCCCTGATTTGGGCGTTTCACACTGCGATAATGGAATGTCTAAGGACGTCCATACTATTTTTCGATTATACCTACCTGATTTTGGCTGACTTCATGAGGGTGTCCTAATTCACACTTGGACGACCTTTTGAAAATGCCCCTCTATGTGTCTCTTTTATCAAGCCAAGCTAGCAGTTCCTGGCTTTGTCGGCATTACTGCACCAGGAACTGCTAGCGTGACCTGATAAAAGAGGCTCTATATTACTAACAACTCCTATGCTCTGTTTACTGTTTTAGTTGCATACTGCATTTTCAGCAACTCAAATGTTGTATTACTTTTATTTTGATTTTATATCTACTACTACTACTACTACTTATCATTCTATAGTGCTACTAGACGTAACGCAGCGCTGTACACTTGAACATGAAGAGACAGTCCCTGCTCGACAGAGCCTTACAATCTAATTAGGACAGACAACAGGACAAATAAGAGATAAGGGAATATTAAAGTGAGGATGATAAATAAGGGTTTCTGAACAAGTGAATAAGGGTTAGGAGTTAAAAGCAGCATCAAAAGGTGAGCTTTTAGCTTAGATTGGAGACGGCCAGAGATGGAGCTTGACGTACCAGCTCAGGAAGTCTATTCCAGGCATATCTATTTTATATTTGTTTTATTTTGTCTTGTTGATTTTAATTCTTTATGAATTGTAGGTATCCAGCTAAAATTGTAGAGGCTATATGTTTTATAGGAAATAAATATGGATATCCCAAGTTCCCTGAGCCAGGGGTAAAGAAGCACCAACAGGATTAGAAAAGAACCAGATTTATGTGTGAAAATGAGCTCGTCTGAAGACCAGATGAAGTAGTATCTGAGTGTCTCCATAGACAGAATTATCAGGGAGAATTTGATACAAAGGGGCCCTTTTACAATGGCACGCTGAAAAATGTCATGCGATAGTGTAGACATACGTTTTGGGCGCATGCAGAATCAATGTTCAGAGCACCTGTAAAAAATGACTTTTTAAATTTTTTGTCGAAATGGACATGTGGCAAAATGAAAGTTGTTGCATGTCCATTTTGGGTCTGAGACCTTACCACCAGCCATTGACCTAGCGGTAAAGTCTCATGCGGTAAGCGGGCGGTAATGGTCTATGCGCATAAAATGACAGTTACCGCCCGATTACCACCCATGTGCCAGAAAACAAAAATATTTTCGAGCACTTATATCGAACGCGCGTCAAAAATGAAATTACAACAAAGGCCACGCGGTAGCCGGGCGGTAACTCAAAATTTGCACACGCTGAACACATGTAGGTGCCTACGTGGCTTAGGAAAAGGGCCCTAAACAGTCTATTTTCTGTCACAATGTCAGAAAGATCACAGGAAAGGACTTAGGACCACTACTTGAAAAGGAAGATTAGAATGCAGCCTGATGTTTCATTTGTACTGTTCTCCTGCCACAAAGGGGCTACTATTGACTAGTCAAAAATAGAGCTTCTGGGACAGTAGGATCACAACATGTGAAAACATTAGAGTGCCTATTTGCTGTAGCTTCACTACTGTTGCTACTTGGAATACAGGATGGAGTCCCTAGTCTTATACGAGAAATCGTCTTGAAGCAAACTCTAATGCGTCTTATTTGTGCAGATGGAGTATGGTGCTGCTGGAAAGATGGTCCAATACATTTCCTCTGTTTATGGCTTTCTGACAGTCACATGCATTCTGCAAAACACTGATACTCAAATGGTATAAAATGCCTAACATTCTGATCTTTTAGATGATGTCTTTTTACATCAAATCTGAAACCGGTATTGAGGCTGGACCACAAAGTGAAAGTCCAGGGGAATTCCTCATACTTTCTACTTCCTGCTCTTCAATGGGGGGGGGGGGGGGGGGGGGGGGGGGGGGGGGGTCTTGGCCCTGCCAGTATTGCCTCCTCTCTGCTATGACTGCTTGCCACCTATTACACTAGCAACTAGCTTATCCAAACCATAAGACATAAGCATCGCCACACTGGGACAGACCAAAGGTCCATCTAGCCCAGCACCCTGTCTCCGACAGTGGCCAATCCAAGTCACAATCACCCGACAAGATCCTCTCCTATTAAATGTTTGATCTTTTCTGAATTTGGAAATACCTTGTTTGATGATCCATCTGATTCAATCTTTTTAAACCTGTTCTATACCTTTCTTAGGAGGGAATAAGGTTAGTTATTACTTCATTCTGGGAGATTTAATTGCACCTATCTCTAGCATGGATTGGCATGATTCAATGAGAGAAAAACAGTTTTGTTATATTGTGTAATGCACAGAGATTCTGCAGTTATTGAACCCAGTGCATTGACTATACACAGTTATAGACAGGCAGTGTATATTGCAATAGTCATTTTGCTGCCTATAATAGAACCACAGAGTATTCCAGACTGATTCTCACAAATTACAACTCAATTAATGTGTGTGCTCTACCTGCCCCATGTGTCTCAGCTCTGTGTTTGTTCCAGTTTATTTTCTATCAAGCTTCTCACCATGGAGTCTCTCTGCTCTAAACCACAACCCTGACTTTATTTCTGACACACAAACTCAGTCTGTGCCTAGACCCTCATTACCTGAGCCCTGAGTGTGCTATTTACTTTCTCTCTTTCTCTAATATTTTTCACCCTTTCACCTCTGAAATGTACACATTGCTAACGCAAGCTTCTCTGCCTTTGAAATCCAAGAAAGAAATGGCAAAAATATTACTGGACTCAGATTCATGATGACATCAGTAGCCATAGGATTTGGAAGAAGTGAGGCAGTGTAAGATTGATTTGCATCTTGTCAAAAAGATTCAAGACAAAACATGTTTTCAAGTTTATTAAGTGCTTGCTATACTGCTCATATTGCAGGCCATCTGAGTGGTTTACATTTCTGAAACTGAGGTATGAGAGATATAGGTAGACTAAGTAGAAGACACATAGAGGGAAAGGAGAAAAAAAAACTGCAATCTGTGATAGAGGGGAAAGAAGGAGAAAGAAATGGGCATGCACAGATTGCATGCATTTTAAATCACTGCTAGAATAAAAGTATGAGACAGGTATAGGCGGTGTATTTTTTGTGCCGGTACGGCGTACTGGCACCTTTTTTGTGAGGTCCGGCTCACCTGCCCTCTCCCTTCCCTTTGCTTTGAAATCTTTAATTTACCCAAAGTCGTGGCAAACCAGCAGTAAAAGCAGCAGGCAGGTAGGTTCGCCTCCTCGTCACTTACCTTCCCTCTCAGCGCATCCTGCTTTCCTCTGATGTAATTTACTTTCTGCGAGGGCGGGAAGTGCTGAGAGGGAAGGGAAGCGATGAGGAGGCAAGCCTGCTTGCCTGCCCGCTGCTTTTACTGCCAGTTCACCGCGACTTCGGGTAAACTAATACTTTCAAGGCAGGGAGCACGGGTGCACGAATGGAAAGTCGGGGAGCTGAGGGCGGGCTGGCAGGTGGGCGGGTGGGGACAGCGGGGGGGCGGGGGCTGGGGTTTCAACAAATCACTGGATGTGGAGGGTAAGAGAAGAGAATGCTGGACATGGAGGGACGGGAGGGCAGGGAGAGAAGAGAATTGCTGGACATGGAGGGGAGGGGAAGGCAGGGAAGAGAGAATTGCTGGACATGGATAGGAGGGGAGGGCAGGGGAGAGAGGAGAATCGCTGGACATGGATGAGATGGGAGGTCAAGGGAAAGAGATTCGCTGGACATGGATGGCAGGGGAGGACAGGGGAGAGGAGAATCGCTGGACATGGATGGCAGGAGAGGACAGGGGGTAGAGGAGAATGCCTGCAAATGGATGGAGAGGATGAGCAGGAGGTACAGGAGAATTGCTGGACATGGATGGATGGAGGAGTTGGCGGGGAGAGAGAAGAAATGCTGGACTTGGATGGAGAAGAGGGGAAAGAGAATTATTGCTTTATATGGATACAGGGGAGAGAAGAGAGAGGAGAAATGCTGGACATGGGTGGAGGGAAGGAGAGAGAGGAGAAGTGCTGGACATGGATGGAGGGAGGAAAGAAAAAAGAAGAAGATGCACATGGATGGATATGAGGGAAAGGGAAGAGAGGAGAAAAACTGCACATGGATGGAGAAAATAGGCAAAAGCTGGATCTATGTTATACCTCCTCCAGTCAATTCCACGGAAGAGGACCCAGCTTTTACTTATGAATGTAGGGCAAGAAATGAAGAAGAAAGGAGGAAAGTAAAGAAATAAATGGAAGGAAGCCCTAGAAACGGACGTTAAGAGAACAGATAGAGAGCAGCAGAATCAGAGGACTGGGACCAATATGGATAGAAAAA
Source organism: Microcaecilia unicolor (assembly GCF_901765095.1). NCBI lineage: Eukaryota > Metazoa > Chordata > Amphibia > Gymnophiona > Siphonopidae > Microcaecilia > Microcaecilia unicolor. The sequence goes on from NC_044032.1 coordinate 526,890,724, forward strand.
ACAAAGTCACCAGACAACAAAGGTAGAAAAAAATCATTGTATTTTCATTTTAGTATTGGAATATGTCCAATTTGAGAATTTACATCTGCTGTCTTATTTTTGCACGGGTATACTGGAGCTGTAACGGCTTACAGAAATTATTTATAATGAAAAAAAATCCCGTTATTTTTTCTCCTGTACTAGTATCATATTTTTCAATGATGTCTGTTTATATGCACCATGGCTGGTATAAAGGGTGTGGCTAATGTGGGTGTGGCTATATTAGGGTAGAACCATATGTGGTGACCCGCCCGTTAATGAGTACCAGCACCTTTTTTCTACAAAAATAGCACTGGGTATAGGCAACCACCACACATAAGAGCACATATAACAGCAGAAACTGAAAGAAGAAGACAAATAAGGAATCCAAGATGGCGGCAATAAAGGAAGGCTGAGGAGAACGCTCTTCCACTGAAGCTTGAAAAATCTCTTTTTTCCTTCATAACGAGCATGCCGAAGAGGAAAGATAAGCTTAAGGGACCTCTTCTCCCGAAGCTAGAAGTTCCCTTACCTCGTCAAGCTTCTATCTCAGCCTATTTGGTATCAACCCTGCATTCGGGTGCTTCCATTACCGGGGCGAGGAAGATCCCCGGTCAGGATGGTGATTTTTCGCTCAACCCGGTAGGACCAGCTACCCCTCCACTTCCACGACCAGACGAGGCAACAGTGCCGAGACTGCATACAAACGGAGACTCAAAGGAGAGGCAAGCCTCGCTGCAGGAAGTGGTTAATGGAAACATGGCTGAGGGCATTTCTCGACCCTCAGTGGAGGGGATCCAGCAATCTTTGAACATGGCGTCGGGAGAGGCTATGGGGGAAGCTAATACTTCTAGCTATTTCCAAGAAGAAATTTTCCTATATGTCTCAGCATTTCAGCCATTGAAAAGACCGCAGGAAATATCGCTGGAATCCATTTGGACAGCCCTTGAAACCCTGAATAAGGTTTGTTCTTCGTTTGTATCAGTGTCTTTAAATAATTCTGTGCAAGTAAGAGAAGTTAATAAAGCTATTAAAAGTTTTTCAACTAAACAAATTAAATTCGAAACGGACATGGTAAAAGTTCAAGAGAATCAAGCTCAGTTTGCAGGAGATATATTACTTCTTCATCGTAAAGTGGAAAACTTAGAGAATATGACAAGGAACTTAAATCTACATATACTTAATTTTCCATACTCAAGGCTTATAGCCCCAAGGGAATTGTTTCATAAGTTTCTAAAAGAAAACTTTAAATATCAAGATCAATCTTTGCAACCCATCCAGAAGTTATACTATTTAAATATAAAAATTAAGCAGCAGGATAATCGAGAGTGACAGAAAGATCAAGAACAACAAGAAATATCTGAGGATATATTAGACATTTCTACGTTTTTGGATCGGTCTAAAGAAGAAATTAAAACTAGGGCCGCACTTCTGGTCTCTTTTGTATTCTTACAAGACAAAGAAGCTATATTGAGACTATATTTTCAAAAAATTAATTCTGAATTTTTGAGAGGGAAAGTGTCAGTCTTTCCTGATATTTTTAAATGGACTAAACAAAGGAGAAAAAGACTCCTAGAGATGAAACAAGAGACCATTGTACTAAATGCTCACTTCCAGTTGCGACTTACATGTAAATGTATTCTCTTCTTTAAAGATAAGAATGATGTGTTTTTTGAACCTCTCCAACTACGCAGTTTTTTGAATTCTCAGGGTAGCATGGGAAGAGAACCAAATGTTTAGCTGATTAAGAGTATATGGGTAACTACCTGTATCTTCTTCTTTTTGAATATTGCTTATATCCAAAAGTCCTTTGGACTTAATCTTTGATTCCTCTCACAATTGTGGACTAATTAACCAAGAAATGAACTTACTATTGTTACTTTTTCTTCTTCTTCTTTTATCTGAAAGTAATTTCCTCTGCTTCTTGGTGTATTCTCTCAAAGATTATTGTATCTTTCTTTTTAATTGAAAATGTACAAATAAATAATAATAATAAAAAGAAGACAAATATTGTCACATCTCTTCAAAGTCCCTTATTCACTGATGGTCAATGATCAAAATACTCAGAGCTGGATATTGAGGGCTCCTTTAATTAAGTGGTGGTAAGCCCAATGCGGGCTTACCGCTCGCTATACAGGAAGTACCACTGGGCTACCGCAGCAGCCCAGCAGTACTTCCCACCAGTAGCGCGCCGTCATTTCCAGCTCTACAAAAAATGTATTTATTTTTGTAGCGTCAGAGTATACCGACAGTAATCGGGCAGTGTTGCGCGCTGCCTGGTTAATGCGGGAGCCCTTACCACCACCTCAATGGGTGGCGGTAAGGGGTCCCACCACCCGAAATGGCCGCAAAACAAGTGCTTTACTTGCCGCACAGCCATTTCCTGCAGGAAGGTAAGACTTCCATTTTACCAGCTGTGGTAAAAGGGGGTCTCTATGTGCATGTAAAAAACATGCCGACACCAGCGCTGACCCCCTTTTGCCGCAGCTTGCTAAAAGGGGCCCTGAAAGTATTACGCTCTTAACTTTGAGAGTATGCTCATAAATTATCCTCTTTGAACATTTGCTAGGGCTGAGTGCCTAAATTTATGCTCAAAATTTCACTAGACTCTTAAATGTAGGATCATAAAAAGTGGGTGGAAAAAGGGATGATTGAGGCAGGGAAAATGGTTAGGAGCTTAGCATTGTATTTCAGCACTAAGTCATAAATTGGGCTCATAATAATAGGCAAATGAATGGCATATAACCATAACTTTACAATCCTAAATTAAGATGCAATGTCAGCTGAAAACTTGGGAGCTTAAATCTGACTGAAAAAGATACAGCTTTTTTTAATATTGGGCGCTTAAAGTATAAAATGCAAACTAGGCAATGTTTTGGAATTGCTTGCATTAGAGGCAACACCAAGGGCTCTGTTTACTAAGCTATGCTAGAGGTACATTAGCATTTTTAGCACACATTAGGCATTAGTGCATGCTAACTGTGTAGATGCCTATAATATTCCTATGGGCGTCTACATGGTTAACACGTGCTCATTTTATAGCATGCGATAAAAATGCTAGTGCATTAGTAAACAGGGCCTCAAAAGTTAATCTAAATAAAAAAAAAAGCAAAAGAAACTTGAATGTTTGACATTACAAAAAATACCACATAATGAACAACAATCAGTGTAATTCTACCATCAATATATACCATAAAAAAATCTAATGACTAATCCTATTATATAAATGAAGAGTGACTGACGTGCCGCGCATGCGCAGAACAGTGCAGCTGTTCTGCGCATTCGCGGCACGTCACAGATCTATCCCGAGTCCCAACGTTGTTGCAGGCAGTAACAGCGGCACGTGGAGGCAGGACCAGCGGATAAATGGTGGTCTGTAACAAACGCCCAATCCGCTGCCCCAGTCCGTCATTGCCAACCAGCGATTCTCCTCTCTCCCATGACCCCCCCTCCAGGCACCCACCGAGTGTCCGTCGCTCCTTTCAAAGCCCTGCCCATCTGTAGCCTTCCCTTCCAGGTTGTTCCCTCAGAGTCATGCCCTCACGGAAAGAGGAAATGACGTTAGACGGCGGGACTCAGAGGGAACGAACTCGAAGGGAAGGCTACAGACGGGCAGGGCTTTCAAAGGAGCGATGGAGAATTGGTGGGTGCCTGGAGGGGGGGGCAGGGGAGAGAGGAGAATTGCTGGTGGCTACATGGGAGGCAGGGGATAGAGGAGAATCGCTGGGTGCCTGAAGGGGAGGGAGGGGACAGAGGAGAATCGCTGGGTGGCTGGAGGGGGGGCAAGGGAGAGAGGAGAATTGCTGGGTGGCTGGAGGGGGAGCATGGGAGAGAGAAGACTCGCTGGGTGGCTGGAGAGGGGGGCAGGGGAGAGAGGAGAATCGCTGGGTGGCTGGAGGGGGGCAAGGGAGAGAGGAGAATCGCTGGGTGGCTACAGGGGGGCACACACTCTCTGTCTCTCTCAACTCACTCTCACACTCACACAGACGCACACACACATACTTTCTCTGTCTCTCACACACTCACACATATACACACTCTCTGTCTCTCTCTCAACTCACTCACACTCTCTCTTGCACACAGACACACACACACACACACACACACACACTTTCTATGTCTCTCACACAATCACACACGTATACACACTCTCACTCTCTCTGTCTCTCTCTCAACTCACTCACACTCTCTCTCTTTCACACAGATGCACACACACACTTTTTCTGTCTCGCACTCTCTCACTCACACACACACATATACACACTCTCAATCTCTCTCTCTCTTAACTCACTCTCACACTCTCTCTCACACACAGACACACAGACACACAGACACACACACACACACACTTTCTCTGTCTCTTTAACACACTCACTCTCACACACATTTGCACACACACACACACACACACACGTTTTCTGTCTCTCTCACACACTCACTGTCTCTCTCTCTCACACACACACACACACACACACACACACACACACACACACACACACATATACACACTCTCACTCTCTCTTTACATTTCAGAAATAAAACATATTGCCCGTTTGGCTATTTCATTACATTACGCACAACAGAAATGTCGCCCGTTGTAACGGGCTTTATGGCTTGTTCATATATATATAACAACAGTTTAAAGATAGCTCACCAATGGGCTCATTTTTGAAAGAGAAGGATGCCCATCTTTGTGGAGGAGTGGCCTAGTGGTTAGGGTGGTGGACTTTGGTCCTGGAGAACTGAGGAACTGAGTTTGATTCCCACTTCAGGCACAGGCAGCTCCTTGTGACTCTGGGCAAGTCACTTAACCCTCCATTGCCCCATGTAAGCTGCATTGAGCCTGCCATAAGTGGGAAAGCGCGGGGTACAAATGTAACAACAACATAAATCGGAAGATGGACGTCCTTCTCACAGGGTCGTCCAAATTGGTATAATCGAAAGCCGATTTTGGACGTCCCCAACTGGTTTCCGTTGCAGGGGCGGCCAAAGTTCAAGGGGGCATATCGGAGGCATGCCCAACACTAGGACGTTCTCGACCCATAATCGAAAGAAACAAGGACATCCCTGATGAACACTTGGACGACTTTACCTGGTCGTGTTTTTCTTACGACCAAGGCACAAAATAGTGCCTGAAATGACCAGATGACCACTGGAGAGAATCGGGGATGACCTCCCCTTACTCCCCCAGTGGTCACTAACCCCCTCCCACCCTCAAAAAACATCTTGATTGCCAGCCTGTATGCCAGCCTCAGATACCATACTCAGGTCCATCACAGCAGTATGCAGGTCCCTGGAGAAGTTTTAGTGGGTGCAGTGCACTTCAGGCAGGCGGACCCAGGCCCATCTCCCCCTACATGTTATGTTTCTGGAGGAAACAGTGAGCCCTTCAAAACCCACCAGAAACTCACTGTACCCACATCTAGGTGCCCCTTTTCACCCGTAAGGGCTATGGTAGTGGTGTACAGTTGTGGGTAGTGGGTTTTGGGAGGGTTTAGGGGTCTCAGCAGGTAAGGGAGCTATGTACCTGGGAGCAATTTATGAAGTCCACTGCAGTGCCCCCTAGGGTGCCCGGTTGGTGTCCTGGCGTGTCAGGGGGACCAGTAAACTACAAATGCTGGCTCCTTAGTTTGGATTATCGCCGAAAATCAGGAAAGACCAAGTCTAGAAGGACGACCACATTTCTGGATTTGGGCATCCCTGACCATATTATCAAAACGAAAGATGGACGTCCATCTTGTTTCGCAAATACGGGTTCCCCCCCCCCCTAGATGGGAACGTTTTGCGAGCATGTCCAAATCGAAATGAGGACGTCCCTTTCGATTATGCCCCTCCAAGTATACTCAATGGTAAAGAGTACCAGAGGGTAGGAACAGTGAAATAAAAGGCACTGTGGCTGAACTCTAAACACATCCTTGTGATTTTTAAATGCAACAAAAATAGATTCTAAAATTAAAAAAAAAAATAGAGAAGTCATTTTGCATATTAAGGGAAGGAGGGTAGTTATTAAGGTGCAGTTATAGTCAGACGTTTACTGCACTTTAGTGACTCTTACGGTATATGAAAAGTGAAATTTGTAATCAATCTCACAATCTCAACCTAACAAGCTGTGATATTAATATTGTCTGGGAGAACTGGGCTTCTCCCACGGCCTGATGTTGCCTGGCCAATTCTTAAAGGGGCAAGACTTTCCCCCTGAAGCCATTGAACACATCCCCCCTCTCAAAAATTCCCTCATCACATCACCTGAAGAGAACACTTCCCTCTAAAGACCTCACCCTCCTGTATAACCCCCCCCCCCCCCCGCCCTACATGTTCAAAACTCTGATGTCTAGGGGTTCCAAAACTTCAGAGATCACCAGGTGCCCCTTTTACCAAGCTGCTGCAAAAGGGGGCCTGTACTGGTGTTGGTACGTGTTTTTGACTCACACCGAGGCTCCCTTTTACCACAGCAGGTAAAAGGGTAGGCCTTTCTTTTCAGCAGGAAATTGCCATGCGGCAAGTAAAGCACTTGCTGTGTGGCCATTTCGGAGGGGGGAGCCCTACTGCTGGCCATTGAGGTGGCAGTAAGGGCTCCCGTGCTAACCCGGTGGTAAACAGGCAGTGTGCAGTGTGCATCACTGCCTGATTACCGCCAGGTACACACTGGCACTACAAAAATAAATATATTTTTGTAGTACCAGATATGACAGCGTGCTGGGGGTGGGAAATACCACCAAGCTGCTGCGGTAGCCTAGTGGTATTTCCTGTTTAGTGAGCGGCAAACCTGTGCTGGATTTACCACCGCTTTGTAAAAGGTGCCCGAGTTGTGCATCCTTGTGCCTGTGCTAGGTTTAAAATGGTGCCAGTGACCCCTAGTGGAAGTCTTTCTGTACTACGGCTAGGGTTCAAGCTACCACATAAGGGTCTATTGTGTATCCTGTGGAACCTTATATTAATATTTATTACTCTAGTATAAAGCACATTATTGCCATGTAATGTGCATTAATGGGCAAATAATTTGTATTATAGCCATAACACACCTTAATGATTACCCTGTAAAATACATACTTTTACAATAAAACCTGGTTTAGTTTCATGTTCGTACTTTAACAATCTATAGGGGTAGTTACTAAGCCGCAGCAAAATGCTATATTTTCCTGCAGTGAAATTTACTGTGCAAGTCACTAATCTGCAGGGGTTAGCTGGTAAGAAAAAAATCCCCCGGGCTAGAGTTTTGATACAATCCATTCCTGATTACGCTGTAAATTCTCCTTCCAAATTTCAGAGACATTTTCAAAAGGCAGAGTCTTTTGGCCTCCCTGCTACCTCCCTCATAGCTTCGGATTAGTCTTCATAAGTTTCATCCAAACTAGAAACTACAATCACCTGCCCACCTGCTGGCAGGCAATCACATAAAAACCTACTTTCAGTCATAGAAACAATCTTTTCCATCTATGCTGCATCTGGTAACAGTTACTACTGACTTCATCCCCTCAGGGAAGCATATTTCTGATTTCCTCTATTGCTTGGTTCTCGGACTGACCACTCTTCTTTGGTCTTCCTTTCCCAGTTGTCTAGGGAACCATGTTCTCCCTGCTTTGCATTACCAAGCTCCAGGCAATTCTAGGATTTGATGTCTTCCTCTCTTTCTTTTCACTCTTTGAAAAACAAGAGAATATGAGAAGTAAGCATGAATGCTCAGTTTTGTATACTTACACTATTTACTTCTGGGGGAATTCTGTGCAACTGTACAGCGCAGAATGTTGTGCTGGTGTATAGAATTCTGCACAGAGCCCAAGAAGGATCATCAAACGGAACTTATACCCTCCACCAGAACTCACAGTCTGAGGTCTCCTCCTCCTCCTGTCATTGTCACTCACCCCTATACATTGTTCCCTCTAAGCTGAGTGAGTGCCCTCCTACTGCATTGCTACCAGTAGGGAGTGGTGTGTTTTCAATTGCTAGGGACAGGTAGGTTCCCTGGAGTCCTGCAGAACTTGCCTGTCCCTCTCTATTGAAAATGTGATTGTGAAACAGCACCCCCCACTGGCAAGACTGGCAAGAGGAGAGGTGAGAGACAATGAATGGGACAAGCAAGGCGATGGTGCAGGTGAGGGTGTATGTGAAGGGCAGGGATGGTTTAGGGAGTGAGGGGGTTTATGAGAAATAAGGGGAGAGAAATATCTTGGAAAAGTACTTTTAAAACACAAACAGGGTTGTTCTTTCTAAGATAAATTGTCGGTCTGCTTGCTGTAGTACAGCTGCCCAGGAAGTGCTGAACTGGTTACATTTTTCAGGCGGAGGAATGGGTCTCACAGTTCTGCCTGGATGATGGGAGATTTTTCACACATTTGGAGGGGAATGATTCACTGAAATGAATAACGTTTGTGGGTAAAACTGTACCTATAATCTATATGGAGAGAGCTGAATCAGAATGAAGGAACTGAAAACCAATTCCCCATGAGTTTAGGGGAGAGATAGGTTGGTGGCACGTTGGGAATTAATTTGATGAGTTAAACTTGACTCAGAAAACAGAGGATGAAACCATTGGAGCCCAAGCTGCTATTTTTAATTGTAGACTTTATTTTACAACGAGACCAAGATTGGATTTTGAGAATGTTTTTTAATCATAGACAAGAATTATTTTTGAATTACAGAATTAGAGTTATTCCTGATATATCTAGACAAACCCAATGAAGGCGTCAATCCTTTTAGAAACTGCATCCACATGTTCTGCAGTTAAGGGGCATCCTCTGGTTTAATTTTCCTTGTAAATGTGTGATTAAACTACAGTCAGCTAAATATATTTTCTTTGAACTGGTTCATTTAGAGGGGCATAATCGAAAGGGACGCCCAAGTTTTGCTGATGACGTCCTCGCAAAACATCCCGGTGGAGGGGCGGGGAAACCCTTATTAGCAAAACAAGATGGACGTCCATCTTTCGTTTCGATAATATGGTCGGGGACACTCAAATCTTGACATTTAGGTCATCCTTAGAGATGGTCATCCCTAGAATTGGTCATTTCTGAATTTTGGGGATAATGGAAACTAAGGACTCTCATCTCAGAAATGACCAAATGCAAGCCCTTCGGTCATGGGAGGAACCAGCATGCATTCATAGTGCACTGGTCCCCCTGACATGTCAGGACACCAACCGGGCACCCTAGGGGCACTGCAGTGGACTTCATAAATTGCTCCCAGATACATAGCTCCCTTACATGGTGTGCTGAGCTCCCCAAAACCCACTACCCACCACTGTACACCACTACCATAGCCCTTAAGGGTGAAGGGGGCACCTATATGTGTGTACAGTGGGTTTCTGGTGGGTTTTGGAGAGCTCACATTTACCACCACAAGTGTAACAGGTGGGGGGTGGGCCTGGGTCCACCTGCTTGAACTGCACTGCACCCACTAAAACTGCTCCCCTGGCACCAAAGCAGACCGAGTATTTGATTACAGGCTCTATGAATCTTGAAACTATGGAGAATGCAGGTGGGATATGGCATGGGAGATGCCAACTACTGTGAATATGATTTTGGAACAGCCTTTCTTCTTTCATCTCCTGTCCTTTTCTGCTTTAAGATTGTAGTTCATTTTTTCTACTTATGCGTACCTTCACTTATATTGTAAACTGCCTTGATAGCATATCTATAAGGCTGTATATCAAATATAAATGGAATTTGGAACTTGAACTTGTCACAAAAAAGGTGTAAGACTGTAGTTTTATTTTCCTTTTGGTCTTGAGGTCAGTTAGAGGAATTTTTGGTGCAAGGTAGACTTTGTGAGATTTTTAGTTTAGGTTTTGTTAGGGAAAATGTTTAGCCTCCTCTATTGCTTTGGTATTGCAGCCTGCTCACTTGATCACCACAGACTGCTCACAGAATAAAATGCTACAGATTCTTTTGGATTCGTATTGGGTAAATGAAACTCTTTATTAGTACTTTAAATGGAGAGTGTATAAGTTGTTATTGTTACTGCATCACAATGATTAAGAAATAAACACACTAATCGAGTACATTACAAAAGGAAGGCTATATACACACACACAACATCACTGGTCAGGAATTACATCATTCAGGCCCTTATCTCATCAGCTGGGGGGCCTGTTGCAGCGAAAGCCCGAAGTCTCCATATGACCAGGAACAAGTCTTTTCTGCACGATGTGTCCATCCACAGAATAAGCCCCAAGGCTTTGCTGCAAAAAGCCCCCTTTTTATTAAGCTAAAACTTATCCAGGAATGCACATGAGGTTTCAGTCATATGCTCTCAGTTCAGGTAAACAAACCACTGGCCAGGTGGCTTATCTCCAGAACCTCAAGCATACCCCGCCTCCCTCCTGCGCAAGCTGGCTTCAGAGGCATTCCAATCTGTTCTTGAGATATGCCTTATCTCATATATTATTCTTAAGATGCGCTTTATCTTATACATTGTTCTTGAGATGTGCCTTACATTCCAGCCTGTTCTTTGAGATAAACCAGGAAAGTCACTTTTGGTCAAAGACAGGAGATTTTAAAAATGTATTATCGATTAAAGCAAGACTGAAAAACAATTTTTAATATTGTCCATCACACCTTCCCCCCCCCCCCTTTTTTTACAAAGCCATGCTAGCGGCTGCCAGTGCGGTAACGGCGACACAGCCCATTCAAAGTGAAGAGTTTGTAATGAATCTGCTGCTAAGGAAACATATGCTTTTGTCACTTTTGCTATGTTATAATAAATCATTCATGTGCACTGAACTTCTGTATTTCAGCCTTCCTATTGTCAGTGAATAATGAACCGAGACAGGGACAGGTGTAAATATTCCCTAGGCATAGCCACACCTCCCTACAGGTCAAAACAAACAGGTAGGTGACATACCTGGCTCAGAGCAGGTATAAATGCTGACAAGGAAATTTATAAAAATGAAAGTGCCTTTCCACTGTAAAATGATAAATATGTGTATATTTTGAACCACCCAAACCCCACTCAGAGCATGCACTATTTTAATCTAAGCATCCTGTGGCATCTGCATATGGAACCAGCGGCTTTGGCAAATCACATTTATACATATATTATTATTATTATTATTATTATTATTATTATTTACACATGTAGATGCCACACAATCCTTCTAAAATTACATCTTAATCTATTAGACTTTTGGCATGCTGCTATTCTGTTCATTGTGAGCTTGACTTACCTGCTAGAGGTATCTAGGCTGTCTTGTATACTTAAGTTTTCCAGTGTTACAATATCTATATTTTTTTGCAATAAACCTTTCAACTCTCAATAGCGTTTTCCATAACTGAATAAAAGGACAAAACTGCGGTAGGCACTGCAGCAAAAAAAAAAAAAAGCTTGCCATGGGTCACACTGAGGAATCCTACAGTAATTTGGGGATGTGCTTGTGCTACCCATGTGCTAAAAAATATAGGGCCCTGTTTACTAAGCCACGCATATACATTATTAGCATGCGCTAAGCATTAGCCCATGCTAAATGTGTGGATGACCATAATATTCCTATGGGTGTCTACTTGGTTACCTTGCGCTAATTTTTAGCATGCGTTAAAATCACTAGTACACCATAGTAAACAGGGCCCATAATTTATTTTTTAGTCCTGGGGAGGGTCTGGTGGTGGAGAATGGGTGTGTTCTCTGTTAATTGGTTAGTGCATGGACATTGCTGTACTAATTGATTAACACACGTTCGGTGCATATGTCCCTACCACCTACAAAATAGGTGGCTGTAGGGGCTCACACACTAATCGCCAAGCACTAATGGGAAAATAAGTGCATGGCCATTATTGGAAAAATCCAAAACCCAGCCATTTTACCCCAGATATAAAATTGGCCTTAGCGAGTGGGAATGAACTGTGTAAGTGTATGCTAGGGCCATTTTTCTGTTTGGTAAACAAGCCCCTAAGCACTGTTCCCTCTAAGCTGAGCAGGACTCCTCCATCTACAGTCCTGCCAGTGGGGGTGTTGTTTACCTATCACATTTTCAATAGTGAAGGAAGGGCAAGTCCTGCATACTCCAGGGAACCTGCCTGTCCCTAGAAATTGAAAACAGAACATTGAAGCACCGACCCCTGCTGGTAGCAGTACAGTTTGAGGACATCTACACAGCTTAGAGGGTACAGTGCCCCTAAGAAAATAATACATTGAAAACTTTAGATATTCATTTTGGTACTGGTTCTAGCAGTAGCATATCAAGGGTGGGGTGGTGAGGCAGTCCGCCCTGGGTAGTAAGCAGTAAGGTGGGGGCACAGAGCAGTTGCGCAGCTTTCAGCTCCATTGGTTCCTTGCCCCCTCTGATGTTACTTCCTGTTTCAGGGCAGGAGAACCAGCGGAGCAGACAGCTGCAAGACTATTCCGTGCAACCCCAGATGGTAAGGATGATGCATTTCGGGGGTGATGTGCCAAAGGGGCACAATGCGCCAGGGGGGACGTAACGGTGACCCACCCCAGGTGGCAGCCAACTGGATTCTAGTAAGATATTGACCGATATACAGCACAGGGGGTCCTTTTATTAAGCTGCAGGAAAAAAGACCCTGTGGTAGCGGGGGGGGGGGGGGGGACTTTTTTTCCTACGTACCAGGGCCCTTCTACAGCAGTTGGTATAAAGCCTCTAAAATAATAGCCATGTGGTAAGATTACTCTTACCGCGTGGCAATGCGAGCAGGAGCACTTACTGCCATCCACTGGCAATAAGGGCACTCACGGTAACCCGGTGGTAACCAGACAACGAGTGGCGATGCCAGATTACCTCCAGGTTAGTGCCATGCTATAAAATTTGTAAAAAATTACAGCACAATAGAAATAATGCACACTTGAGGAGGAACTACTGCTGGTGGCCACATTGGGCTGGCGGTAATTCCGGGTTAGCGTGAGGTAAGCCAGCGTTGGGCTTAACGATGCTTTGTAAAAGGGCTCCAGAATGCAGTAAGTTACGTTATGTTATTGTTTCATTTGGTTCTGTTGAGGTGTACGTTCATAGGTGTTGAAAATGTTTCTAAAGCACACTGACCAAATACTTATGTTTCAATTATGCAATTTCTCCGAGGACAGGCAGGCTGCTTGTTCTCACGATCGGGTCATCGTCCGCGACGGCCCAGGAGACTGGCAAAACTTGCATAGCAAAAAGAAAGAGCCTTCCAGAATGTTGCGTCGCGCGGGCCAAAAATACCGTGCATGCGCGAACAGCTTCCCTCCCACGACGCAAGCATGCCCTTAGTTGCTTTTTTTCTGTGATGGTGGTAACATGGAGCTTTTTCTTATTCTTTGTTGTCTTCGGCCCAGGAGATCGCGTAGTGAGTCTTTCTTTTTATTATACTTTCTTTTGTTTAGTTTTTCTGAAAAGTTAAAAGAAAAAAAATTGTAGTTTTGTATCCTTATTTTCTTAGTTTTCTCAACTATTTATAAGTTTTCTTTCTTTTCGTTGCGGCCCACTTTTGGCCGCGCGGTCGGGGTTGATTTTCCCTTTTTTGTGCCTTTTTTGTTGGCACAATCATGTCTTTTAATTTCGCAGCCGCAGTTGCTCGAGAGGCTCAGTGCGAAAAACCTTTTGCTGATCGGTCCGGTCCTTCGACGTCGGCATCGTCATCGGTACCGAGGTCGGCGGCATCAACATCGACGTCGAAGGAAGCATCGACTTCGAGAGCGCAGGTAACGGCTGCCAAGCGACCACATCACACTGGGAGCAGCGAGGCATCGAGTGGGTTTCCACCTGTCTCGAGGCCTACTGCTATGCAGGCCCCCTGGGACCGACCTTCGTCGGACCTGGCCCCGAGGAGGCGTGAGGATTCCACTTCCTCCTATTCGGTACTGAGGAGTCTCGATGACGAGCGTCGAGTGAAGGCTAAGAAGCACCGTCATCGATCTCCTTCCATGCACGGTGCCGAAAGCCCTGGGGAGCCGAGGGATTCGGCACCCGAGAAGCATCGGCGCCGGGAGGACCGCTCACCCTCTATAAAGGAGGTGCCGATGCGTCGGTCTTCTGGCAGCCTGGTACCAGCTCTCAAGCCCCCTCAGATTCAGCCACTGACTCCTGCACTGGCCCCCCAGCCTTTTCCGATGGAAGTGCTCGACGAGCATATAAGGGCGCTTCTTCCAGAGCTTCTGGAGGGACTGCTGCGTCGGTCTGCTTCGGTGCCAGGGGTGCTTGCGCCTTCTGCATCTACTGTGGAAGCGGCATCTGGTTCTTCGCCTGTGGTGAGGTCCCCGTCCTCAGTGCTGCTTGCGGCATCGGCTTTGGCCGCCACCCGGGTTGATTCTCCCTTGACGTCGGCGGAGGAAGCTTCGCCACAGTCCAGGCAGGAGTTGACTTCTCAACATCCCCCTCAAGGTCGTCGATCCTCAACGTCGAGACAGGCTCGGTTTCAGGCTGCTCTTGGAGAGCTTTTGTCCGATACTGATGATGAGTGCTCATGGGAGGAGGAGGAAGATCCCAGATACTTTTTGGAGGATGAGTCATATGGGGTCCCCTCTGATCCTACTCCGCCAATTGAAAGAATGTTGTCTCCACCTGAGAGTCTTTTTCCTCCTTTGTTCGGGAAATGTCTAAGGACATTCCCTTCCCTATGGAGGTTGTAGACAAGCCCAGGGCTGAGATGCTTCTCCACCTACAGAGGTTGCAATGGCTCCCTTGCATAACACACTCAGGGAAGTTCTTATGCGAAACTGGTCGTTCCCTCTTTCAAATCCAGTGGTCTCCAAGAAAGCTGAGTCCCAGTATAGAGTCCATGGAGAACCTGTAATGGTGAAGTCTCAACTGCCTCACGATTCCATGGTGGTGGACTCTGCTCTCAAAAGAGCCAAGAGTACTAGAGACTTTGCCTTGGCGCCCCCAGGCAGAGAATCTAGGACCGTGGACTCTTTTGGGAGGAAAATGTATCAGGTCGCTATGCTTGCTGCCAAGATCCAAACTTACCAGCTCTACACGAACATCCACTTGCGGAACTCGGTGATGCAACTGTCCAGTTTGGTCGAAGCACTTCCTCCAGAGCTCGCCGAGCCTTTTCACCAGGTGGTCAGACAGCAGAAGGCTTGTCATAAATTTCTGGCCAGGGGTACTTATGACACTTTTGATGTTGCATCCCAAGTAGTTGCTCAAGGTATAGTGATGTGCAGACTAGAGAGTTGCACGGGGACAGAAATCTTACCCATCCCCGCCCGTCCCTGCTGGAATCTTACCCATCCCCACCCATCCCCGCAAAAATTGAAACCATCCCAACCCGTCCCCACAAGAATTTAACCCATCCCCACCCATCTCCGTAAGAATTTAATGGTACATAAAAGAAAATTCCAGTCAGCTCCCTCAGTCTCTCTCTGGATATGAGCCACAGCACTGTAGGCAAGGAAGGAACGGAAGTTGGAACTTGGAACACTCTGGTGCACACATGTAAGATTTGTCTCTGATTCACTGGCAGTGTGTGCTGAGAGGTCACCACATGCACGTGCCAGTAGGTCAGGTGACATCTGATTCTCGTGCCTGTGTCAGAGCTGAGGTCAGTGCATCAGACTGGGAGCAAAGAGGATTAAAGTAACATAGTAAGTGACAGCAAATAGACCTGAACGGTCCATCCACTCTGCCCAATAGTCACACTCATGGTCAATTCATCATTAAATCAATGAGTGTGATATTATATACTTGATTATGGTCTTTCTTTCGTGTTTCTGGAACAAAGACCACAGAAGTCTATCTGGCCCCATCCTTATGTTCCAACTGCTGGAGTTGCCATCGAAGCCCACTCAAGCCTATTCATGTTCTCATTTGTGGGACACAGACTGTAAAAGTCTGTCCAGCACTGTCCTGATGTTCCAGCCACTGAAGTTGCTGTCTAAGCCCTTTCCAGCCCATCCTACACCAGATCGCCATGCATGAGACACAGATCATACAAGTCTGCCAGGTATTAACCCTAGTTCATCACAGCCAGAGTCGCCATCTAAGCGTCACTTGACACATCCACACACATGCAGCCATTTAAGGTTAGCTTTTATATAACTTCCATTTTCTAATTAGAGATCCTCTGTGTTCTTCCTACGACTTTTTGAATTCCGTCATCATTTGTGACTCTACCACCTCCTTAATGGAAGACTTTCCACATTTATGCTGTTAAAACAAGGAAGAAGAAAAGGAGTAGGAGGAGACAGTACTCAAAGAAATTGGTATTCGGTAGATGAGAGGCTGGTGGAGGTGCAGCTTACACTTCCATGGGAAGCCCCCAGAACTGCTTCCATCCCTGCGGGAACCCCGCGGGTTCCGCGGGATTCCCGCGAACCCCGTTCCTGTGCAGCTCTCTAGTGCAGACTCTCATGGCTGCGTGTCTCTGAACTGGATCATAAGACCCAGCAGCGAATGGCGGATGTTCCTTGCCAGGGGGATAACTTTTTTGGTGAAAATGTAAAGGATATAGTCGATCAGATCCAAAAGCACCATGATGCTATGGATTCTCTCTCCCGCCGGGCATCTTCTGCTACCACCTCCTCATCTAGGAGGTTTTTTGGAGGGAAGAGGAGTGCTCCCTATTCCTACAATAGGCGTAGGTACACTCCTGCTTCTCAGCAGCCTGTCCAGGCTCAGTCCCAGCACGCTTGTTCCCATCAACAACGTGCAACTAAGGCCCCTGCGGCTCCCCAGCAAAAGCAAGGGACGAGCTTTTGACTGGCTCCAGTGCAGCATAGCCTCAGAAAAAGTGTCCATGCCGGATGACTTGCCGGTCAGAGGGAGGTTGATATTTTTTCACCAGAGGTGGCCTCTTATAACCGCCGACCGATGGGTTCTTCAAATAGTCCGATTAGGATACACTCTCAATCTGGAATCCACACCTCCAAATTGTCCACTGGGAGTTCAATCTTACAGTTCCCAGCACAAGCAGGTACTTGCAGAGGTACTCTCCGCCCTTCTAAAGGCCAGAGCGGTCGAACCCGTTCCACCAGGGGAAGAAGGGCTGGGATTCTATTCCAGGTACTTTCTAGTGCAAAAGAAAACAGGGGGGGGGGGGGATACATCCCATCCTAGACCTAAGGGCCCTGAACAAATTCCTAGTCCGAGAATAGTTCAGGATGGTTTCCCTCGGCACCCTTCTTCCCATGATTCAGCAAAACGATTGGCTATGCTCTCTGGACTTAAAGGATGCCTATACCCACGTCTCAAAACTCCCAGCTCACAGGAAGTATCTTCAGTTTCGGCTGGGGAATCAGCACTTTAAGTACTGTGTACTGCTCTTTGGCCTCGCGTCTGTGCCCAGGGTCTTCACAAAGTGCCTGGCAATTGTCGCAGCATTGCTACGCAGACTGGGAGTGCATGTGTTCCCTTATCTCAACGATTGGCTGGTGAAGAGCACCTCAGAGGCAGGCGTTCTATGGTCCATGCGGATGACAATTCGGGTGCTAGAGCTACTGGGGTTCGTGATCAATTATCCCAAGTCCCATCTTGTCCCGGTTCAAAAATTGGAGTTCATTGGAGCTCTCTTGGACACATGGACATCCCAGGCAAGGGCAGACAATCTCCTGGCCCTAGTGTCCTTGGCTCAAGCATCTCACCAGATCACAGCTCGGCAGATGCTGAGACTTTTAGGACACATGGCCTCCACAGTTCATGTTACTCCCATGGCACACCTACATATGAGATCAGCTCAATGGACCCTAGCTTCCCAGTGATGCCAGGCCACAGGGGATCTAGATGATGTGATCCATCTCTCCACCGACTTTTGCAGTTCCCTTCAGTGGTGGACCATTTGATCAAATTTGACCTTGGGACGTCCATTTCAAATTCCTCAGCCACAAAAAGTGCTGACGACGGATGCATCCCTCCTGGGGTGGGGAGCTCATGTAGATGGACTTCACACTCAAGGAGCTTGGTCCTTTCAGATCAACCTCCTGGAATTACTAGTGATCTGGAAAGCTCTAAAGGCTTTCAGAGATCGGCTGTCCAATCAAATCATTCTGATGTATTGCACCAACATTAGGGGGGCACCGGATCTCGCCCTCTGTATCAGGAAGCTGTCTGGATGTGGCTTTGGGCGCGCCGTCACAGCATGTTTCTCCAAGCCACCTATCTGACAGGCGTAAACAACAGTCTGGCCGACAGGTTGAGCAGGCTCATGCAACTTTACGAGTGGTCGCTAAATATGGGCGTTGTCCACAAGATCTTCTGAGTGTGGGGCACCCCCTCAGTGGATCTTTTTGCCACTCAAATCAATTACAAAGTCCCTCAGTTCTGTTCCA